>NC_137912.1:8623282-8635782 GCF_963457725.1 Sprattus sprattus
ACCGGAGGGCTCGTCCGATGTGTGAACATATAAACAACTCTCTTTGTCCCTTTTCTCATCTCCTGTTCCCCTTTGTTTATTTCTCCAGGAGACCTAGACTGCAGACAGACACGTGTTCCGTGGAGCACCAGCGCCAGTCGAGGCCAGACCCCTGGAGACTCCCAACGCCAGCGCTGTCATTTCTCCCAGCCATTCAGTTTCCCTCTTCCACAAAAGACATTGATTAAAATGGTGGGTCTGTCAGGCTGTGTCCTGTTTCTGTCCAGCCAACAATGCCATTGTCACAGAGGGTTGAGAGGGGCCTCCATTTTAGCAGTAACTGCTCGCTCGACTACACAATCTGTCATTCAGTGCAAACCACTCGTCTGCGACGTCTTAACAATAGATTTATGGCCCATGCTTATCCTACTGTGTCCTTGTAGCATCACAATTGCATGTTTACAGTACACATTATTCCACAGTTATAAAATATGATGCAATATGGCAAGAATGTATGCAAAAACACACGCACACACACACGCATACACACACGCACACACACACACACACGCACACACCCTCAGCGTGTTACATGGTACACTGAGTGCATATAGTGTGTATGCTGAGGCCTCTAATACCAGTCAGGCTGAGCGATAACACCTGGCCCAGTGTGCGCCTGTAGTCAGTGTGACCCAGTTCAGCAGACTCCCAGCACTGCAGAGACCACCGCGGCACGCCGCGCCGAGCCAGGCCAGTCTTTAATCAGACCGCACCTGGGGCCACGGCGGCACGCCACGCCGAGACGCGCCAGTCTTTAATCAGGCTCCACCTGGGACGGCCCGGGAGAAAGAGTCACACTTCACAGTCCCTCGTTCCACAGGCGCTATCAGGCCACGAGATGCATCACCTACCCGTCCACTCACACCTGTGGAGAGGAGCCGTGTGTTATTTCAGTAGAGGTCCAGGGGGTCTTTAAGCAGGCCATCTGTATTCCAGAGTTTATATATGGGCTGTCATAAGAAATGGGGTTTCCAAGTAGTGGTTGGATATTTATACACATATATAGAAAAAACAAAGCATGTGAATGTTCCCAGTTCAACACAATAGCTTTTTTACTGATAGTTTCCTTAGATTCAGTCAATTCATAATGACTCACGATCCCTAATCTCTGTGTTTTTGCTGCCATTTACTCGTTGTATTTTACCTTCCTGTGTGTGTGTGTGTGTGTGTGTGTGTGTGTGTGTGTGTGTGTGTGTGTGTGTGTGTGTGTGTGTGTGTGTGTGTGTGTGTGTGTGTGTGTGTGTGTGTGTGTGTGTGTGTGTGTGTGTGTGTGTGTGTGTGTGTGTGTGTGTGTGTGTGTGTGTGTGTGTGTGTGTGTGCTGTACTCCAGGCCTGTGTATGATGAGCATAGGCGGGGCTATGGCCAGCGAACCCCTGGAGGGCTTCCACGAGGTGAACCTGGCCTCTCCCACCACGCCGGACCTCCACGGCCTGGCCGACCAGCGCCCCTCCAAAAGTGTCTCCGGCGGCGTAGCCAGTGGCAGCACTCCACCCACCGCCATCTACCGCACGCACTCCCTCTCGGCGCCACCCAATGCCCTGCGCGCCGACCAGCTGCCCACACAGCCCGTCTACTCCACCCCGCACCACCTGGGCACACACTCCGCCAATGAGCAGCCTCACAATGGCAGGTGGGAAAAACAGTGTGTGTGTGTGGAGGGGAGAGAGGGAGGGATGGAGAGAGGGAGGGACGGAGGGAGGGAGGGAGGGATGGAGGGAGGGAGGGAGGGAGAGAGGGAAAGGAAGATGAGGAAGGGCAAAAGTGAGATAGAGAGAGGAAGAGAAAATGAGAGTGTTTCAGTCAGAGGATAGATACGCTAAAAGAGGGAGAGAGACAAAAGCAGTCAGTTAGATAGATAGATAGATGGATAGATGGATGGATGGAGGAGTAGATGGTAAGAGAGAGAGAGAGAGAGAGAGAGAGAGAGAGAAAGGGAAAAGGTGATAATTTCCCCCTGGAGACAATGTTACTCCTGAGAAAATGAGAACCATTATTCACTTACTGTGCTTTTGTCTCCTTTGGGACCCAAACCTCTACAGTAAAAGCCATTAGGTAGGAACGTAATGTTCAGTCCGTCAGTCTGCCGAGAGTGTAATGAGGTTTTTAGACTCCTGCACATGTATTTTAAATGGAAAAATTGTCATTCTTTTTTATTTATTTCTAGTATGCTGACATGAAATGTTTGAAACCAAGACATTTAAATGGCAAATTGTCATTCTTTTTGATTCATTTGTAGTATGTTAGTATGCTGACATGAAATGTTTGGAGATCAGTGTAGAATTTGTAGCGTTTCTTCATATGAATAAGCAATGAGAAATGTAGCGGTACTCATGGACTGTCTAGTATACACTCACTCACTCACTCAGTCTAGTCTAGTACACTCTCGCTCAGCACTTAAGTAGAAACTCCTGGGCACCTACTTATTCTTGCAACTTTCTAATCAGCCAATCGTGTTGCAGCAGTGCAAATGCATACTAATCATGTAAAAGCGGGATTTCAGATTTTTGTGATTTTGACTGCGGCGTGATTGTTGATGCCAGATGGGCTCGTTCCCCTGAGATCTTCACACAGTGACACAACAGTGTCTAGAATTGACTCGGGAGTGGTGCGGAAAAAACTAAAACTCATCCAGTGTACGGCAGCTCTGCGGCCAAAATCGTTGATGAGAGTGGTCAGTGGAGAATGGCCAGACTGGTTCAACCTGACTGAAAGGCTATGGTAACTCGGAAGACCGCTTTGTACAATTGTGAGAAGAAAACGCCGATATAACAGGCCATAGTATAACCCCGGCCCGGACTATAAGAAATGTTTTCAGTAGTTTATAGAATAAAACTCAAATGTTCATTTTACTTTAACACATACCAATTAATAGTAAAACCAGAGAAACTGATAATTGTGATAACTGTTCAGGATCTAGATTATACCCTGGGTATAATCTAGCCTAGCCCCTTTAACCCCGGGTATAGTTCCGGGCCGGGGGTATACTATGGCCTGTTACACCGGGTATAGTTCCGGGCCGGGGGTATACTATGGCCTGTTACACCGGGTATAGTTCCGGGCCGGGGGTATACTATGGCCTGTTACACCGGGTTCCTCCTCTGTCAGCCAAGACCATAAAGTAGAGGCTGCAGTGGGTGCACCGGATCACCCAAACTGGACACTTGAACACACACACACACACACACACACACACACACACCCATGCACGTACACACACACACACACACACACACACACACACACACACACACACACATACACACTTCTCTGTCCATAAAGCAGAGGCTGCAGTGGGTGCACCGGATCACCCAAACTGGACACTTGAACACACACACACACACACACACACACACCCATGCACGTACACACACATACACACACACACACACACACACACACACACATACACACTTCTCTGACCATAAAGCAGAGGCTGCAGTGGGTGCACCGGATCACCCAAACTGGACACTTGAAGACTGGAAAACTTGTAGCCTGGTCTCATGAATCTCTAATGAATGTTTCTGCTGACGCACACACAGATGGAAGGGTCAGAATTGGGTGCCAACAGAATGACTCCCAGAATGCACCCAACCTGCCTTGTGTCAACAGTCTGGGCTGGTGGCGGCGGTGGAATGGTGTGGGGAATGTTTTCTTGGCAGACTTTTGGCCCATTAACACCAATCAATCACCGCTTGAATGCCACAGCCTATTTGACGATTCTTGCTGACCACACGCCATTCCCTTCATGGCCATAATTTACCCGACCTCTGATGGCTACTTCCAGAATGATAATGCACCACGTCACAAAGTCGTCTCAAACTGGTTTTAAGGAACATGACTATGACTTCAGTACTCTTCAATGGATCTGAATCGAATAATTCGCTGCATGATTGTGCAGCTGACTAATCTGCAGAAGTCTGCGTGTTGCAGTCATGTCAGCATGGACCCGAATCTCAAGGGAATGTTTCCAACATCTTATGGAATCCATACCATGAAGAATCGAGGCTGTTTTGAATGCATAGGGAGGCCCTACCTAGCGTTAGCATACCGTTCCTAACAAAGTGCCCAGTGAGTGTATGTCACAAGGGTACACACATACCCTTGGACACTTCTAGAGAGATGAGGCACAGGAGGCTGTAACTAAAACCACGTGTTAAGGCAAACGGGGGTTTAGCATGGCTGAAGCCTATTTGTGTTAGTGTCATGCAGCCTTAGGACTATTTGCTGACCAGTTGATTTGCTGAAGCTAATTGTGCATGATTGCTTATTGATCATGTGAGAGCATTGCGTGCTAACTGTGCATGTTTCTGTGTGTGTGTGTGTGTGTGTGTGTGTTTGCGGGTCTGTGTGTGTATGCCTGTCTGTGTTTGTTCGTGTGTCTGTGCAAATGTATTTGTTTGTTTGTTATTTTGTGTGTGTGTGTGTGTGTGTGTGTGTGTGTCTGTGTGTGTGTGTGTGTGTGTGTGTCTGTCTGTGTGTGTGTCTGTGTGTGTGTGTCCGCAGTGTTCCTGGTCTGGATGCTGTAACCTCTGGCTCCTCTCACAGCGAGGCAGAGGCGGTGGATGGCGGGGGGGAGGAGGACAACCCCCTGAGCCTGAGCACCGACAGCCTGTCACGCCTCAGGAGCCCCTCCGTCATGGAAGTCAGAGAGAAAGGGTATGAGAGACTGAAGGAAGAGCTTGCCAAAGCACAGAGGGTAAGAATCACCCCCACCCCCCTTACCCATCCCCCCAATCACACTCCCCACAGTCACACACCCCACAGTCACACACCCCATGCCCATTGATTACATTCATATTTCTTTTCCGTCATGGACCCATCCACACACAAATGCTTTTGTTCTGTTACACTTCTTTTTCGTGTCTTTCTCACGGTTAGGATGTGTGCGACCAGCAGATATTGGGGCAGTCCTCTCTTCCTGTCCCCGCCGGTTCAGTCAGAAGCCATTTTGAGTGAGGCGGTTCAGACGTGGAGCTGCTCGCTTTTAGCTGTCTCTGTGCGGCAGGCCTCTGTGGAGGCGACGCGTCTGTTATTTTTAGCCTCGCCTTCACTGTCGCCGGCGGGGACTAGTCGAGAGCCCCCGCTGCCGCTGCGCTCTACCAGTGAGCGTAGTGATGCGTCGTCTCTGAAGAAGACACCACACACACTCCCCACTCACTCACCCACCTACTCATTCAGCTTTCTGTCTGAGCCAAGGGCGCCGTGTTCAGCAGTCTTAGCGTTAGCTTTAGCGAGCGCAGAGACTCAGGGGGCCACAGAGTGTGGGGCTCATGTGGTCCAACTGACAGGCCATTACACAAACACAGCCTAGGCCACGAGGTCAGCTCTCCCTCAAGGCATCAGTACTGTGGTAGCACTTCCCAAGAGGGAGCTGTTCACCAATATCACTTCCTGCTACAGCAAAAATGACATCCCCCCTCCCCCCACCCACTCACACTACTACATTTACAAGCCATAAGCAGGTCTAATTAGAACTACCCTACCAATATTTCTTTCTTGGCAGTTTGTCTTTCTTAAACCAGCAGGTGCTGATAATATGAACCACAACAATGCCTGCATGCTATCAACAAGATTAAATAAATGTGTGCTAAAGATGTGAAGTGGCCAAGCTCTTTTCAGAGCCAGCTTCTGAGGGGATACATGGCTTAATTTCTTCAGTTATTTGCAGTTAGTTAATTCAGAGACTAATGAATCGTGTTCAGCAAAGATGTGTGTTGTGAAAGTCAATGGATTCTTAATGTTAATTGATACGGTGAATGTCACTACTGCATTGATTTAAAAGTATTTGTTAATGGTCTGTTATACACGGGGTGGAAATGCGTTAGAGCTGAGGGATCTGCACCTGATCGGGGCCGAGGCAAAACTATAATCGGCTCTTATCTGCGGTGCTTTCGGCACGCTAATGTGCCGGATTTATCAATATGCACTGGAGCCATGATTCTCACGCTCAGTAACGGCTCACAACGAGCACAGCATAAGCTTTGTCTTAACAGCCGTCAAACATTAATGATCACACACTACACACACAGACATACACACACACACACACACACACACACACACACACACACACAGGAGCTTGATGCGGGAGCAGTGTGGAGATGATGAGTGTGTATCGTGGGGTTCTGTGCTGTTCTGTATCTCTTAATCTGCCCCATCTTCCCGAAGGCCTTGCCAGGGTAATTATGCTGAGTGGGGGGATGCTGTTAAGATAATGGCCTCTGTATCGGAGTGATTTTCCTAGACCCTAATGGACTTCTGGAGACATTTTTGAGGAGAGGTTTACGCAGCCTTCCTCTGCAGTCAGTCACAGAAAGATTTAGATTCGCGAAATTACAGATGACTCCAAAGATTATTGATCACATAGACGATCTATTAATTGATGCTCAGATGCAATTCAGGACATCTTTGGTTATTGACCAAGACACAGGCATACACCATTAATACACACCATCAATACACACAGTTTGAAATTGAGATTGACGTCGGTAGACAGAAAGTAGGCACTGAATTGTGTGACTGTGCAGGGCAAAAAGCCAGACATCTGGTCACCCCTCTAAATTACTAGAGGAAGAGGAAAAAAAAGCCATAAATCTCTGAGGTAAACCCCAAAGCATAAGCCCTGTCACACACAAACACACTCACACACACACACAAACACACACACACACACACACACACACACACACACATACACGCATACACATACACGCATACACACACGCATACACACACACACACACACACACACACACATACACACACACACGGGCACACACAGGGTGTTGTAGTGCAGCCCCGGCGAGTGCGTGTGTATTATTAGTGTGCTGTGGTGTTTGGAGAAGAGCTGTGTTTAATGGGAGCAGCTGTGCCCAGACGGCCGCCTCTCTCTCTCTTCCTCTCCACTCCTCAGCCTCCTCTTGCTGCCATGGTAACCAGATGGTGGGTCAGTTGCCCGTGCGCTTTGATGCCGCCTCCTAACCCGATGGGCACAGAAGAGCATGCACTAACACATAAATATGCATTCATACACACATGTTCACACACAACGCACACATGCATCATACACACACACACACATACACACACACATATGCTATCAGCTGCTGTAGGACATACTTGGGGAATGGAGAACTCCCAACTTCTCCAGAGGGAAGGACTGAGTATGTGTTTGTACGCTTTGTGTTGTGTGTGTGTGTGTGTGTGTGTGTGTGTGTGTGTGTGTGTGTGTGTGTGTGTGTGTGTGTGTGGTGTGTGGTGTGTGGGTGTGTGGGTGTTTGGGTGTTTGGGTGTGTTGACCGTGTGTATGTGGGCTAATCCTTGGATATGAGCAGCAGGACTTGGCTTATACTTAATTCCCCCACTCATTTCCCCTGTTCAGACTTCTGCTACAGGAGTGTCTCAGAATGCTCACGGGCACACACACACACACACACACACACACACACACACACACACACTAATTTAAGTCGGGTGAAATTGGGGGCCTGTCAAGTGGCAGTGGAGGGAGAGGCGCTGTTTGGAGCAGACGAGGAGGATGAGGAGAGGAGCGAGCAATTTTTCTGTTAGTTTGTGTTTGTGTGTGTGTGTGTGTGTGTGTGTGTGTGTGTGTGTGTGTGTGTGTGTGGAGAGTGTAGAGAGTGTGTGAGAGCCTGGTCGTGTTTCTGTCAGTTGTGGGTCTGCTTGACTGTATAATTGGCATATCTATTAGCTGCAGAATATTTTAGTGTGAGTGTCATTGTTGGAAGCTCAGATTTGATATTATTCACTGCAACTCCCAACACACACACACACACACACACACACACACACACACACTCACACAGCAGTGTTCCTCTTCAGTTGCTAAGGGAGGTATAGTCTACAACTTGCGTCCCCCGTTTACAGCTTCGTAATTGGCCAATAGCAGCCCACTTCCCACATTGTGAGTGTGTGTGTCTGGGTGTGTCTAAGTGAGTGTGTCTGTGTGTGCGGCTTGTCTCTCAAGTCCTCAGGCTCAGTGCTGTATGGAAAACAGTTAGCGTAATAAAGCCATATTGTTTATGGCATCTGACATCTATTTCATTCCAGCTATCAAAACTTGCTGTCAAGAGTAATAGCTTTCAGGGTATCTTTCCAAGTAGGCAGGGCTGTGTGAGTGCGTGCGTGTGTGGGTGAGTGTGTGAGTGTTTGTTTAAGTGCATGTTTGCGAGGGTGCGTGTGTGAAAAGTCCCCAGCAATTTTAGTGTTCCCCCCTCAATGTTATTTTGCGGCACAACAAGGAAAAAAAGGCAATTTTCAATTTTTCTTTTAATTACCCAACTCATTTTTTTTTCTATTTTCCATATACATCTTTTCATTCTGTTGTCCTCATTTAATTTTATTCTTTAATTCATTTCATTCCATTTTTTTTTGTCGATTTACTTTTTTTTGAAGGACCTTAAGTTAAAAGACGAAGAATGTGAAAGGCTCTCTAAAGTCAGGGACCAACTGGGGCAGGAACTGGAGGAGCTCACAGCGAGCCTGTTTGAGGTTTGTCCAGCTTCTTCATCCCCCGCTCCTCTCCTCTCCTCTCCTCTCTTCTCATCTCCTCTCTTCTCCTCTCCTCTCTTCTCTTCACTTTGTCACCTCTTTTCTCATGCCCTCTTGTCACGGTGAGCCTGTTCGAGGTTTGTCCAGCTTCTCCTCTCTCCTCTCCTCTCATCTCCTTTTGTCGAGTCATGTCAACTCTTTGCTCATGCTCTCTTGTCACGGCAAAATCTGTCTGTGGGTTTGTCTTTGGGTCTTTGTGTGTGTGTGTGTGTGTGTGTGTGTTCGGCGCCTCACTCCCCAGACACAAGGAACCTAATAGAACAGAACAGAGCCAGGACCAGCCCAGAGCCTACTGCCGTCTCAGTAACCCATCTGCCTCTCCTGCTCTCTGGTTTTGGTGCCAAGGGCAAATGTCAGTGCTCCCCCTCCCCCCCACCCCAAGCCCAGTTCAGCTCAGCCTAGCCCAGTCAAGCCCAATCCAGCCCAGGTAGTTTATGTCATTGCAGAGCGTGTGTCGTAAATCGGATTGCTCCGAGAGCGATATTCTGTTTGTATGGATTCATGGGCAGGGGGAGTCCCAGACAGAGCAGTTCATTTTCTGGCTCTGTGGCTTAATCGAATTAGTCTAATAAAATCATTTGGCTTCGTCGTAGATTTCTGCGGCTGCCTCTCGCAGAGGCTGACTGGGCATGAGATGTGCTGAATTTGGGAAGTGAGCAGCTGTACGACCTCGTCCACACCGCCCCATACCGCTCTCCTCTGGTGGAAATGTCTACCTCCTTTCCCCCTCCATTTCCCAGCTTAATATCTCTCTGTTTTTCTATTTCTGTCGATTTTTTTTTTTTCTTTATTTCTGTTTTTCTTCTTGTCTTTGTTCTTTCTGTATGTTTTTAAGTCTTCATGTATCTTCTTTCTTTCTTTTATTTTTTCTTTCTTTCTTGCTTTCTTTCTTTTTTTCTTTCTTTCTTTCCTTCTCTGTACTTTGTTCTGCCTGTCACTGTGGTTCACCTACTTCCTGGTGGAGGGGCCGAGCGCCATTCTTCTCTGGGTGTGAGGCAGACGCTGTGTGCCGGGTCTGTCTGTGTGTGGTGCATCATGGGAGATGTAGTTAGTGCCGCAGAAGGCGACTGAAGGTGGCCTGTATGAACTGTGCTCTCTCACCCACAGGAGGCCCATAAGATGGTGCGGGAGGCCAACGTGAAGCAGGCCGCGGCAGAGAAGCAGCTGAAGGAAGCGCTCGGCAAGGTAAGCACAAGTAGCAAAGCATGCTAACGCTAACCAGAGGGAGATATCTGTCCAAAATACTGAAAGAATTCATGACATTGCATTCAAAAATTCAAAAGTGAGTCAGTGGTTTGAAACCATCTCAGGGATTCACAGGATTTAAAGCCAAAGTTAACAAGGTGAAATGTAAAGAACACAGTTTTATAACAGTCTGCATTGAAGGAAATTGACTATGCTGGTGGGTGCCAAGGGCGAAGCTGTTCACAGAGAAGCCGCACCTCATAAGTCATAAATGTTTATTTACAAGCAGTCATTTTTCATTTGAATTGTGTTGAACACAAAATGGCCACCTGCACCTGTCTGAGGGATTCATTAGTAGAATTACAATGGGTACTCTCTCATTCTCTCGCTCATCAATTGTCTTTCGCTCTTGTCTCTCTCTCTCTCTCTCTCTCTCTCTCTCTCTCTCTCTCCCCTTCTCTCTCTATCTCTCTCTACTCTCTGTATGGCACTTGTGGTAATAGAGTCTGTGACCTCTGATGGTGCCTTAATGAGCACTCTGTATGCTGGGCGACGGCGCTCGAGGGCTTGGAGAGGCTGGCGGAGCCCGTTGTGTGTGTGTGTGTTTGCCTGTGTGTGTGTGTGTGTGTGTTTGCCTGTGTGTGTGTGTGTGTGCGTGTGCGTGTGCGTGTGTGTGGTGTGTGTGGTGTGTGTGTGTGCCTGTGCGTGCGTGCGTGTGGTGTGTGTATGATTGGTGATTGATGACAGGTAGAGTGATCCAAAGGCACCTTTCCTCCCGGCTTCAGAACTGTGATGCTGAAGTGTGACACTAAGAGCTTCAACATCAGCGGTTCTGGTCGGCTTCAGAACTGTGATGCTGAGGTGTGACACTAAGAGCTTCAACAGCAGCGGTTCTGGTCCACTTCAGAACTGTGATGCTGAGGTGTGACACTAAGAGCTTCAACAGCAGCGGTTCTGGTCCACTTCAGAACTGTGATGCTGAGGTGTGACACTAAGAGCTTCAACAGCAGCGGTTCTGGTCCACTTCAGAACTGTGATGCTGAGGTGTGACACTAAGAGCTTCAACATCAGCGGTTCTGGTCCGCTTCAGCATTCTTATGCTCCTCCAAACAGCCCTCAGTGTAGCGGCTCCAAAGCTTAAGCTGAGGCGGCTGTGGCTGGGCCCTGGGAAGGCACCATCAAGCGCAAGGAAGTCACCATGGAAACGCAACCGGCTTCCCTCCTTTGGCCCAGTAGTGGAAACCTGGCTGGTGTATGTTTGCATCACTGCAAAAACAGATTTAGGTTTATTATTGTCTTTGGAATTTGTGTTGCAAGGCATTCTTGTATTTACGTATAAAAGAAGTGCTCTGTCTTCTCCTCAAATTTTGAAGTATTCTCCTGGTCTTGCTTGAAAACTCACATTAGCGAAGTGCTAATAATACATACTTATAGCCAGTCCTGGGGCCATAGGAATCTACTTTATTTGTCACCCATTTTCCTTTGAAATGTCACCGTTGACAGCCGTCTCATTGGATATATATATGTTAGAATATTTCAATGCAGCAGTGAAACAGAGGATCTTGAGTACATAGCACAGAAAGCGTGCACAAGCAGTCGACCTCGCTGTGCAATTGTGACAACTGAGTGTCTCATGTCTCCTTCCATTTTTCTCTATCACTTTATTCACCGTCTCTCTGTCAGCTGTCCCTTACCTGTCAGCTGCCAAGTTCCACATCCAGCTCCTGTGTATGTTTACTCACACACACACACACACACACACACTCATACACCTTGTCTCACACACACACACAAACAAATACTCTCATTCTTTTTGCCTCTCTTTCTCTGTTTTCTCTCTCTTTCTCGCTCGCTCTCTCTCTCTACAAAAGAAACCTATCCATGCCCCTACACTCCTCCTGTACCCTGTCTTTTTCTCATGTCTCTATTCTGTGTCCCTCCTCAGATTGACGTCCTGCAGGCTGAGGTGGCCGCGCTGAAGACCCTGGTCCTCTCCACCTCCCCCACCTCGCCGTGCCACGAGCTGCCGTCGGGCACCAAGGCCCCCTTCAAGAAGGGCCACGCCCGCAACAAGAGCACCAGCGCCATGCTGGGCAGCCAGCAGGAGAACAGCGCCCCCCAGCCCATCGTGCGCGAGTGCAAGGAGGTCAGACTTTACCAAATAGAAATACTTTTGTTTGTGAAACATACACTCAGAAACACATTTGAGTTATACTTTGCGTAGGTCGCTTTCTAGATACACCCTGTAAAGTGTGCCTTACTCAAACTCACCTTTCTCTGATCAGTTTGCTACCCACCATAGAATCAGAACATTAGAACGGAGTAAAGGGATAATCCTTGATCCAAACACTCTCAGCTGTTTGTTTCTACTCCATTTATCTTTTCTGTTTGCCTCTGCCTCTCAATGACTGCTTATATCTCTCTCTCACACACGCTGCGGTTTTCACTCTGTCTGTCTCTCATGTTGTGTGTGTGTGTGTGAGTGTGTGTGTGTCCATCCCCGGGGATTTGTCTTTGTATCTCTATGTTTTTGTGGTTTCTTTACCCCTTTCCCAAAGCGATGTGATAAGGTGTGATTTAACACAAGTCACTGCCCCGATGTTAGCTTAGCAAAGAGCCACACTGTGTAGCCTGACGCCACCCCTGAGAATGAGAGGCTGGGGTCACTGAAGTCTCCGCTAATACACACGTCATCCCATTAGCT
>NC_137912.1:8640782-8650782 GCF_963457725.1 Sprattus sprattus
CACGCATGCACACTCACACACACACACGCACGCATGCACACACACACACATGCATATACACACACAAGCAGGCACACACACACACACACGCATGCACACACACAAACACAGACGCATGCACACACACAAGCAGACACGCACACACACAAGCACAGATACACAGGCACAGACACAGGTAAATGGTATAAACCCACTATGATTTCACTAGACTAAAATAGATATTTGGAACTTGAGTAGATTAACATGAATGTTTCCCATAACTAGTGTACCTCTCTGTGGTTGTACACTTAATTCATGGGCCTGGCACACAGTGATGTGTCTGTGGACATAGACTGGAAGGAGGTGGGGGGGGGGGAAGTGAAGTATTCTTTCGTACTTAGCAACACTATGTTATTTCAGGTGCATACTTTATTATTCAGTATGATTGCACTTGATGATGGAATCGCATGACAGATCAATACAAAAGCATCGCCACCTTCAGATCTTTATGATGCATCCTTGTATTTTAACACCCTCAACACACACACACACATACACACACACACACACACACACATTCATTCAGGTAAACACAGGTGTTCTGGTGTGATAAAAAGACAAACACTGAAGGGAAGTGAAGGAATAGAGCACACCCTCTCTCAAACACACACACCCCCCCACACACACACAAGGACAGGGACATCAATTGTAGTTTGATCTAACTGACAGGTCTGCAAATAAGAAAAGACCGTCCATGCTACGCAGCCCGATGACAGTAAACGGTCTCAGAGCAAACAGAGAGGGAAAAAAACATGTTTGTCACCAGTAGATGATATTCAGGATGTTCCGAGTTAGCATTCATGTCACAGGGTGTGTTTAGTTCACACAGATATGCTAGATTGATTAAAAATAGAACGACAAAACTATTCTAAGATGTTATACAGTCAAGATATCTTACTGCATTGCCATTTTAAAGGATCAGCCAAACAACAGTTATTTCGGTTCTGTGACCTGCTTAAAATAGATGATGATAATGGAAAAGGTTTGGTCTGAAAACTGTGTTTCTCAGTGTCTCAACTCAACAGCACTGCGTCTCATGCCTGAATGTCAATGTGCCTGGGAAGCGAGAGCAAGACATCACACACACACACACATGCTCACACACATGCTCACGCACACACACATGCTCACGCACACACACGCTCACGCACACACACAACCGCACACACGCACGCACGCACGCACACACACACACACATACACACACATATACACACACATATACACACACACACACACATACACACATTAAAAACAACCTTAGGGTTACTCCAATCTCCATTCATTCCCTTGCTAGTCATGTAGCTTCTTCACTCTTTCATCATAATTTATTCGGTCCTTATATTAGAAGCTCAATCTCAATCAATCATTCCTTGTTCCCCTCTGGTCAAATATAGTCGTGTGTGTGTGTGCGTGTGCGTGCGCGTGTGTGTGTGCGTGCGCGTGCGTGTGTGTGTGTGTGTGTGTGTGTGTGTGTGTGTGTGTGTGTGCGGGAGCATGTATGTGTGTGTGTGTGTGTGTGTGTGCGGGAGCATGTGTGTGTGTGTGTTTGTGTGTGCGGGAGCGTGTGTGTGTGTGTGTGCGGGTGCGTGTGCGTGTGTGTGTGTGTGCGGGAGCATGTGTGTGTGTGTGTGTGTGTGTGTGTGTGTGTGTGTGTGCGCGGGAGCATGTGTGTGTGTGTGTGCGGGAGCATGTGTGTGTGTGTGTGCGGGAGCATGTGTGTGTGTGTGTGTGTGTGTGTGTGTGTGCGCCCGCTCCAGTGGAGCTGGGTGGAATAGTAATCAGCTGGAACAGCCGAGCTGCAGAAAAGAGAGATGTGTAACCTGAGTCTCTCAGTTCTAATTTCCATAGATGCTCCACTAGTCATTCAGCAGCCAATCTCAGCCCACCCAATGACTTCCTCTTCTCCACTGTTGTAAAATGAAAGGAATGTTTTGGGTTGGATCAGTACCGCTTAAGTCGAGATATTCTCCCCAGAATCATTCATCTCCAGTTTGGTCAGTAGCCTGCTGAACTTTGACCTGTTGGTTGACTTCAGTTTCCTATCACCCAGGCCAGCCTGTGCGCTCTCTCTCTCTCTCTCTCTCTCTCTCTCTCTCTCTCTCTCTCTCTGTCAGTCACTCTCACTCCGTCACTCTCTATCAACACCACCTCACCGCGGCCACGCTTCTCTCTCTCTCTCTTTCTTTCTCTCTTTCTCCTTCTCTCTCACTCCGTCACTCTCTATCCACACCACCTCACTGCGGCCACGCTTCTCTCTCTCTCTCTCCCTCTCTCTCTCTCTATCTCTCCTTCTCTCTCACTCCGTCACTCTCTATCCACACCACCTCACTGCGGCCACGCTTCTCTCTCTCTCTCTCCCTCTCTCTCTCTCTATCTCTCCTTTTCTCTCCCTCCGTCACTCTCTATCCACACCACCTCACCTCGGCCACGCTTCTCTCTCTCCCTCTCTCTCTCTCTCTCCTTTTCTCTCCCTCCGTCACTCTCTATCCACACCACCTCACCTCGGCCACGCTTCTCTCTATCTCTCTCCCTCTCTCCCTCTCTCTCTCTCTCTCTCTCTCTCCTTTTCTCTCACTCCGTCACTCTCTATCCACACCACCTCACCTCGGCCCCGCTTCTCTCTATCTCTCTCCCTCTCTCTCTCTCTCTCTCTCCTTCTCTCTCACTCCGTCACTCTCTATCCACACCACCTCACCTCGGCCACTCTTCTCTCTCTCTCTCTCCTTTTCTCTCACTCCGTCACTCTCTATCCACACCACCTCACCTCGGCCACGCTTCTCTCTATCTCTCTCCCTCTCTCTCTCTCTCTCTCTCCTTCTCTCTCACTCCTTCACTCTCTATCCACACCACCTCACCTCGGCCACGCTTCTCTCTATCTCTCTCCCTCTCTCTCTCTCTCTCTCTCTCTCCTTTTCTCTCACTCCGTCACTCTCTATCCACACCACCTCACCTCGGCCACGCTTCTCTCTCTCTTTCTTTCTCTCTTTCTCCTTTTCTCTCACTCCGTCACTCTCTATCCACACCACCTCACCTCGGCCACGCTTCTCTCTCTCTTTCTTTCTCTCTTTCTCCTTTTCTCTCACTCCGTCACTCTCTATCCACACCACCTCACCTCGGCCACGCTTCTCTCCTGGCTTCACAGTGATCTGCTGTCTGTATGGGCCTCCTTCCTTTTGTCATCATTTTTTCTCTCCATCTGTTTTTGTTTTGTCGGTCCTTTGTTTTTGTTCCTCGTCCTCCCGCCTGTCCTCCTTTCTGTTCCTCACGCTCGGGTTTGGGCTGCCCCCTAGTGGCTGGAGGTCTGAAATAGTCACGTAAGTGAAAGAAAGTTCTTTCTCTCTCTCTCTCTCTCTCTCTCTCTCTCTCTCTCTCTCTCTCTCTCTCTCTCTCTCTCTTCTTCTTTTTCTCTCTCTCTTTCTGATTTATTGCATCTTTTCACACACATGCTTGCCACCATTGCCTCATGCACTTTGCACATGACACCCCTTTTTTTCTTTCTTTCTTTCTTTCTTTCTTTCTTTCTTTCTTTCTAGTTCTCTGTGGATCTTTCTCTCCCTCTCTCCCTCACTCTTAGTCTCAGTCTTTCTCTGGCTAACTCAAAGCTCTCTAACTAAAAAAAGTGAAGGCTGATCACCAGACTGATAACACTTTGAACATAATAGATTTGATGCCCTGTAGGCTCCACGGAAATCAGTGCAATACTGAGCAATACCTTATTTTTTTTTTTTAATGACCAAGGCTCCATTTCCCCCAAACCATCGCTGTTCTACGATCACTGTGACTAAAGGTCGAGAAAGAAAGAGAGAGAGAGAGAGAGAGTGACCGTCTGTCTCTCAGTTAATGATGATCGTCCCACAGCGATGCTTTGGGGAAACACAGCTCGGTAATGAGTCCCATAGCTGTGAACACTACTATCGTCGCTCTGTCTCTCATACTTCTCTCCTCCTCCTGTTCCTCCTGCAGAAAGTGCGCCCTCAGTGGCCAGACCAAAACCTGCAAGCACAGAATCAAGTTCGGCGACTCCAGCAACTACTACTACGTGTCTCCATTCTGCCGCTACCGGGTGAGCATCTGCCCCTGGGGGGGGGCAGGGGGGGGGGGGCAGTCTGTCTTAGGGCTGGAGGAGTAGTAAGAGGGGCAGAGGGGCAGAAAAGAAGCCCTTATTAGTTCTCAGCAATGAAATCCTGGGTTTTTTGTACCCTGGAAAAAAAAAATTGGTGAACAAAGAGAAGAATTACTGTGCTAATCACCTGGGAATCAGAGATAACTTCAGTGCTATATCTTGAATTGCTTTAATGTTAGGAGAAAAGACAAATTCGCTGTGTTTTGATTTAACAAGCAACACCGCAGTACTTCACTAATGCACCAGAAGATAAGGAAGCTGATTGGGCTACGTTTGATCTCAGTACCCAATCATAGCTTAAAGTTTTTCATATAAATACTTTGCAAACTGAGCTTAAGGCAGCAGTCTTCATTCAAACGAGTGTGGTGGTGACCATAAACATATATAGATATAGATACATATATAAATATAGACATCTATATATGTCTATGGTGTTAACATCCTTTGCCTAGCACTTCCAAGTTGGTTGAGGTTCCTGTTTGTTGATCAGAGGGCAGTGGTGATGATGCTGTTCTTCTCCTGTCCTGCCAGATCACCTCCGTCTGCAACTTCTTCACGTATATCCGCTACATCCAGCAGGGCCTGGTCAAGCAGCAAGATGGTGAGCTCTCTCACACACACACACACACACACACACACACACACACACACACACACACAGGTGACAGCACTTACAGGAACACACAGCAAGGTGTACTCAAGACTTTCCATCTCAGTGTCAGTGCTAAGTTCCACAGGCATCCATTTGTGTGTGTTCTCAAATCTCTCATCAGTGAAAAGAACTCTGATGCACTTTTTGAAGCTGTCACACCATACTCTCCAGAGCCTGTGTGTGTGTGTGTGTGTGTGTGTGTGTGTGTGTGTGTGTGTGTGTATGTGGAAGTGGGAGTGGGAGAGAGATACAGACATAGCGAAATAGCCAGCAAGAGATAGGCAATTCTCTCCGGAGGGACAGCTCAAGAATAAGTGTGTCTGTGTATGGCATGGACAGGAAAGCTTCCTAGAGGGACAGCTAAGAAATATTTGTGTGTGTGACAATGCTTCCCAGAGGGTCAGCTAAGAAATGAGTGTGTGTGTGACGGTAATGCTTCCCAGAGGGAAAGTTCAAGACTTCTGATTTAAGCAGAATTCAGAAAGCCGGTCCCATTAGCGATACATTTTGAGCCAATGAGAGCGCTTGATTTGGATGCCTCAAGGTCACTGCTCTGCTAATTGGAGGATAGACAGGAAGTTATTTTTTTCTCTCCCGCCCATCACTGCATATGGGTGCCCACAAGTCTTTGAAGTGAACCCCAACTGAGGCAGCATTAAGTCAGTATGAAACCTCCCTTAGAAATATTTTGAAGGCAGGGAGACTCCACTCATAATCATTAGCTGGACTTGTTTATAATGTACAGTACCAGTCAAAAGTTTGGACACACCTTCTCATTTTTTAAGAAGTTTTTTTCTTTACGTTTATCATTTTCTACATGGTAGATAACACTTTTTTTGTTTAGTACATCTTTCCATATGTGTTCTTTCGTAGATTAAATGTCTTCAGTATTAATTTACAATGTAGAAAATAAAAAAAAGTAAAGAAAACAATTCTCCAAAAAATGTAAGGTATGTCCAAACTTTTGACTGGTACTGTATAATGTTGTTGTTACTTCCTGTGTTCCCATCCATAGGGTGTGTGTGTGTGTGTGTGTGTGTGTGTGTGTGTGTGTGTGTGTGTGTGTGTGTGTGTGTGTGTGTGTGTGTGTGTGTGTGTGTGTTTGTTTATAATGTGTAATGTTGTCGTTACTTCCTGTGTTCCCATCCTTCACTCACAGCTGAACAGATGTTCTGGGAGGTCATGCAGCTACGCAAGGAGATGTCATATGCCAAGCTGGGCTACTACAAGGACGACCTCTGAGCTGGAAAACCACCAATCGACCACCCCCATCCGGTGATGGACAGCAGCACTCTCCAATCATCTTGCAAGAAGGCCTCATAGGGACCAGCCACCCGGCCCTCGTGTCTCCCTTGCTTCCCAGTTCTCTGTCTGCCTCACCCATCCCAAGGACACACACCCCTAGCATCCGACTGTGTGTGTGTGTGTGTGTGTGTGTGTGTGTGTGTGTGTGTGAGCGTCTGCAGTGTGTCCTCTCACCCATCCGACCATCGGTTGAGACATCCCAACAGAGGACTAAATGCTGAATATGCTGCTGAATTGAGTCCTATTCCATTAAGTGTAATAATGTGCTGAATGCTATGAAGGAAACTTTGTTTGTTTTGTTTTTGTTTCATTTATTTATCTTTTTTTTTGTTGAGGAAAAGAACACGAACAGAAGTTTTTGCTGTTTTATATATGCATTCATTCTTTGCCCTCTCTTTTACGAAGCCTGTACAATCTTTTGAACGTGAAGTTTTAGGCATTGTCAGATAAATACATCCCTCTATCTGGAGTCTATTTTTCCCAAAGTTCTGTTCCCTCCCTAACAATAGCTAGCTGTGTGACATGTGTTGTTGTTGTGTGTGTGTGTGTGTGTGTGAGTTTAGATGTGGTGTGTGTGTGTGTGTGTGTGCGCGTGTGTGTGTGTGTTTCCAGTATCTCAAGTTTTCCCTCTCTGTCGTCTGCTCCACACTCCTGGTTTCATCAAGCTTTTCTCACTTTATTTTAGTGCCTTTCTGGAACACTCTGAACAATAAAAAAGAAAATTGTATACCTCTGGAATCTGGTTTCGCCTCTGGTTTGTGCCTGGTATAAGATCATGTAGACTGGTATAAGATCAGCTGTGTGCATTTGCTTCAGGCTGTCATAGACCCAACATGACCCTTAGAAAACAAGGATCAACTCTTCCTTGTAGACATCAGTTGTAAGGAATTGTGTTTGTGTGTGGGGGTGTGTTTCTGGGGTGTGTGTCTGGGTGTGTGTGTGTGAGTGTGTGTAATCATCAAACCAGGATGGCAATCATGTAAGATAGTAAGGAGTGCCTTCGCATCTCTGCTGACTCAGGCCTCTCCACCAGCCTGTCTGTCTGCTCAGGTCCTCTCCACCAACCTGTCTGTCTGCTCAGGTCCTGTCTGTCTGCTCAGGTCCTGTCTGTCTGCTCAGATCCTCTCCACCAGCCTGTCTGTCTGCTCAGGTCCTCTCCACCAGCCTGTCTGTCTGCTCAGGTCCTGTCTGTCTGCTCAGATCCTCTCCACCAGCCTGTCTGTCTGCTCAGGTCCTCTCATAGCCTGCCTGTCTGTCTGCTCAGGTCCTCTCATAGCCTGCCTGTCTGTCTGCTCGGGTCCTCTCATAGCCTGTCTGTCTGCTCAGGGCCTCCTTACCAGCCTGCCTGTCTGTCTGCTCAGGTCCTCTCCACCTGTCTGTCTGCTCAGGGCCTCTCTCCCAGATTGTGTGTCTGCTCAGGTCTGTCTGCTCAGATCAAACGCAGCTCCCGTTGGGCCTCCCCTTCCTCAGTCCTGTGCTGCCATGAACAGACCCAGTGCTCCCAGTAAAGAGACGTCTGGCAGCAGTGCCCTCTGCCCCATACAGTCGCTGCCATGCTTGGGGACTCAAGTCCTCCACCGTCCATGACATTACACCTGCACCCTTACAGATATACACACACACTCACACACACACACACACACACACACACACACACACACACACACACACACACACACACAAACACAACCACACAACCACACAACCCCACAACCCCATACACACACAACCCCATACACACACACACAACCGCAGGGTTACCCCTCTAACAGAGTTCTTCCTATGTATGTCCTAATGTCTAAGCTGTTCCTAAAAGCTTGAATTGAACTGGATAGTTCACTGAGTGGTGCAGCAGAATAACTTGTCTAGAGACGGCTTGTTTTCATTCTCGGCCTGTCATTCTGAGACCAGACAGGCACTTTATGGCTGTGCTGTTTCGTACCCCACAGGAAGAAACGAGGGCCCTTATATCAGGGACGGCAGTGTGCTGTTTGCAAATGTCTGAGGGGAGATAAGAGGCCTCTCAGCCTAGCTCTTCCCTCGGCGCTAATGTTCCCAGAGTGTGTGTTCACCTTGTAAAGAATGCTTCCTTTATGGCCCCCAATGCACACACACTCTCACACACACACACACACACACACACTCACACATGCTTGCGTGCATGCACACACACTCACACACACATAGACAGGCGTACGCATGCGCAGGATCTGGATCAGCGATGAGGATGTGTGTTACCTGTGTGATCAGAGAGCAAAGTGCATCCAAAGACAAAGACCTCACATACGCCATTTGCGGGAATCGGAAAAAGGTTGGGATTATCCCCGAAGATTTTAGTTTTTCCGTGAGGATACTGCTTGGATAACCCATGGATAAGAGTATGGGCACACACTAAAGGGGACTGTGTGTGTGTTTGTCATCATTCCTGATACAAATGGATTGTACTTGAGATTTTTTTGTACGTGCCAAGGCAACTACTAACAGACCCTGGGAACTCCATCTTGGATTGAAGGTAAGGGCAAGTTAACCCCAACAATGTGATAAGAAGGGATAGCTATTGTTTTTATCCATTCAGTCCACGGCATATTGTTTAATTAATTTAATATATTTTATAGTTTATTCTGACATAAGTGATAGCTTCATTTGATGATAACCACATTTTAGATATCAACTAATTGATCAGTCAAATACAGAAATCGGTCAGACACATGCATACATTGTCTCAAAAAAAATTTGTCTGACACTGGAGGATCTCACCAACTATGGTTTGTTTTTTGAACAGTTAAGATAATGTCACTTAAGTACAAGAGCCCCATAGTTATCCATAAAAAATGGCTGCTATTTTCATGATGAAAAATAGAAAGATATTATCCACACAGTGGGAAGTTTTACAACCCATTCACAAAACTGAGATTTGGGTTTAGTTTCTTTAACAACACGTTTGGGAAAATCACAGAAAACAATATGAGCTCTGGCAAAATGTTGTGTAATAGTCTTATGACATAACCGGTCAAAATAAGTAAGCAAATTGATTACATCCATACCTGTCTTAACTATCTTTCACCGTAAACTGACATTTTCCCACTGTCACACAAATGTGTTTATTCTTATTGATCAGAATTGGCCTACCAACATAAGGGCTGGTGGATGGCCTGAATCAAAGTTAAACATGAGCAACTTTTAGACTACATAAATGCTAGCCAAGCACTTCTGAAAACTTCTGATTACCATGTGACTGATATGGCTGTTAATAACAGGTGATTAGGAAGTGAAGTCTACCCGGCCAGAGGAGGTCCAATGGACGTCCTGGGAGAGAATGAGGCCCTTCAACAGTTTTTTTATGGTAAGAAAGCACAAAGTGCTCCAGTACCTGGTCTGTTTATTCTTTGGTTTTTACTGTACTTATACTTGAAAAACTATGAGAGACGTTTAAAAATAATTGGTGTTTTAGAAGTTTAGCATGAAAGAGAAATTCAAGCCAAAACGTAAAATAAGATATTCTGTTTCTTTTCTATCAAATAGTCTTTGTTGACACAGGGGTCATTCCTGTCCTAGAGAAGAAACTTGTCTCAATAGGTCAAGAGTTCAAATGGGGAAACCTGAGCGAAGTTCAAGCACTATAGCACTGGTTGAAGCTACATTAACTCATTAATATCAGGCGCTACTACTCATTACACTGGTCATCACCAGCTGAATGTACCCACCTCTCAGCCCTTAGACTTCCTCCATCTGCTTGGCTAGCACAGCTTTGGCAAACAAATCCCCTGTAATGGGACTCATACAGTTTGCCCATGCCTTAATAATCAACTATGTCCGGAAGCAACACAACTGTTAGTCATATGGTGAATAGCAAGATGGTACACCTAATGGCCGGTCTG
>NC_137912.1:8655782-8673282 GCF_963457725.1 Sprattus sprattus
GAGATATGAGAACCTGTGAGTGCCCAGAGAGAACACACACACACACACACAAACACACACACACACACACACACACACACACACACACACACACACACACACAAAGAGCATGCACTGAGGATGTTAACCCTCCTTCACACGCCCAGATAGAACACAGCATGCTGGCACTTTTTTACTTACCAAAAGTAATGACCTATACCTATATGACCTATGACCTGTAAAGCCATTTCATGAGTAAAAGAGCAATGAGCATAGAAATAGCAATTTTAATTAAATGAGCTATAAAGAAATGTCTTTGTTTTTTACTTAAAGAAAGTAATGACCTATACGTCATTGCCATGAAATGGATTCTGTAAAGCCATTTAATGAGTAAACGAGCAATGAGCATAGAAATAGCAATTTTAATTAAATGAGCTATAAAGAAATGTCTTTGTTTTTTACTTACCGAAAGTAATGACCTATACGTCATTGCCATGAAATGGATTCTGTAAAGCCATTTAATGAGTAAACGAGCAATGAGCATAGAAATAGCAATTTTAATTAAATGAGCTATAAAGAAATGTCTTTGTTTTTTACTTACCGAAAGTAATGACCTATACGTCATTGCCATGAAATGGATTCTGTAAAGCCATTTAATGAGTAAAAGAGCAATGAGCAGTAGTACTAATTTGTATGAAATGAGCTGTGGAGAAATGTCCTTCTTTGTGCTTTCTTCCAGCCCACCACCTGGTTATCATGTGGACACAGACAAAGGCTTCAACTACTCCTCAGCCGACGAGACCTTTGTGTGCCAGAAGAAGAACCACTTCCAGGTCACAGTTCATGTCCGGATGGAGGGTGACCCCAAGTTTGTCAAAACCCCCAAAGGCCCAGCACCTATCGACAGCTTCCACGTGAATGTGTTTGGGGTGAAGGTACATACAGTGAAATCTACTAACTAAATCTAAAGTAGCAAGCTGCAAGCATCTTGATGTTAATTCCTTTTTTTATTCTTCGTCTAAAGATGGAGGCTCACAGTAATCGCATCACCATCGAGCAGTCACAGTCAGATCGTAGCAAAAAGCCGTTCTTACCTGTCAAGTAAGTCACACTTCCCATTGGTGCTTTTTTTTGTCTCTTTTGGTCTCGCTTTGTACTGGGAACCATGAGCTTGATTAAGTCCTTTGAGAGACAAAGCTGTGTTTGAGTGTGTGTTTTGTGCATTTGATTGACACACACTCTATCTGCAGTGTCAATCTGCCGGGAGATAAGATCACCAAGGTAACTCTGGGGAGACTGCACTTCAGTGAGACCACAACGAACAACATGAGGAAAAAGGGCAAACCGAACCCTGATCAGAGGCAAGGGCCACCAAGATCCTTTTTCCTTTTTCTTTTTGTTCTAAAATGTGGTCACATTTACATTTAGTCATTTAGCAGACGCTTTTATCCAAAGCAACTTACAAGGATGTGCACAATGTGGTCTAATGAAGTAACTCAGTTTTTTGTATACCTTGGAAAGTGACTGTTTGTTGGACTTTGGCAGGTATTTTCTGATGGTGGTGGGACTGTATGCATCAGTGAGGGGAGAAAGCCATCTGGTGGTGGCTCATATGTCTGAGAGAATCATAGTCAGGGTGAGTTTCTTTCTTCTATTAAATCCTGTAAATAAAGTGTGTCATCTGCAAATTGCTTAGGAGGACTAACTATGTATGCTTTTGCTGAAACTACTACGTATAAAATTCTGAAAATGAGTCAGTGAATTGAATAAAATAGGTCTATTAAATTAAGGTTTTTCATTGGTGATATGCACAGCAAGGCTAGAAAAAGTAATTTAAGTCCTTACATGTTTTCTGCTCCGAAAGGCTTCAAACCCTGGCCAGTTTGAGAATGACAGTGAGGTCCACTGGCAGCGGGGCCAGACGCCGGACTCGGTGGTGTGCCAGGGCAGGGTGGGCATCAATACGGAGGCACCCGACGAGGCCCTGGTGGTCTGTGGCAATGCCAAGATCATGGGATCAGTCATGCATCCCTCTGACAGACGTGCCAAGCACAACATACATGAGGTAAGCCCCAGGAAACAATTCCCAGTGTTTGAAAGATTCTTTATTCTGAAAGTGCATCCATATGGTATTAAATAAGTTAGCAAATAACATGTGTATGAACTCATACAGTGATACAATTAAAATATATACGCAAAATTGTTACCATTTTTGATAGCACTTCTGCTGACATGTTACCTTGAGACCATGGAACTGCAACCTATGTAAAAGTTCTTAAATTTTATTAACAGCTATTTTACCGCTTGGGCATTCAGGTCACTTTAATAGCATTTGGATTTAGTGGGTTGAGGATCCCACTGTGGAAGTGAGGTTAAGATATTTCTCCTTATACTGCCCTGATGCTCTGGGAAGGAGATGAATCAATGTGCCCTGAAGAGAAAAACTCTCCAAGAGTGGTACCTTGCCAACCAGTCATTTTACACACAGGTGAACTCCGTGGAGCACCTAAAGAGGATATCACAGATGAGGATCGTGGAGTATGATTACAAGCCAGAGTTCGCCGAGAAGATGGGGATCAAGCATGTCCATGAAACAGGTACTGACTCACCTAGGCATGTGGGGGAGGGAGTTGACTCGTTTTTTTTTTTCCAAAGATTTGTTTTCGGGCTTTTTGCCTTTAATCGATATGACAGTGAAGGTTTGGACAGGAGATGAGATGGAGAGAAGAGGTGGGGAGTGGGATCGGGAAATGACAGCGGGTCGGATCCAAACATGTGTCCCTGTGGGTGTTCAAGCCCGTATATGGTCGGGGCTACTGCTTGCACCACAGTGCCCCCCGGAGTTGACTTGTTTTAATGTTAGGCACTGTTATGGTAATAATTAGACTGCACTGATGGATGCCTGTATTTTCCAGGGGTCATTGCTCAGGAGGTGCAGGAGGTTCTACCCAATGCAGTCAAGGAGGTGGGAGACATCACCTGCACAGGAGGAGAGAAGATCAAGAACTTCCTCATGGTGGACAAAGTAAATGGACAACCAACCACAGTGACCAACCACACACAATATCTCAATGCTGTAGAAGCTGCTGCTAGCATTAATCAAAACATATTCATGTAAAATGTAAATGGACAACCAACCACAGTGACCAACCACACACAATATCTCAATGCTGTAGAAGCTCAAGCTACTGCTAGCATTATTCAAACCATATTCATGCAAAATGGGTCACTTTGGTTTTACCATAGGTTAAAGCACAGTAGATAAAGACAAGGAATAAAAGAAACTGGATGTCATATTTCAGGAGCAGATTTTCATGGAGAATGTGGGCGCCGTCAAGCAGCTGTGCAAGCTGACAGACAACCTGGAGACACGTATCCAGGAGCTGGAGGTGTGGAACAATCGGCTGACCAAGGTCACGACCTCCGTGCCAACCACTGCAGCCGGCCCCAAAGGGTAGATATAAAGTGCATGCGTTGACCAGTATGGGGAGGGTGCCATGCTTGCTCTTGCAGTATGCTGTTTTTCTTTTGGTAATCATTGTTGGGAGTCAGCAGCCTCATCAGAGGTCCTTAGCATGAGATTATTTCATGGATGTTGCGTAAAGGGAATGCTTTTAGTTTCATTTAGATGCTTTATGAGGTTTGATCTCTATGAAGAATTATCATCTCTTACTCGGGCCAACTGATCGGATTCTGGGTTCCTTACCACTCACCGTCATTCAAAGTCAAAGTCAAAGTCAGTTTTATTGTCACACAGCAGGACCCACAACACCACACACATGCATTTTGGCCCCTGTTCATACTTGACTGAGATGTCCTGCCATGGTCATAATGTGATTTCCACATCTGATGTTCTCTATGATCTCCCTGATAGTGCCTCTTATAGATATGCTCTTAACTTAAGTAATTAGTTAAATCTGAGATGCAAACAAGCATACCGTAATGCATTTGTCTTTAAAATCATCCCCAGTTATGCATGCTGTATACGTACAGTCATGGGTTTAAAGCTTTGTTTTTAACGTGTCCGCCTACTCCCACACTGTAAAGATAACCTGTATTGTCCTTTAGTGTATAATGGAATTCTACAGATTTGTTGCGCAACATTAGTTTTATGGCTAAGGTCAATGTGCTATCAGGGTTGATCAACATACTGTACATCTTAACTCAAGGTCAACCACATGGTTGTAAAAAAAAAAAATGCCTCTCCTCACTGTTCTATGTTTTATTGTGATTCAAATGGTGCTTAATTCTGTTGGTCCATTTAATGTCTGTCTTCTGCATAGAAACAAACGTGTTGGTGGGGCTAATTTCATGGCACAGCAGGGGCTATTGTACACTTTTATCTTTTTTTTTTTTTTCATTCCACAGGAAAGTGGACAAAACCCACACTGTTCCACCCCCACCACGGAAACGGTCCCCGTTTGCATCAGTAAAAGTGAGTCTGCGTCACATGACGCCCAGCCTCACTGGCATTTTGACTTCGGCCGTTTGATCGAATCTGTTTGATGTTAACCCCGCCTTCTCCGTTTCAGAAGTACTTCGGCGAGAAGTACAAACACTGCTGTCACCACCGAGCCTTTCAAACCACCATTCTGACCGTGGTGGCTGTGCTGGCCTTCTGGTGAGTCACCAAGACGACCACACAGCCAGGACCCACAGGGGCGGGGGGGGGGGGCGGGGGGGGGAATAGCCTGTGCCTGTTTTGAAAAAACGCTTTTATGATTGTATCGTATTCACAGTCCACAACTTCAACTTCAGAGTCTCAGACAGGGCAGTCATCTGATCTGATACGGTCACAGTGGGGGTGGGAGGTTATGACAGGACCTTTGGCCATATGACATAATCACTTCTGAGAAGAGTTTTTTTTTGCTTAGAATTGTTTTAGAGTTTTCTTTCTTTCTTGTCCAGCTGTGTGACCGTGAACGTGTAATCTCATTCTTATGTGCTTCCCCACAGTGTCATCTCCATCACTGCTCTCTATATGCTCACGTTAGATGAAGACTTTGATTTTGGAAACAAGTATGTTCAATTACAGTATGTAATCTAGTGTATGTATGGGTAAATGCATGCATATCATATCAAGGCATCATGGAAACTATAACTTAAATATAAGTGTAATGCTAACACAAATACAGTTGGATAGAGTAATATTGACTTATTTTTTTGTGTGTGTCTGTGTATTTGACTTGGCAGTGTCTTACCGATAGAACCAAATTCATCTCTCCCAATCACAGGTATGCCAGCTGTGTGTAAACTGACTTTAAATCAGTAATCCCAAAATAACATTATGTTTTATATTGCATAATATTTTTTCTATATTGTTTCTCATGTTCAGATTATGTGTGAGTGTCTTGGTCCAACAACCACATACAACAGTAAAACTATTTAGTTAAGTAAAGCTACAGAAATGTATCACTGCCATTTGTTTGGTCCCTCGTCAGATCCTACTGAACCTTGGCCCCCTGAAGTCGTTTTCTGCTTCCTGTCGGAGTGTGACCAGGTCTACTGCTGCCCGTCAGATCCAGGGGAAAGTCACAACAGGACCAACTCTGCCATTACTGTAGAGCCCTATACAAACTCCCAACCATCAGGTCTATTCAACCGTACACACACATCCACTCAAGTATGAGAGAATGATGCAAGTGGATGACATCAGAGCTGTTCTTTCTCATGCTGCCCTTTTTTTCTCTTACAGATGAAAGACGACAGGGTGGCAATTATAGACGAACATCGACAGAAAACTCTACAGAATGTGAGTGTGTGGGTTTGACTTTAATGGTGTCCGTGTGAGTTTGTGAGAGGAGCATTGAGTGGAGTGGAGTGAAGGGCAAGGGAGCGAGTTGCGATATGTTGTTGTGTTGCATGCGTTGCGTTGCGTTGTGTTGCGTTGGGCTGAGCTCATGTGAGCTGAGTTGAGTTGAGGCGAGTTGAGTTGAGTTGAGTTGAGTTGAGTTGAGTTGAGTTGAGTTGAGTTGAGTTAAGTTGAGGTTAAGTTGAGGTTAAGTTGAGGTTAAGTTAAGTTGAGTTGAGTTGAGTTGAGTTGAGTTGAGTTGAGTTGAGTTGAGTTGAGTTGAGTTGAGTTGAGGTTAAGTTGAGTTGAGTTGAGTTGAGGTTAAGTTGAGGTTAAGTTGAGGTTAAGTTGAGTTGAGTTGAGTTGAGTTGAGTTGAGTTGAGTTGAGTTGAGTTGAGTTGAGTTGAGTTGAGTTGAGTTGAGTTGAGTTGAGTTGAGTTGAGTACACTAGCGACTTCAGGAATAGTCTGAGGAATGTTAATCCAGCGTTTCTCTCTTTTCTCTTCAGGGACAAATGCAACGATCCAGTCCATCATCTTAATGCCGAGTCAGCAAGTCATTGACCAGCGCTACTGCCTGGAGGGGATGTGTGAGTGAGTATCCATGCAAAATGACCCTATATCTGTATAGGCCCGCTCAAATATCCACTTAATCTGGCCCTAATGTGATGGAGATCTGGATGGATATCAATTTTAAGATGATATATTATATGGCAACGACAGTACAAGCATTCTGATTGGCTAATGGGTAGTCATGCCAGCCGCGTATTGACCGGTCTGCCGGTCTGATAAGTATTGTTATTGCCCTCCAGTGACGTCATCATAAAAATGAGCAATACCATGTACCAAGTACTAAACATTACATCCTTAAAAATAAGCAATATTGATAGACATCAACAGCCATGAGTTTCTGAAGTTACCAATATCCAATGCTGTGGTAGAATGTATTATGAAGGGAAAAACTCTTCTCAAAATATCCTTATTTAAACATTCTAGTTAAGCAACTGTGGAACATTTTGTGCGCCTTACAATTATTTGCTGTAGTTGTTACAATTGACCAAGGGGTGGCAGCAGAGGTTGAGAATTTTCAGCGATATCAGGCCACATTTCTGAGGGGCTTTATAGGAAACACGAGTTCAAAACAGGTAAAGAGGGAGAGCATAGAAAAGACCAAAGCATGATAGTGAAGGATTCTACACAGGGATTCCAGCGTAGTCACAAAATGCTCTACAAGCACTGATCTGACTTTTTAAATTAAATTAAATGTAATTAAATGAACTTAAATTGTATTAAGTTTTAATAATATACCGCCAGAAAAATTAAATTGACATTCAGACTCTGATCAAAACTCAGACCTTTGCTCAAAGCAGCCTCTAACCTCAATCTACCAGGCCAGGTCTAAGCCTTTGTCTCTCTTTTCTCTACTTATCTCTCCTAACAGGCCTGGGAACTACAGCTACGCCATCCCCATCAGCAAGTTTGTCCCTGTCGACATGAACATCACTCTGCAGATGAAGTAAGTGTTGGCCCGGTAGCGCGGCCACTTTGTTTTCCGTCTGAATCATTCAGCAGCCTCAGGTCTCCCAGTGGGCTGGTGACAGAGAGACTGTGAGGGAATGAGATCATGTAGGGGGCTGTGTGTGTGTGTGTGTGTGTGTGTGTGTGTGTGTGTGTGTGGCTTGTGTGGAACAGAGCACACCCACACACACACACAAACACACACACACACACACACACACAATTCCAATAATGTCAGTCAGTTGTATACAAGCCTCTCATTCCCAACATTTCGACAGTTACCTCTTTCTGTTGTTCTGTGTGTGTGTGTGTGTGTGTGTGTGTGTGTGTGTGTGTGTGTGTGTGTGTGTGTGTGTGTGTGTGTGTGTGTGTGTGTGTGTGTGTTTGTGTTTGTGTGCTTGTGTGTGTGTGTGTGTGTGTGTGTGTGTGGCCTTTGACTTGTATTGATTGAGTAAAACAGTGCTATGAACTCCTGGGACAAGGGAGGCAAGAGAGTCATCTGGTATGACTGTTAATTTAAGTCATCACCTCTCATCGTGATCATCATTTAGCCTTGGTGGTATGTTGTCTAAAGATATGACATTTAACACTGAAAAACACCCAGACTTACTTACCAACCTGATGTAAAAGCTTCCTCTCTAATTTAGTAGTACTTCTGGTAATGTGTCATGACATCTCCCTCTGATGACTCACAGTAACTCTATCAGGTCCCCTCCAGTCCTCTTTAAACAGGAACGTTCTGGAACATGTTTAAGGTCACTACTCTCAGAGTACATTTCCACCGATTATTGTCAAATTCCCGTTTGGTGTCTCCGTTATTCTGAAGTATATTTGGCATCCTGCCATACACAGTTTTGTCCAAGACTGATATATGGGGATAACATCTACCAGTTTGTTGTGATGGCACCCGAATAATGTCTAATTAAACCATCACCAAACCACCAAATCGAGAAACTTTTCTGTTCCTTTCGTGATATCTACAGCGTGTCTCTTCTTATTGTGGAAATTGTTTGTTGAAAAAGATCAACAACAAAATGCAGCAGACAATAAGATACAAAACGAAACAAAACAAAAAGCAAAGTTAGATCCACAGAAATCTAGCAACCTGTTCCTCTTGGGAATCTGACTGATGTTAATAAGAAGTCTTCCCTCAGTTCCACAGAGCCCCTGGTGGTACACAAGTGCCACGCCGACGAGACGAACCACTGCGGCACTGCCATGGCCTCCGGTGATGGGGAGGAGTATCTGAACAGCACTCAGGTACGGGATATCTAGATGGATACGTGAGCAGACCTATAGGAATTTTAGCGTGTACGTTAAATGTGCCAGTAGGAACCCTCAGATCAGACATGCCTGTAAGATATTAGGGTGAGTTACAGCAACATTTTATGAGCTTATGTCATCACCTAACTTCTGGGCAGGTGATTGGAAGTTTTCTATGGGATCACAGCGGTGCAGATGGGATTTTTGAACTGGGGGGGATGACGTTATTATTTTACTGATGATTGTAGCCTTACGTAGGGAGAGTGGTGGGGACGGATCAGGGTCACTATGAATCTGGGGGGGGGGACATGTCTCCCCCGTCCCCAGTGCTATCTGCGCCCCTGTGGGATCATAATGAATTATTATTTAGAATTAATGCTCAACTTCTGATATCCACAGCTGTGGTGTGTAATATGGAAAAGAGTTCCAGGTCTAGTTCTCTTACTGTTCTGTAACTAAATACTTGGCCTTGATATTTAGTGAGGTGAATAGTCTTGTGCTTGACAAATTCAGGCCTGCCTCAATTTATGCGTAGCAGATTATGAACTGACAATACATTTACACACTAATGGCAGCGACTATAAATTGCTAATGCTCTCTTATGTTTGTTGTTGTATTTAGGGTTATCTGCACGAGTGGGTGTTACCAGTTGCTCGACTCCATCAAAGTTCCTACCACTTACGTGCTGCTAAAGCTGTAAGTCTAGACTTTTTTTTCTCCTAAAAACTTCAAATGTGTTGATTTGAGATCTCTGTATCTACATAGATATGTGTACAGTAGCTATTACTGCAGTTTAACGGGGTGAAGAGAAGCTAATTAAGCTAAAGCTTAGTTAGCTAAGAAGCTAAGAAAATCTGAAGAAATGTTTGTAATATTTGTACGGTGAGAATAATATGAGCCTGATGCATGACATAAATCTTTGACTGATCAGGGGTCACATGTCTGTCATGTTTGACATTGTTTGAAGGCATCAACAGACCAATGTTAGACATGCGTGACACAGATGTTTTTTTTCTCCCCTCTTGTTTATTTCCCCAGGGACTAGCAGACTGTAGTACTGACCCCAGCCACATGGGGGCATCGTTCACAGATTACCACCTTCACTTCTATCGGCGCTGTGACTAAGATCCAGCTCAACTGCCCTCGCAACCCTACCCCTTCCACTATGTGTATAGACCTAATGAATGTGTTTGTTTCTTTTTTGCGACTGACATGTCGAAGAAAGTGAGAGAGCGAGAGACAGGGTCTATTGTCTAACGTTTTCTACTTAGAGTTCTGATTCACCATGTTGTACAGCAATAAGTCTTTCCTCCAAAGTTATATCAATTTACAGTTCCCCTCCTTTGTATTTATGAATGTAATAGTGCTGTTATGTGTAGCACGCCATTTTGAAAATCGATCCACTTGCACTGTTAGAAAATGAGCAATACCGCAATTGATGACTTTGATGATTTGCCAGAAAGTGAACAGAATTGAACCTTCTTCAGGGATCACACAGTTAAAACTCAAATGTCGACCAATATCTAATTTACTGTGTGTCCCAGGCCAGCCATTTTCATTCACTCCGCACTTGACAGAGTCCCTGGTTCCCATCCAGAATCACTGAGACAGATTACTTTGTACAGCAATTAGGAACTGGACACCTGGGCTGAATTGCTTTTTTATGTAAAACCTTAATTAAAAGGACGAAGAGGGTCCTTCATTTAAGGCTGACCTCACTGGCATATCAACCAGAGACCAAGTGCACTTTGAACCACTCCGTATCACTGACAGGTGACATGAATGAATGACAGAAGGAACGAACGATCGAATGAATGAATGAAAGAATGAAATATATTATGCTGTTTTGTATCCACTGTTTTGAACTTTAGCTCTTCTATTAAATATGTATTCACCCGTCACTATTTTGAACTTCTTGTAATGGTTAAGCCCACACTGGTCTGTGATGCTGACGGTTTCACACTAGCTGTGTTCACTGTGCACTGGTAGGTCTTGTGATATCACAGACATTCCAGAGAGTTCTGGCAGCTTTCTCTGTGTGGCAGCCATTCAGTGCTCCCCATTTGAAGCCCACGTGTCCTTGTCACAGAGAGGGAGTAGAAAGGAGCAGGATGGGGAAAAAAATGGATTTGGAGCAAAGAGGAGAATGAAGAATAAAGCATGGCAACAATGAGTGGTAATCCCTTCTGACGTCCGTATCATTCCTGCCACATTTTCATCTCCCTGAAACCCTCTCCGTGGAGAGGAAAAAGATCAGTCCGGTGTGTGTGTGTGTGTGTGTGTGTGTGTGTGTGTGTGTGTGTGTGTGTGTGTGTGTGTGTGTGTGTGTGGCATGCACGCTTGCCTGTGTGTGTGTGTGTATGTGTGTGTGTGTGTTTGTGTGTGTCTGTGTGTGTATGTGTGCATGGAAGCATGAATGTGTGTGTGTGCATGTATGAGTCTAGGGGAGAAGTATTCTCCGGGCTCAACATTCAGTCTTCATCTAGAGGGTTGGGACCCTGTAGCACATGTAGGACAGATGGAGGTTGAGTGAGTGTGTGATTGTGAGAGAAGGGGGGGCTCAGAACAAAGCAGTCCCACCCAGGGGGCTCACAGGGCGGCCTCAGGGCAAGCCTCACTCCCAGAACACCCACCCCTCTCTCTGCCTCTCACACACCCGTCTCTCTGCCTCTCACACATCCCTCTCTCTGCCTCTCACACGTCCCTCTCTCTGCCTCTCACACATCCCTCTCTACCTCTCACACACTCCTCTCTCTGCCTCTCACACAGCCTAGAGTCAAGGTATCTGCCTCCTCCTTCACCAGCCAAGAGAACCGCAACACACAGGGAGACAGGTGTGCATGTTCATACACATGTTTACAAGCGCAATTACCCTGTTCTGCTCTCTCTCTTTCTCTCTCTCTCTCTCTCTCTCTCTCTCTCTCTCTCTCTCTCTCTCTCTCTCACTCTCTCTCTCTCTCGTACCCCCCCTCCCCAAATCCCTCTCACTCACACTCCACAAACACACACCCTGTTTTGGACCTCACAGTTAAATGCCATAGCAGCACTGACTCCTTTAAAAGCACTGAATGGTCTCCGTCAGGTCACAGGTGGTGGCCTTTAAAGTGTCTGCCAAGTGTTCCTGATCTGCCCCTCCATATCAGACAGCTGACATGCATACTGAAAATGGGACGGTGACAGAGAGCATGATGGAGAATGTAGTCCACATGGGAAGCCTAGCCTCCATGGAGCACTGTGGCACACGGACCACTTTGAACATCCAGGTGCTGCAGATGTTGACAGTGTGAGAGCCTGCACTATTTGCAGCCAATAATATAAAAAAAACTTTGAAATGATTTAATTGAATATATCACATTTGGCATTTAGATCTTATAATGTATGTCATGTAATATGTTATTTAATATAAAAAAAATAATATAAAAAAATATTTTAACCTAAATTGAAGGCACACTGTATTTTACATAGCTCAAACCTGTCTGTAGTGATGTATAAATGTAAAGGTCCTTTTTAAAAATAGCTGCAACAAAGCTGTACCAGCACTTTATGTGTTAAAAGACTGAGTGGGGCACTTTCGAGACAGCCAAACCCAAAAGTACACTGGAACACATGGATGCATAGAGCATGGATGCATGGATGCATTTTTTCACACGCACACAAAAGGTGCTATACAGCTGCTATCTGTGAAATCACCGGTGAACATCATTTCACAAGCTCAAAGTGTTACCTATGACTCTTATTCCAAAGTGTTGCAGATCAGCAGTCAGGGTTTGTATACCTAGCATAAATGACTAGGGCCATGAATAAAGGGTTTTCCATTCAAAGAATTACTAGAAACTAGAATTACTAGAAATACTAATGTTGATATTTTGTCTATTTTGCGTCCCATACCACTCCTATTGCCTCACCTCGATCTCACAACCCGCATTCCTCCCACAGAAACATGTAGGCCACGGCAGACAGGCTTCTCTTTGTTCACTTCACAGCAGCATTGCTCCGGTTACACCTCCACACACACACACACACACACACATACACACACACACGCACACACACACACACACACACACACACACACACACACACACACACACACACACACACACACACACACACACATGCACGTGTGTGTGGAAACATATACACACCTGAGTGCACACGCACACCCACAGACCACTAATTTTAGGATTAAGTGTCATTTCGTGTGTGTGTGTGTGTGTGTGTGTGTGTGTGAGTGCGTGAGTGTGTTTTTGTGTGTCTCTGTGGGGGTAGGGTTAGGTGGGTCTAATGGTATGTATATTGGAAACACCTGGATCTTAACTGGACACATTTCTTTTCATATTCTCTCAGACGGGCTTGCAGACTCTGACACTCTGTGACCCCTCAGACACCAGACAACAGGGGATTTCCTTTTCCAGAGGGAGCTTGTCTGCCTCTTGAAAATGGGGAGGGGGGCTAATGGGGCATGTGCTTGTGTGTGTGTGTGTGTGTGTGTGTGTGTGAGAGAGAGAGTGAGAGAGACAGAGAGAGAGATGTGAGAGGAGTATCCTGATGTCAACGTTAGAGCACACACTAGGTTTGAAATTAGGTTGTAAATAATCAGACTCTTTTGAGTTCTGCCTGACAATGCAGTCCTCTTGATAGAGACACTCACCTTCATAAAGAGGCTCCTTTCTGAGAGATGGGAGAGGCTTAAGTCAGTCTGGTTGTAAACCTGCTGGATCTTAGGGGGAATTAAGTATGCGCAACTGAGGGCTTAGTTACTAAGGAGGTCTGAAGAACACTTGCACTGTACAGAGTGGAATGGTTCTCCACTTCAGACACCTCCGGTCATAGACCTGATGAAATCAACTCAAAGACTAATCATTAATGAATGAGTGAGCGGTTCAAACAGTGAATACACTTGACAGAATGACCACAAAAATAAACTAATGAATGTGAATGTGAATACTTTAACAAAGGTGAATGCTTTGAATGCAGTTGAATGCTTCTAAAGACGACCTTGGATAGAGAAGTGCATCAAATGGTTGAGGACTGAAAAGTCACTTTAACGTGACTGTTAACAGATGAGATATCCGCTGAGGTAAAACATGTTGAGACATGATACACAAACCCCCGGTTCTTATGACTTATTCAAGCGCAAAGCCAGAGCGACACATGGAAAGACTAATTAGGCAGCAGGACCATCTACAGACTGACGAGGGGGAAAGAGAGCAGACCGGAGGAACTTCATATGCCTCTCTCTCTCTCTCTATCTATCTATCTATCTATCTATCTCTCTGTCTCTCTCTCACTCGTTCTCTTTCTGGAAGGAGAAACCCTAGAGACGCTGCATTATTGAAGAACGAGGAGGTGGTGTCAAGCTGGCCTCTCTCTCTCCACAGGCCTGGCAGCGCCATTCACGCCGGGACAGCGCAGGTGGCAGAGGATCCAACGAGCTCCAGCCCCACGATGCCAGGCTCTCTAGCAGAATACACTTTGACCCATTCAAAGACGGAGGGAGGGAATATGGTAAGTCACTCAAAGATGGAGTGAGGGAATATGGTAACCTGCTCAAAGATGGAGGGAGGGAATATGGTAAGTCATTGGAAGAGCTGATTGTAGCAGAGTAGCTTGAAAAAATTAAGAAAGAAGGAAGACAATGGTGAAAGAAAAAAAGTTAAGAAGAGAGAATAGAGTTTAGTATGCATACTAATAATTGTGCACTGATTATTGCAACTAAAATTATAATTCCTAATGTAAATTACTCTCAAGTCGTGTTCTTTGTCCTTACTGAGTAGGTATAAGCATCAGTGGGAATACTGATTATGCAGTACACAGCTCAGAGGTGAAGAGAATCACTGAAATAAAAAGAAACTAGCGATTAAACGGCAGGAGACTGACTTCCGTTCCTTTGTCTCCCATGCTTATATACTTAGGAACTTAGGTGCCATGTAATGCCATGGTGTTGATTTTCATTAATGTAATATAGTCATGTATATGTGGTACGTGTGCTAATGGAAAAATATTTATGTTTCTGAAAAGTTGCTGTGTGTTGGTCAATTATCAAATTCTAAATGTGTGCTGAAAGTTTATTCATGTAAGCATATGCTGACTGAATATACAAGAGCAACATCAAATGAAACAATAGACAGCACACAGCTTTACTGACTGGAGTGATAGTTTCAAATGGACAGCACTCCAACTCAGCCTCATAAATTTACACACAAACACATTCACACACACACACACACACACACACACACACACACACACACACACACACACACACACACACACACACACACACACACACACACACACACACTCACAGCCACAGCCACACGCGGGCACACTGAAACATTTCGACACAACACAAAAGAGCACAATATCCTTTTGATAAATACACCAAGAGACATTCTCACAAAGGTGTGAATGTGCTCTTTGACAGAAAAAAGACGAGCCCCCACTCCCAAACACAAAAGCTACACAGAAAACAACCCTGTGGGTGAGGGTATTGAACATCTAAGATGAGACATTTTCCTCCTGCTATGATGAATGCAGCAGAGCCTCTAAAGCTCATCTCTATTATCCATTCACGCAGCTGACTTGAATCCTTGGCGTCTCCGAACAGTAATCAGCACATTTTCAGGATTATTTTCATTAATGTGCTGGGGACACTCATTGGGCTCCGTTGATAATGGATCTAAATGGTCTCCCTTTTGAGGATTACATGCTGTGAGAGGAAAAATGAGTCATGCTTTTAGCATTCAACCATTTTAACACCAGCGTGCTATTCACTAGCTCCAAATACAAGGCAACATGAACTGTAGGCGTTAAACTCCACAGGTGTCTATAAACTTCCTAAAAACAGCAATTTTTTGTGTTGAGTGTGATATTGCATGACACAGTGGTGACTCTGGTCTAGATTGCTATTTGACAACCTGTGGTAATTTATACGATAAGTTTAGTGTGTAATCAACCAGAACAACGTACATATTCTTGATGTAGCGCTCTGAGATGGAACTATTGATCACTGGTTTATCCAGTTAGTACCTCTTGATCCTGGTCCAAAGGACTAGTTTCTACACCTTCTCTTGAATAAATGTAACAGCTGTTTAACACACCATTATTTACAAATTAAGATAAATGCAAAATGCATTTAAAATCTAGTCAAGGATTTGATCCACTAAAGATGCAGGCTGTGACTGTAATCCAATACATATTTTTGCCAGATTTAGTGGATTGTTCCTCACGGTCCTTTAACTGTCCATTCTGTGTGTGCGCTCATAAACACAGAGTATACAACCCAGGCTCTGTAAATAGAATATAGACATAGTGGCTCAGACTGAGCCCTTCACTAATCTAGCCAATCAACACGCTGCTTCAGGACCATAGAGGTGATCAGTGTGATTTGATTGGCCATTGAGTTCAAATCAGAATTTGTGGACAGTATACTTCAATTCCATCAGGTGTGGTCAGCCAGAGAGACATCTTAAACAAGGATGTTAATTTTATATATTTATACGTTTATTTGAAAAGGGACAGTGTACATTGTTAAACATTTCCCAGAAAATATAAATGCACCGGAATTAGCTTGGCTAGCTAGTTTTCATCCGTTGCCCCTCACAACCAGGACAAACAAACCCAGCAGTAGAGAAGCACTATGAACTTGTGATGGAGCAGCCTCCGCCTGCTCTGGTTTGACCTAGCGTATAGCTTCAGAGAGAGCAGCATGCAAGCAAGCCGGGAGGCTAAAGTAAATAAACTGCAGTCAGCTGCAGTGGGCCTGGTGTCGGGTTCCCGTGGCGACAGCACTCCCATGCCGCAGAGCCACGATTTGATTACAGCCAACAGCCGAGGTAGAGATATGGCAAGTTAGTGCCCTCTCAGACCTATGCATCTGGATTTGCTGAGGAGTTACTTTATAAGGTGCTATAAGCGTCATGGGGCTGTTCAGGTTTGATGGGCCCTTGGGGGGCCCCTTTGGTTTTTGGTCTTGCAGGAGGTCATGAGCAAAGCACAGAGCTGGCAGCCATCTCCTCTGGAGGAGCAGAGGGAAGAGAGAGACGAGAGAGAAGAGAGAGAAGGGAGAGAAGAGGGACTAAAGGATGTCAGGTGAGAAGAATGATTATCTCCTTTCCCTCCTCTTTTTCAGTCTCTCTTTGTTTTCTGTCACTCTATTGTCTCTTTTCCCTGTCTCTCTCTTTCCTCCCTGTGCAACCCATTCTACCCCTGGGTTATCATTAGTCACTTGTCTCAAAAGACATCACCCCAAACTGTCGGTCACTAAGGACTTCATGTGATGAGAGACATGACAGCTTGCCTCATGCCTAACTTCTGATGAAAAACACTTTAAAAAAATCAACTAAGCAGTTCAAGAAGAAGAGAATAAGCCAGGGGAAAGACAATTTACATCTTGGTAGAAAGTGCCTTCAAATGCAGTATGGTTTAGATCAGATGTTTTTTACGTGAACCACATGGCGACTCCTCAAGAATAGCTCTTCAGAAGGGAAACAAAAAGTTCAGTTATAAGAGAGCAGAAAGTCAGCTTTGTTAGCAAAAGCCACAGCGCTACCACCTACAGTAGCATTCCTCGTCTTGCCCCCAGGACCTCTATTGAGTGGTCCATTGTGGATTCCCAGCGGGGTGCTGGGGGGATGTCCTTTAACACCAAAAGCAGCTCAGTGCCCAGAGAATGCCTGTCAATTATCATTGCTGAAACTAATCGAAAACTCCCTAAGTAAGACATTTTCTCTAAAGTAAACTTTCTCACAGACAAACGACCTTCTTCTCTCTCTCCCTCTCTCTCTCTCTCTCTCTCTCTCTCTCTCTCTCTCTCTCTCTCTCCCTCTCTCTCTCCCTCTCTCTCTCTCTCTCTCTCTCTCTCTTTCTTACTCTCTCTCTCTCACACACACACACACACACACACACACGCACACACACACACACACAACACAACATACACTCTAGA
>NC_137912.1:8678282-8718282 GCF_963457725.1 Sprattus sprattus
GCTACATGACATGCATGTAATTTCACATAGTTCCAATATCAACTAACTAGGGTTCTTCATCAAAGATTCATTGAAATCGATAGATAACGTGTCATTATTATCTCTCGCTCCAAAAGTCTTATCTCTATGGTTTGACATTAGGTTGTATAATGGTTCCAGCCAGGAGGGTAAAATAAGTTCACGGGTCTGTGCAGGAAGGCCTTAACAGTTTTATGAATCTCTTGTCAACAAGCTATTTAATTCACTGCCAGCCAACGTTGTGTTGAAGAGAGGAAAAACAAACTCAAGAACAAAAAAAATGAAAGAAGCTGTTTATATGTATATCATAGCATAGCTATAATATGGGGCCGCAATACAAGTCGCTAACATTGTGTGTTCCTTGTTATTGTTTATTTAGATATAGATATTATATAATGATTTCATGCTTTCATTTCCCTTTGTGACAAAATATTCAGTTTTCAGAGTCAATGATAAGTGAATGAAAAGAACATGGCATGTCACACAGACACACGCACAGCCACATCTTTCTCTGTCTCTCGCTGAGCTAGGCTGACATTTTTTTAATTGTTGCACCCTTCCTCATGTGTGTGTGTCTGTGATAAAGTGATCCCAGAATGCTGTGCGAATGTAATGAGAATGTTTGGCTGTGTTCAATTTTGGAATGTAGTCAAGTCTTCATTTTTTGGGTTAATGTTAATATATAGTTTTGTTACCATTGAGTCTGTGTGATGTGACATGACGATGCCTGTAAGCGTATTTGTCCACCTTTACCCATGTAACACTGATGGTATAGCTGGACCGAAACGAATGAGTCGAGACACAACTTACATCAAAATAAGAAGTGTTTGCTCACGATTAGGAACACACAGGAACCATAAGGAAAACTCCAGAGCTTGACTTGGCACAGAAGGCAGTAAAGAACGGGGCATGAACAAAAGCACAAGGGACACCGAAAGCACATGGAACATAGGAAGTAAACAAAGAAGCACAATGCCAAACAAGGAAACAAACACAAGGAGCAAGAAAAGATTCCAAAGAGCAGGAACAGGGGAAACACGAAACACATATGGCAAGACAAAGAGAACACACAAACCGGGATCATGACAAACCACAGTGTTCTGCAGAGGTTAGACCTCCCTTGTGGGCTTTCCTATTCAGAATCAGTGTTTCCATGCACGAGTCAAAGAGAGAAGTCAAATAAACATTTTTTTTTTTTTTTAATTAAGACCATTGTCAGGTTTTCAATGGCACACACGCCACCTTGGAACACACACATGCATATATGGAGGCGACACAGGACACACCCACAGACACACACGCAGGCAGGCCTGAGGTCGCAGTACATTTATTTTCTGCATTTTCCCATCCTGGATCGTCCTTCCTAAAGCTCTACAGTTCATTGGTGTCAGAAGTGGGACACAGGATGACCACGCTAGAAGACATTGAAGATCTCATGGACCAACTGCAGCAGGGTGGGACATGGCTAAAGGGCAATATTCCAAGAGCCTTAACGAGGCTGAACCTGGTCATGTCCCCCCCTCCCCCCGAAGATGGCAGGAAGGAGTGGCTCATGGAGCAGGGGGCCCGGATGGGCAGCAGGGCAGTCTGAGGGGTCTACCGATGCAGGGAACCTGAGTACGATACCCAGCACCAGTGCCACACAGCCCAGCATCTCAGGCATCATTATACTGAAGTAGGGTAACACAGAGGGAGGACTGTCGCCCTCAAACACTGACCCCCACCCCCACCTGAACAGCTGCGGTTTGGCCGGCTTGGCATAGACCCATGGGCTTTATGTTGGGGGGTGGGGGGTGCAATGTTGGATGTGTCCAGAGCTAAGTTACTTCTTGGCACTGAAGCTGTAGCACTCTGCGCCACTAGCAAAGATGAGCCATCAACCAGAGGGGCCACCATGTCCACATCGCCAGTCCAGAGGGTCTCCCCAACGCAACCGACAGCTGAAACTGAGCCCACTGAATCACTGCTGCCTGCTCCAGAGAAGCCTTCACCCTGCCACCGCTCGTGAGGTTGTTACAAGCTTAGGAGAGCTTTTGCTGTGCCACCACCAGTCCAGAGGGTCCTCACACAGGCACTGTCAGCTGCTCACTACTACTGTGCTGAGAGCTGTTGGCTGTGATCCTTGGGATTTGTTACTTCAGAGCCTACCTCTATCATGCTTCTCTCATCTGGCTGCTCAACCTCAAAGAGCCAGAGGGGCTCAGCCAGAGGGGCTCAGCCAGAGGGACTCTGCAAGATTATGACTTCCAGAATCGCCCCCAGGCTGGTCACCTTCCACGCCAATGCAGATGCTCTGTCCCGACAGCCAAGTGAGGACGAGCAGAGTTGATCCCCATGCAGCTGCAGCAACACCAGAGCCAGGACCCCATCGTCTACCAGGTCCAGGCCTGGGGCCCTGGGTTGGGGTGGGCCAACAATCACCCTGGGCCACCACCATATCAGCACTGGATCCTGAGATCAAGGCACTCTCTTCCCAGTAGCCCTGCTTCACCATCCAGGACCGGTGGCTGGGCATATGGACTCGTGGAACGCCTTAATTTGCAAAGTGCACCCCCGGCAGCCCTCTAGATTGAACGTGAGCTCCAAACCTTGGTGGATTTAGTATTCAGTCCTCCCCCGGAGCCATATTACTTCTGCTCCCTGCATTAGCGGCTGCGGGTGGTGCAGGAGCTGGCCAGGAAAGCATTCACTGTGCTGCCCCACTGTGCTGGGGCCGGACAGATGTGGGCATATGACACCTGCTACTGAGAAGACTAAGTCTTACTAAGAAGAGGGTCTCTCCTAAATTGACAAACCAATGGCCCGGGCCATGTACTGTGTTAAAGAAATTGTCAGCCATTGTGCACAAGGTGTGGCTGGTCGGATGAAACCATGGGTGGTTCTCCAGCCAAGCAGGCGAAGCCACCAAGAGGTGCTCTAAGACAGGGTGATGTGTGAATACAGCGAGAAAGTTCGAGGTTGTGTCCGATTTTGGAATGTGCTTGTGTCTTCTTTCTTGTATTAATGCTAGTGTGCATTTCTGTTATCATTTTTAGTCTGTGTGACACGTGTAGATGCCTGGGTGTTGAATCCTGTGTAGATAGTGTATTTGTTCCCCCCAAAATAAACCTCATTTGATTTCCCATTTAATATGAGTCTTTCCTGTGTGCATCACAATAAACGCCAGAGAAGCTAAAGAAACCTGTGTGTTGTTCTCCCTCTTCATTACAGTATTATTATTGGTATAATTAGTATAATTATTATTATTGTCATTATTATTATTATTATATTACAAGTGTTAATAACAATTAAATACATCGAATTGTTGTTGTTGATGTTGCTGCTGTTATCATTGTAATCATCATGTTATCAGTATTATTGTCATTATTATTATTATTATTATCAGTATAACTGGAAATTTAATATGAGATAGCAACATTATATCCAAACAATTACTCGAAATTGTTGCACCGAGTTACTGGCAACAGCAAATCTTGCGCCTGAGAAATTGTTTTGGAGGTCGAGGTGAGGTCAGAGGGTAAAGGCCATTCACCCAGCATCCTCAGTTGTGGAATACACACAGCCATCTTGGATCTACGAGAAGAAGAGAAATTAATGCGGTGAGTTTTTTTCTCCGATTTTTTCCGCAAGAGTATGCCTTTTAGTCCACAAAGAAATAGATGCATGGCGAACCCGAAACAGTTCGGTACTCAACGATGTTAATTTGGTGTAATTTTGTCCGGTCCGTGGACCACAACCGATCGGTAGCCCTATCGCTTATAGTTTTTGTGTAGGCTGTATAATTCGAGAGGGACCTTGGACGGAGCCATAGCAGGCCCAACACAGCAGCTAACGATAGCAGGGTTTCGTTGTAGTCAAACTGTTAAAGCTATATAGCTAGCTAAGATTTAAAAAAAGGGAGCGAAATAGGAGGCTAGGCTAGCATGCTAAGATTTGGATACGGGAACATACTTGGGTCTTTGATATGTAGCATTAGCTTTATTGGTATTGGCTAGTTAGCCATCCAGGTTGTCCCGATACCATTGTAACTGCTATGTTAGCTATTGCTTATTATGTTGATAATGAAGCGATTAGGTTGTTATTAAAACCTTACCCATAATGTTTCTTTAGTGTTACGCTATGCATTTTGATGAATGTGCAGTGAGATCAAGGTATTTTGGCTGATTGTCTGTGTGTATCCATTAAGTTCATGTTGACTAGAATTTGCAAAAGTGCCAACTCTGTTCAATTATAGCTGCATTAGTCAAGTAACGTTACGATAGCTAGGTAGTTAGCCAAATAATACTATTTTAACTAGACCCAGCTAACAAGCCAAGCAGTCTACCCTGGGAGCATAAGCAGTTTTCCCAGCTCGATGCATTGCAAGGAAGCCACAGTATGCCACTTAACGTAGATAACACCATGTTGAATTCGGACAAGTAATGATTTTATAAACGGGTGGCATTAAGCTTTTGAATTTTGGTCCACTGAAAGCTTGTAGTATGATTGTGGTTATACCTAGTTGTCAGCCGATAGTTGAATAGGTGGCACGGGATAGCAAGGTCTAGTATCCTGCATAGATAGGCTTAGTGATTTGCCTGTAGCCATCTCTAAAGTAAGTTGTCGAAATCCAACATTTGGTATTCCCGGTTTATACATGACCGGTCACGTATAGCTAACAAACAACCTGCAGAGTTTCTAGCTAACCTTACAAGGGAGATCTCGCGACGTGCTAACGCTAGCTAACTTATTCACCTGGCAGATTTGGGTTGAATGGCTCTATTTGACTAACGTGTTGGTTAACATTTTTGCTTGATTACCGGAGGTAATGTCGGTGCGTGTTGATTGATGATTTACTTAATAAGCGTGCTTACTACAACCATCTCAGGAAATCGCTTTGTGATTTATTGGTGGTAACCCAGATAGCGGGGTATCGTTAGCTTGGTAGCTTTAGATACTTTTAAGTTAATTCATGAACTATGACTGTTTTGCTGATTTAGCATTTATGTTATTCAATATAACGTTGAGTATGGTATGTCTGGCTATTCAGGAAACACGTCACCCCTGTTAAAACAGTAAGATTGCATTCAGGGAAGAAAGACCCCCGTATCAACCGTATATGAGGCAACTCTGTTGGTTGTACTTGTGGCAGTGGGGTAGCAAATCACGGAAGTTTGGAGGAACAAGAAAAACGTTAAGAGGTGGAATGATAAAGTTTTAATTAGTAACGATAGTCGAATGAATATTAAAGTGAATAGACAATAATGGTTAGTTGCTTATAACAATGTAACTTTTATCGTCCTCCCAAGTCATGGCTCACTTAAGTGTCCACGAAAGATTAGCCTAAACAATAGTGAGACTATTTCATGGAGTTGGGCAGCTGGCATTATACTTCCCTTATTCTACACTAATGATATTTTTAAGATGTTTCCTGGCATAGATGTACTGATGTTGAGGATGAAATTGGGATTGGGGAATGAGAATTTATGTTGGTCAATTTTACTTCTAAGTGACCGACACAAAGCCCTGTGTAGACATGCTGTCCCTTTCATGAGCGTAGGAAATGTATGTATGAATGATTTTTGCACAAAAACATCTGGGGGGAGTTTAAACTATGGATAGTGCAGTTGCCTTTGCCTTTTTTACTCACCAAAGATATATTTGGGCATGATGATCAATATTTGTACAGAGATACATGTTAATACCCCTGCTTTGGATATGGCACTGAACAGAAATGTTTGGACCTCGGACTTCCATTTGCAGCTATTGCTGCTTGACTATCATCTTTGGTTAAAAAACAGTTGCCGAAAATCTCAGAGGAGGTGATGGATCAGGTGAATTATACGCTTCAGCCTTGTAGCTCATTCATGGTGGATATTAATTTCTGCCATTAGCCAGCTGTTGCAATTTGTACAGTCAGTTGTTTCACTTTTCATAGCTGAATTAGTGGATGAGACACATTGCAGGCTTTGTTTTAAAAAACGGCGCCTAGTGGAAATCAAGGTTGACAGCAGGGAGGGACTCCCATCTGAATGTAATTATAATGAAAAGTTTGTTTCCTGGAAGGCTGACTGCACGACAGCAGCAAACCCTGCAATCTCCGAAGCCTCTGATTGGATCAGAGCGCTGATGGCGTGCTTTACCACGGCTTTGCTTTCACACGCTAAGATGCTCAATGCGCACTCTGAGAAATACGTGATCAGTGTGATTGCTGCATATATTCATATAAACACACACACCCAAATGCATGCTCTCTCGTTTTCTCTGCACACAGTTGGCACACACCCTACCCACTCGCTCCCTTCCTAATTTATTAGATCTATCCAAATCTGCAGCAGCTGTGACTAAAGACTTTCCCACAGCATTGCAGATGACTTGACTCTTACAAGCAAGCGGGGTACCATGTAATGGATACAAGAGCTGTTTGCCAGCTTCCCAGAGACCCACACAGCCCCACCATGTCTAGTCCCTGTGTGCTGTATTGCTTCTGACACATTTAGACGAGCATCAGCATCCATTGGTGCGCAAGGGATTTTCCCTGGTGATTTAAGAAAGGAAAAACCCTCTCAGTCTTTCCCTCACTCACTTGCTTTGCACGGAGACGAGACAATATCCTCAGCGCTCTATCCTTTCGCTGCCTGCTGTCACATACCCCTACCTGAAACGGCCTCAATTTCATGAGTTGAATATAAGAGACTATAGGTTAGAATTTCAATGGCACTCTTTGCTGGGTGTATGGAGCTGGGGTATTACAGAACAGCGATGTGAATACAGTGGATAACATCTGCTCCTCATATTCTTGGCAGGGACCTCCCATGTTTGTTTTCCTTTTTTTAATTGTATTTGCATTCCCTCTGTACAGTTTACCTTTATTGTTTACTGTAGGTCAAAGCATCAGTAAATGGGTATGGATGTGTTTGTTTTTTTCTCCTAACACACAAATGAAATGGTTTCGTTGATTCCCCCCAAATATACCTATCACGTACAGTTCATGGCGGTCTGGCGGATGTTATTCATAACCCTTCACGATGAGGCTGACTAATAAAAAGCGATAGCCAAAGGTGTCGAACTGTGTTAAGTGACGGAATTAAAAGAGGCCCCCTGGCGCTGTTGGTTGACTGTTACCTCTACTTTGCAGGACAGAATGTCACCAGCAGTAATTAATAGCAATAACAATGACTAACAACTCATACAAAATATTTGTGGTGGAAAAAAGCACGCGTGAAAAGAGAACTGGCATCTCTGGCAACCTTGTTGTTAGCTGACCTCTTTCCCTCTGTTCCCTCTCAAAATATATGGTCACCATACCTTGTCCAGTAAGGGTTTTTATTCATAAAAGTTAGCCATATGTTAAGTCTCAATTGAGCCTAAGCCCATTTCTCAGGTTCTAATATTACCTAATGGACTTGCTAATACAGAATGTTCCAGCAAACGCAGTCAATTAGAAGTAATTTGCCAATGTGAGTGGGTGTCCACTCAGTGTCCTCATCAGTACTATCAAACAGCTCCCCATGTCCTGTTCCACCTGACTTTGCATGTGGTTTCTAGGTGTATGGGGTTTAAAATCAATTGATCAATACGTCATTCTGAACACCATTTCTATTTCAAGCACATTTGAGAGGGATTGGATTTGTCTGCTCTCCCTGCTGGGTTACTTTTCGTAACAAACAAAGCATTAGCGGAGGAAGGTGTTGACCAGCCCGGCCCCACCAGGAGCCCTCCGCATTGGGCTGTGGTGAGAATGAAGCCCGGAGTGGTACCAGGTTTTTATTTTTTTTCATGGCCTTGGGAGATAAAAATCTTACCTTCATGCAGATAACTGGATGTGAAAGCCTCACAGAGAGAACACACGCAGGAAAGTGTTCATCTTCACATGCAATTTGCAGAAACAAAATGAGGAGTGTTTTCTTTTAGGAGCTTGATAGTAAAAAAATTGCAGCTCTTTCAAGTGCTTTGTGTTAAGTCTGAAAGTAAAACATTTGAAAAATCTTTTCCACTTAGTGTCAATGCATCGGATGGACATTGCCCCTTTTTAAATGTGTTTATTCTAAGCAAGCTGAAGCTACAGCCATAGAACCGCTCAAAGAAATGTGTTGTGTTCCCTCAGTCAAATATGTTATGTTAATTTGTGACCTCACAGTCAAATACAAGTAGAATCAATGCCACCAGTGTGTGTAATGGTTTTTCTAATAGATGTTCTACAGTTGGGTGCAAAGCACAACAGAGGTTAGACACCTGCATCATTATCCTTCAGCTATGGTATTTTCAACTGCCCCATTCTACCCCCACATCTCATGAAATTATAAAGAAATATTATAAAGGCAAGAATAACAGCTCTGACCGCTCCGTTTGCAGATGAAATTGTTCCTGTATCATTTACCCGGTTCTACTTTGTGGTACCTTTATGTTGTTATTAAGTTGTGTGTGCAGAGCACCCTCCTTTTGAAGTTGAAACCTTGAGTTGTAGTGTAGTTGTAGCCTATATCTGTCACTCAAGTTCCTAGGCAAGTGCAGTGTCTCATGGGCTTGAGAATCTGTTGAACAGGTCCTTCACTGTCAAGAGGGACTTTTGCCTGTGTGTGAACCAGCCAGAGAAGGCCTAAGAGGTCCCTCAGGAAGGTGCCTCCTTTGTGACCTCTCAGCTGAGGAGGCAGTCTCTAGCTTTTGGCCACTCCTGCTAAATAATTGAGAGACTATGGTCTCTTCCCTGGAAGCTAGGTTCTTGCAGGTCAAAGGAGGTGAAAAGCCATTGGTTGGATTGAATGTGTCTATCAAAATTGTCTCAGACACTAGAAGGACCATCACTCTCCATCAGTCTCCTCCACTCTCCTCCAAGGGGGATGGTAGCTTATGTTGCTAATTTGACTGCCATTTAAGCTTGTTTTCTTTTGGTCCCTGCACTGTGCACTGAAGCAATCATTTACATTGTTGTGCAGTCTTACCTTGTGTATTTATACAGATTAAAAAAAAATCATAATAATAATCTAATGGACCAACTCTTCAGTGAATGTAAATGTACTCAGAGATACACGAGAAGCTTCTCCTAATAAATATAGTCCGGTCACTGGGGACATTTTCTGAGAAATGGAAGAGATTGACAGCTCCTCATGACAGGCAGCCTGCCTCAGTGGTCGCTCAGCGGGGCATTCTGGGCAGGAACATGAGTGGAAATGCTCTCTGTGGGGTTGGAGCTTGGCTGCCTTCCAAAGGCAAATGGTTGATTGGCATGGAATGGTAAGTAGAGGTGGGCAGGGTCCGCCCCCTTCCGATCTACAATCTGAATTGTGATTTTTCTTCACAATTTTGTACTGTTGATAATCCAGACCCAAACCATGGTATGGATTTTGCACCATTTAAAACTATATTACTTTAAAGATACTGGTCATTGAAATTAAAAACATTAAACAAAGTTGTAATCAACAGACAATAGATGACATGACCAATAAATAACAGATTTTTGAAAAGATGTGACCATAAGCAGGGTTTTTCCTGGGTCAAAATGGCTCTTCGGTGCTCCCAATAAAAAAAATTGCGCGCTACGCGCGCACAGTCTGTGTTACCTATCAGCAGAAATCAATGTTTTTTTTTTTTTTTTTTTTACATTTCATAAATAATGGAGGCTATGCTTGAGGTTATCATTTTGCTTCCACTTTAAATTAAAATAGATAGGCTAATATATTGACAATAGTCCAAGCCCCATGGTGCTATCATGTATGGTTCAAAGATTATCAAGGTTTACCTCGTATATGCAAACTGCTGAAATCTATATCAATAGAATCTAGAACTAACCAGTGGTCAGAAATGGAACACACGAATTATGAAAGTCAAGTTTATCTATTATTACTATTCATGTTTATTATACAAACCTACATACCATTATTTTCACCAATGGAGGCTGCGTTGGAAATCAGTAATCAAACTTTTGACAGTATTTTGAGTGGAAATTTAATGTGCATTTGTACAGGTGTACTCGTGCACGTTGGGCTGGCCCTCGCAGTGGAACGACAGTTTTCAACCGCACCGGTTTATCAATAATAATATTAATATTATTATATTCGAGATGCAACACAAACGAGTCGAGCTTTCATTGATAAACCAATGCTGTTGTCTGTCTTCCCGAGGCCCCGCGTTCTACTGGTACTCGTTCAAACGCGTAGACAAATCAAGTAATAGCCTACATCTGTGTAAGTTCACAACATAGCAGATATTTTAATAAATTGAAAGCCATGAATATTGAAACCGCCGACTGATGAAGTCAGAATGCATCCGCAGGTTGAGTAATTAAGTGATTGGGATTGGCTCTGTCCATTCGCGCACCTCACAGACTTAGCAACTGGATATTGATCAAAACAGAACGAGAGTTCGGCTGTAGCCTACTTGAAACATACTATTCAGAACATATTCGCTGACGTGCATCGCATACGTGATGAATTGCTCACAAATCTGCTTAAAACAACTAGTGAAGGTGTTTTAGAATAATATTTATGCCATATACAATAAGTGACTTTATGTAAACACCACTTATTAAATGTTAGCTGCCTAATTATTTAGCGCAATGCTAGCATGACTCTACCGTAATTCGATTTTTAACTAAGGTACCTATTGAGCCTGTTGATCGCGACCTGTTTACAAATCTGGTTAAAAAGATAAAGGTGAGCTGTTATTTATAGATACTAAATATTTCTCAGGCATCTAATGGCTTAAAGCTACCTGTAAAGCATCTAAACGTACAGAGTAAGGTAGGTTGACTGCTAAATCGGCAGCCACCAGTCTTTGGATAGCTCTCATAAATCAGTTATTGTATATATGGCATTAATATTATTCTTACCATCACACATAGGATATATACGTTCACGCACACACTGCTTTAATAAAACTTAAAGCCTACTATCAAAGTATTGTTTTTTTAGGATAATGTAGGCAACTGCTCGCTCTGCTTCATACAAAAAAAAATCAAATTAAAGTGTCTAACGTCTGGCAAACTTGGAGACGCCTCTGTTCAATGATTGGCTGAGGGGGTTGTAGGAGGCGGGATCTGCTGCTGCTGCTTGAATTCAACGTGAGCGCTTAAAACACCATTAAGCTGAATGAGAGTTTTTTTTTTTTATCGCAGACTCTTTTTTTTTGCCTTTAGGCGCTCGGGATTTTTCATAGGCGTTCGGGAAAACGGCTTAGGCGCGCGCCCACATTTTCTCTATGCAGGAAAAACCCTGCATAAGTCATAACCAAGATATGACGCATTTCAACTTGCATATCTTCTGCTGTATAACACAGTGTCTGCCAGCTCCAACCCCTTATGGGGTAGTAAAAGTAAATAAAAAAAACATTCCACAGTAAATGTAACTAGTAGGACCCTGAAAATAACATATTATTGAACTATATCAACTGCACATTTAAATTAACAGCAGCATCTTTAACGTGCTTGACAAGTACACAACTAACTAGCCCACATTATAGTAAAACTTGTTGGTTTATCATCTTAATACGTACAATAGATGAACCGATAAACAGGATAGGTGGTTTTAGTAAGCTATTTTATGATAATGTAGATCGCCATAGTAAAGTAAAGTAAAAGAAAAACATGGCGTCCTATGTAGAATGGATTTCTGAACTACGGTGTCCTGGAAGGGACAAAAATAGAGAACTGCAGGGGAAGTTGTCATTACTAAGACACTCCAAACACTTGTCAACTTTGCATTGGAAAAGGCATAGGTGACTGAATGACACTCACACCGTGATAAACATTCATTAAGGCTCCTTCATGTTCATGATGGGTGTCATGTCAGTTATTACGGTGTTATGTCAATGTCGTATGCATACCCCTTTAAATAAAGGGTTGCCTTATTATTTAGACCTTAAGTAGAATGATTTTCTTTGTAAAATGTATACTAAAAACACAAAAGTGGACCTTCAGACCTCAACATTCTAAGAAAAATAAACATTCAGACTTTTACAGTTTCGACAAGTTGTAATCAGCAGCCACTACTGTGTGTCAGTGTCTTAAATCCCATGTTGTCCACAGTTTTAAACGGCTACATATCCTCGACGTAAGCGGCTCAGTCGGTCCTTTCAATAGTTTGATGCTTTGGTCGTATTTTATCGACTGCTATAATGCATCAGTCAATAAGAACTGTTTACATTTCCGAACGTTGTGAGAGACCGATGAGTGTGGTGGTTGAACAGATTTGTGAACGTAGCGTGGGTCCACACCACCAAAAAAAAGTAGATCATGCACGTCCGCAAGATCGATCACAATATAGAGTTTGTGCTGTCCAGAGGTATGAACATAAGTAGACCAACCTTTCCATGGCAGTGTCCACACTGTCTCAGTATTCAGGGAATTTCCTGTTTAGACAATTGAGCAGTGCCAAAAAGCTTTATCTTGGTTCCTTGTTGTTTCCCGATTGTAGACCGCCCAAAGTACCATGGCTCTGCACAGTCAGGTTTTGTCATCACTTATGAAGGCCAAGTAAGTTAGAGCCATGGCCTCTTATTTCATTAGAAAATTGGAAAGGTAGAGTAAAAAGAAATGTCAGATTGCTCAAATGGGGTTCATCGGCCTTGTAATTTATTATTTTTAATATAATCTTTTGGTCACGATAATAGACCTACAGTGCCACTTTAAAGTATGTTTGACCTTGACCACTTAAGCGTTTTCTGTTGTTTTACCATGATTTTTCATTTTTTTATCACCAATTTTCCATAGATGAAATATCAGGTTTATGTTTATCATTTGCATGTACTTTTTTAGAGGAAATTGTTTGAGTAGCCGAAAAACTACATGAAACATGGAATTAGTCCATTTCAAAAGTAAGTGAACCCCCAGCTGAATTGATAAAGTCAAGCAGGTAACAGATTCAGTGAAACTTATTTGGGTGATTAATTAGTCAATTGAGCAAACCGATCATCTGAGACATCCTTAGGGAAAGGTTTGGGCAACACAGATTAAAAGAGAGAGGAAACCAACCAAACTACTGTAGTGCCAAGGTGTACCCACACAGATCAACAATGCCGAGAGGAAACGAGATATCCGAGAACATCAGGAAGAAGGTACTGACAGCCCATCAGTCTTGGGAAAGTCTCGTTTCCTTTCGGCATTGTTGATCTGTGTGGGTACACCTTGGCACTACAGTAGTTTGGTTGGTTTCCTCTCTCTTTTAATCTGTGTTGCCCAAACCTTTCCCTAAGGATGTCTCAGATGATCGGTTTTCTTAATTGACTAATTTAGCACCCAAATAAGTTTCACTGAATATGTTACCTGCTTGACTTTACCAATTCAGCTGGGGGTTCACTTACTTTTGAAATGGACTAATTCCATGTTTCATGTAGTCTTTTGGCTACTCAAACAACTCCCTCTAAAAAAGTACATGCAAATGATAAACATAAACCTGACATTACTTCTATGGAAAATTGGTGATGAAAAAAATGAAAAATCATGGTAAAACAACAGAAAACTCCTAAGTGGTCAAGGGGTTCACATACTTTAAAGTGGCACTGTATAATAGGAGCCTTGTCTGAATGGGACCTTTATCTAATATTTTTTTCATGTGGTTCTCCATTCAGTCGATGCACTGATGTTATGCCCTCAACGTTAAGTTAAAGTTTCATTTATGCATATTAAATTGTCTACAGGCCTAATGAACATCCAATATGCGTTGCGGCATAGTGTGTTCACATGCCCTTTATAATCGTGGGATCTCTTTTTGACAAAAATTGATTGCTCTAAAAGCTACATTTACAAAGCTGAAAAAATATTTTTGTGATGGGATGTCATTTAGACGTGAAATTTTGGGTACATTTTAAGTGAAACAAAACAAACAAAACAAAACAAGAGTCAGGGACAAGTCCATCAGATACACACAGAGTATTTAGTCATGCAGTTCATGAAATGTTAACAGTTTAGCTGTGGCTGGACTATTAATGGTCACATTTTTGATGTATCTTATAACTTGATAGGCATAGTCAGTGGAATGATCTATACAGAAAACAAAAAGCCTTCAAGTAGTTGCCTTCTGAGAAGCCCTGAATCTTTCACTCTCTTCAGAGATCTCCAGATCAAGGAGGATATGTGACTCATTACAGTAGAGTCATATTCATTTCACCAGGCTCTGCTCCTCTCTGGTACAGTGCCAGACAGGGGTCAGCTTGCTGAGGGAGGGAGGGAGTGAGGGAGAAAGAGAGATAGATAGATAGAGAGTAAGAGAGTAAGAGTATATCTCGCACTGGCTCTTGTTCAGGGGAAAGCTCCATGTGTCGCTGCTGATTCATGTTCCGGCAAAGCGGTCCAGCATTCATCATCTGTGCATAGTTCTTGGTGCTCTGTGCTGCACTTGACATAATACATGAGGGGGAAACTGCTATGCCCTTCTTATCTAAATGCAAAATATGTCCATCCTTAAGATCAGGTTTTTTTTTTAACACAGCATCCTGATATGGGAAGTGCGAGTGGTTGGCTTGTCCTGTTGTTTTTTTCTCAGGGCAGGCCTGTTGGGATGCAGGCCCCGACACCCTGGGGTGTTGCACCATCCGCCACACCCCAGTATCAGACACCGGAACGCTTTGAGAACGAGATGATCTGTAGCCTGCGCCGTGGGTGGTGACTTTACTGCAGCCAGCTGGTCGTTGTTGGGCTTAGAGGCGAAGCAACAGGAAAAGAATAGGCGCCAGAATAGGCGCGGGGAAAAAAAACACAGTATGAGATGACAGATGTTCACACCTTCTTCGCTCCGGCAACCTTCTTTCACTCTTGGTTCATCTCTCTGTCCCTCGCTCCCTCTCTTCATCTTTCTTCTATTCATCAACATCGCTCTCTTCCATTCTCTCTGCCTCTGTGCGTTTTTTAACTTGTATCTCTCTTTCAATCTCTGGCTCTGTCTTTTTTGCCTTCCTCTGTCTCTCCCCCCCCCCTCTCCTTTTATCAGGCAGGCCTCATCGTGCCCAAGGGAAGTCTCTTCTCTTTGGTCCGATTTTGAGATTTGGGTCAGCGCTTAGCCCTTGTTTCCCCGCATCCCTCCCATCAAGTACAACATCTGGCCAATGGGGGCACAGCAGATCTGATCGCTCTGCAGACAGAGCATGCACGGTGGCTGGAGGAGATGTGTGTGTGTCTGTGTGTGTGTGTGTGTCTCACCTCACCTCCTGACAGCCTTCACGTACACCCTCCCACCCACACACATGTGTCTGGCCCTCTAGGCAGAGTGGTTGTGCATCATCAGGCCCGTCTGTGTATGGATGAAGGGCAAGCTCTTCATTGGCAGCGTGCCAACCTCCATAGCTCCTGCTGGGCACCGCCAGGCCCCACTCATCCGCAGGACAGGGGCTGCACAGCTGATAACGAAAGTGCACTACTTGCACAAGTGGGGCCATGAATGCATTTACATCTGTTTATTTGTGTTGTTGCCTAAGAGGCGCTTTAATGAAGGGCCATGTTACTTACCAGTGCCTCTCAGCAACATGTGCACATGAAGCGACTTTTAAAATGCAGGCGTTCACTCAACCCCCGCAAAATACTTTGGTGCTCTCGCCCGCCAGTGGAGACCTGTTCTGCAACTGGTCTTCAGAAGGTTAAACTGTTTGCCTTGGAGTAATAGAAGAATGGGTTCATCGAGTTCTGTGCTTTTTCAAATGTCCTTTTCAAATGTTGGATATTAAAATGTGATAAGAGTGTATTGTAAATAAGGCTATTATGATAAGATGATGTCCACTGGTGACTACCAAAAATAATTATAGCGTGACTCATTCTGTGACTGACTTCCTGGCAGTGACCTCAAAAATAGAAGGGTTGTTAAAAGTACTTTTTCATATCCTCTACCTACACTGTTGGTGTAATTGTACAGCTGCTAAGATGCAGAGACACACACACACACACACACACACACACACACACACACACACACACACACACACACACACACGGCATCTCGTACCCTACCCAGGACTTCCTCAAATAAGCCTCACAACACTCCCCTCTGTACCACTCTCTAGAGGCAAGGTGACGTTGGACCACGGGAAGTGAGAAGTGGCACATTTTAAAGATGCCTCATACCCCGGTTATGAAATCCCCATTTTGCATAAGCGGACACTAGATTCAGCTTTGCTCGTAGAGATCAAAGAGCTCTCGTGATTGACGATGGTGTCTGGGGACATCGCATCACAGATATGCTGGTGGTTAAGGGGATGCTGTCTGCAGAGCCACTGCACAGATGGCAACATTTTCCGCCCCTCCGCTCTTATTCGTCTACAACTAGCAGCTGCTCTCATTTATTGGGCTGCCATTGGCTGAAGTAAGCCCCTCCCCTTTAACCCCCCAGTCTGGGATGAGGAAAAGGGAGAGTGAACAAGGAGTTGTTGATCAGGTTTTTTGGTTTGGTTTGAGTGGGTGTTTTGTCAGTAATATTCTCATCACTGGTATTGTGCGGGTTCTACCCACTTAGTGCAGGAATAGGCCGTTGTGATGCACTCAAAGCACGATACAAGTTGGGGCCACTGTTTTTTTTTTCAGGAGGCCCTGTCATGTTTAAACTGTTATACAGTCCAGTTCCCAAAGAATAGAGGTATTTGTCATTTTCATCAAATTATAACAGATTGCCCAAATGTGAGATGGAAACGAGGCCGTCAAGATACTTATTTGGCTTTTAAAAATCGGAAGTGGATGCCACACAACCACAGCTTGAAGTTCATTCGTATTACCAAATACCACCACACAAGACGGGTCTCACTGCCAGATGTGCTGTAGTGTTATGGTACGATCTACTAATCAGCCGAGGACCTCAGCAAGATTCTCGTGGCTTATGGTCGGCCGCTGAGGAGCTGTAGGAGTCTGAGCCAACGCTTGTGCAGTTTCGCCAGAAGAGGCCTTGTCTTCCTCCCACTAAGAAGGAGGTGTTGGCTCTTGCAGAGATGATGCAATTATGTAACCCTGAGGTCAATTTGACAGGACCAGTTATACTGAGAGAGCTCCGCAGTCACTGAAATACAGAAAGCAACCTACTCCAGAGTTTGATGTAAGTTATTATAAATCATTAGTTGGTTAGTCAGTTATATACGATTGGTGGAGTTGGAGATAGATCGGCATTTGCTTAGCGAACTTCAACCAGCTTTTGTTTATACATTTTACTGCCTGTAATAGTTGACTCGCATTTCATAGCCATTACATAATGAGACTGTGTCCTTGTTGTACTTTTGGTGCAACATATAAAAAAAGACTTTAATTAATTGCACAAATGTTAGGCTTGAATAATCGCCTTGAATAAACTGTGAGTTTGGAGATAATTACATCATAATATGGGGGAATGGCAATGTTTGTGCCCCATGAAGTTGGGAACGAGCTGAGTGCGATCTTGCTAGAGATTGGCACCACACTGTATAACTACTTGAGATTTGGTCTTCATGTTTACATTAGAGGAGCCTGTACTTCAGGAATTCACATTATGCTTTCCTGAAAGCCCTTGTGGGCTGTTTGTCATGGCGTCCACAGCCCTTTGGGTCGCGTGTGTGTGTGTGTGTGTGTGTGTGTGTGTGTGTGTGTGTGTGTGTGAGAGAGAGAGAGAGACTGTTCGTCATGGTGTCCACAGCCCTTTGCATCGCATCTTCTTTACTCTGGAGCTCAAGGCTTTGATGTCCGTATTGGAATTGCCATTTTGCCACATCTGTAATGTATGTTACATCTGTAATGGCGCAATCAAAGAACCACAGCTGCTTCATGCATGGGCATAGACACACACACACACACACACACAGTAATCAAGAACAACCAATCTGAAGTGTATTAATGATTGTTTGAAAATGCTGTAAGTTTTCTCTGCAGTGCTTGTATTTGGCCTATTCCTTGTTGACAAACTAAAGGTCACTTAATTTAATTTGATACTGACACATTTCTGAACCAAATGGGCTATTTGTTCAGTGCAACTTCACGATGCCTCACATTGAGGTCGTCAAGGAGCCTATGGTTACCATGGCTGCCTGTATATAGCTGGGCTTCAGGAAGTGTCAATCTCTGGATACACATGAGCTTCAGCATCTCCCCTCACACCTGAGCCTCCTCTGACTGCCAGTGAGGTGTGCCTGGACAGAAGAGCACAAGGGGGAAGGGATTGCATCTTTGTTGATAGGACCACTGAACCTCATTCGCTTATGGTCCTAACTAGCAAGTGACTTGAATTGTTTTGCATCTGCAAAAATGGTCAAAGTAAATTCTCAGGAGATTGTATAGCACACAGGATTCCTATCATGGATATATGTACCAGCAGTTCAGCCAGCAAGTCTGTTCTTTTTAGGTTAAATGACCATGCCATTGTAAATGGTGATTGTCGATGCACTGGACCTGTTGCTAAAGATACGCTGCTCTTTTGGGACTCTTCTCCAAAGCTTCTCTCTAAAAGACTAAGGCATTTCATTTGTCATGCTTAGTGAGGCTTCTGCCTTAATTTGAGCAGATCTTTCAGTGATGCCTTTCTGTCTATTTTTTCATTAGTTTTATACATTCGTCTCAAAGCTGTCTTCCATGAGCTGTAGTTTGAGCACAGTTGGAATATGCATTTATTTTAACATATTTTCATGAATTGTGAAGAAATACAGCATTGTCAAGTGTGCTCCACTGTCTTGAAAAAGGTAGTCTCCTCGTCTATCATCCATATAAAGAGTTTAGTCCCGTGTTTGATGTCTGATCCATATCCTCTTTGCTGCTCAGTCAGGTGTCATAATAATCCAAAGTCCTTTTTAAACAGAGATCCTGCTGTATTGCTGTGAAGAGCAAACAGCCTTCTCTTGTTTTCACTGAACCAAATAGAGGTTGCATAATGCTGCCCCAGTATGTGTCTCTTTATAGTTATGTAGTTGTAGTTACAGTATTTAACAGATGCTTATGTCCACAGTGAATAACAAAACATAAGATAGAATAAATATATGAAATACAAACAATATAAATATAAACAATAGAAGTCAATTAAAAGGTTAATTGACAAATAAGGGTTGGCAAGATGAGTATTTCAAATTCAGGGACCGTTTTTTAATTATTATACATTTTATTAAAAACTTGCTGGTAAAAATGTCCGGTAATGATACTTCTACAAAACATAAAAGTACCCTTAAACGGGACTTTTGTGTTTTAACCAAAGCAAATAAATTGAACTGAACTGTATCTTACTGTTGTTATCTTATTTTCTTCCGAGACCTTCCTTATCCCATTAGACAACGTGGGGAGAAAGTGGATTTTATCCGAATCACATTGCATTCTCTGTGGTTTTCAACCAATCACATTGCATTCTCCGGCAAGCTTCGGTGAGAGTCCAAAAGCCACATCTGCAGTAGTGGCAAATAATAGAAAATCTAATTTTGATTGTCAGACACATCATGGTGATTAGCTAATCAAATTGTTCTATTTCTACTAGAATGGCGTAATCCATCAGAAACATCAGCCGCTCTCTAAATTAGTTTGAAAGCCTATCGTGACTATAAATGCCAGCAACCTTAAGCAGGGCTTCACTCCACTGGGTCGGTTCTGTTCGCCCAAACCATGCTTTGCCGATGTTAACAAATAAACGATTTAAAGGATTGATCTCATTTTGTAGTGCCATTGCTTTGGGAATAATCTGGTGTGGTTGTAAAATGATATAACTTGGCATGGATTATGCAAGAAATGTGGTTTCACAACGACCTACCTAGCAACAGTGGATAATGCCTCCCTTCTTTAGAAGGAAAATACACTGATGATTAATTATCACCACATTACTGCGTTTGCATTTGCCTCGCACGCATAAAAAGTCGGAGCTTGGAAATATCAGGTTGGACATCTTCAGACTCAAGCAAAGTTGGTGTGCATCCTGTGCAACATGTTACTGGTTGTCGTGTCGAGTAACTGGTTAATTGTGTGTTCTGTCACCAGTCTTGTTTCATTTTGGTCAGCTGCTAGGCTGTGATGCACCCCTATCCTGCCATGCTGTCTCTCCCTCTAACACATGTTGATTCGGCTCTGTGACTACCTCCGCTACCGGCTCAGAGGCGGAACAACAATGACCCCCCCCCCCCCACAGAGAGGAATGAATACAGGGTCATATTAAAGGATGGAAAATTCATGTTGATGAAATGTAGCAAACCCGTGCCGCACTGACGAGATGCGTCAAATCATCAAGCTGCATTAAACTCCCGATAGGAGAATGTGTTTTGAGCGAAAGGATTAGAGAAAGGCAGGGATGGGTAGTCCTACCTCGCAGCGAAGAGGAGCATTGATTTGTTTTTGTTTGTTTGGGTAATCCCCTGCACCCCGATATCCCTGACATCTCTGAGAATATAAATAAATAAATGTAGCCATCTGTCCCTGGCTGTGAGCGCTAGCGTAGCGTTGCTCTTAAGCTCCCCTGCTGCAAGGTCCTGTGCCAAGGCAGTGGGAACACAAAGCACTAGCGCCTTTACAAGCTCCCTGGTCCTTCCAGTCGGTCTGTTCTGATGCCTTGCACAGCGTCTCAATGCTCTAGGGGGATGTTAAAAACATAGGGGGATGCTTGTACTTGCTGGCCATCCACTAACCAGGCCATCCGCTTATTTCCCAAACTTGTTGTTGTGCCAAGTGCGGCTTTAAAAGGTCTATCTCGTTTGAACAGTCTCTCTCTTGGGTACCATGGTTGTTGCAGCGAAGTTTTTTTGTATTTGTGTGTTATAATTTGTGTTGATCAGTTCTGCAGGCTTTCCGACCTTAGCTCTCGACCCTAGAGGAGATGCAGGTGTTTATGAATGAGAGAGGGCGAGGGAGTTAACGCATGAGCGATTGAAAACGATCAAACAAACACACAAACTTTTGTTTTTGCGACTTTGGGTACTTGAAAAGCGCACTATAAAATAAAGGTATTATTATTTTTACAAACACCAGACACACAAAAGCATCAGGCTTCCCACCGACCTGTCTGCCAAACCTTGCAATGACGCTGTACATAATACTACCCCTCAGTCTATATTTTCTCTGTAACGAGGGGTCAGGTTTTCAGGGCTCCCTTGACACCCCCTCCCCACGCACACGCAACCCAACCCAACCCAGCATGCTCTTGATTACGATGATATGCAGCTCTTGCCCCAGATTTAACGCTCAGCCAGCAAGGCCCTCCCTTTCATCTTCATGCCCGTTCAAAGACAGAGTCTGATTAAAAATTAAACTCCTTTCATCCGCTCGACACGTTCCACTCCACCCCAATAATAAATGAAAAGCCTGATCTGGTTCAGGGTGAATCTACTCACTTCCTGCATCTATGGCGCAGACAATGGGGGAACGAAAGCCTGCCCTCGTTAATATTTCAGAGAGAGGTTGTGGACCTGTGCTTGGGTTTGACTTTTGGTGACGTGTCCTCTTTCGCAAGCTAGGTAGTCCCTCAAGCGTCCAAGAAGCATCTCAATGTGGCGATGGAATTGTGATTTTGTAGTTATAGGCGTCTCTGGAGCATCTGTGGTTAGGATCTCTCTCCTGCATGTCTGTCAGCAGTAGGGATGCAAATTATCGATTAATTCATTAATCATTAGTTGATAATCTTATCGATCGACTTTCGATTAATTGATAAGCGGCGTTTTTCACCTGAGTTTCAGTGCTTCAATAGGGCCTTTACAAATATCAGCTAAATAGTTGAGTTATTATATTACATTACATTATGATAATTCTATTCTATTCTTTTCTATTATACATTCCTCAAGTAATTATGCATTAGGAAAAGAAAGCAGAAAAGTTTTTTTATGGTATAACAAAATACATTCTTTAATTTAAAACAAAGAAATAAATTATGGACTGGCTCAGTTCTTGCATTTGAAACAGACATAAAAAAAAAGAATAGAAGAAATTAAATAGAGAGCCAAACTGAATATTATTGAGCCTATAGATTATGAAGAAACTGCATCTAGGCTATTACAAGCTAAATAGCCAACACAACTCTCTGAAGTTTAACTCGTGCTCACTGTAGTGAGGGATAGAGTAGTTACATTCTTAATGGCAAGCCATCAGGCAAAGGTAAGCTAGCCCGCTAACGAGCTAGGTATATAATATCATTAAGCCTGAGTGAGCTAGTCCGCTATCAAGCTAAATAGCCAACTCAACTCTTACTTACTTACTTACTTACTAACTCTCATGAGCCAAACTCGCGGGCACACGTTAGCGCGGGAGTAGACAGAGATATTCATATTCATAGCAAGGTGAGCCAGCCCGCTAACGAGCTTGGTAGCTAACTCTATGAAGTCTCAGTGAGCTAGCCCGCTAACAAACTAATAGCTAACCTGAGTTTTAAGACTACTCGCGGCAGTAAGCGAGAGAAGGTATAATACAGTGTAGCTGTGATTTTAGGTTGACCAGCTGAACTGGTGGTGCCATGCAGGACAGCAGCATGCACGGTGTTCAAATGATAACTGAGTGAGCTAGTGGAACTATTGTATTTCAATACCGCATTACACAGAGAACATTTGACTTCTTTGCCTGAATTAACAATGTTGAAGTGGTCCCACACCGCACTTCTTTTCGCTCGCTTCATTTTGTTTTCAACCGGTCTCTCGCGCTAGCGCCCTCTAGCGATTAATCGTGATTAATACATTTTGATCGAGCAACCTCTTAATCGACAATTCATCTAAAGTGGATTAATCATTTGCATCCCTAGTCAGCAGTTTGTTTTGGATCATTTTTGCTTCTCCACAGCCCCCATCCTCGTCCCTTGTCAATATATGCAGGTCACATCGGCTAAATTAAGTACATTGCCTTTCTTGAAGACCAGGGAGCCTAGATTATATATAATGCTCAATTATTGATGTGAAATTAAATGGTATGCCAGTAATTTTCTCAGTCATAATGAAAGGAGCTCCAGTATTAATGTGTGTGCCTGTTGTTTTTGTTTTGCTTTCCTTGATGACTTGTCCTTTATCTGCGCGCAGTAACAGCTGATTAAATGCTCGTCTAGTGCTTGTAGTGGCAGCGGACGGCCTGCCATCCTCTGCTGTGGGTACATTAAATCAAGCACAGGAGGCCGGAAGGAGGGGTGTCACAGGAGCCCGAAAGGAGGCAATGTGTTCCTCGGAGATAAGCCGTCCCCCATGAGTGCGGACAGCAGCATGCTGTTTTGTGCTCGCCTGCCGATTGGGCCCAAGCAGCGTCCCTCTTTCTGTCTCCCCTAGGCTGTTAAGCCAGCATCTCTGTTGGATGCTTAGGTTTGGCCATGGTAATTAGAAGAAACAAAAAACCAAAACAAAAACCTCTTCCCTTTTCCCCCCCTGCAGGTGACAAACAGCATGTTTAGTGCTACAAGAAAGAAGTTTGTAGAGGGGGTCGAAAGTGACTACCCTGATGAAAGCCTGTACTACCAGCCATCGATGTTCCCACATCGATCAGAAAAAGACGTAAGTGTGCCGCAGCATGTTCCAAACCTCGGGGGTGGGAAGGGGGCCTCGTCCGATTCAAAGGGGGCCTGATGGTTGCGGGGTTGGTGGGCTGTTTCCATGAAAGACTTCCCCTTCCACACGGAGGCTCTTTCATTGCCTTTTTTTCTCCAAAAGGCAAATATTTTGTGTATCGAAATAGTGCTGTGTCGATGCTGATGCACATAACATGATATGCCAGGAAAGCCTTGTGTCTTGTACGATGTAGATGTATTTTAAGTAGAATGTTTTGTTGTTTGAATGTCATATCAGTGATTGTAGTAGTCATTTTCACTATTTTTTGTTAAATATCAAATAGATTATCTGCACAGGGAGGTGTCGGCCTTTGTTATTGTGGTGAGGTACAAGGGGCAGCTGTGTCCTAGCTGTGGCGGTTAGGGTTTCGGGCTGGTAACCGGAGGGTGGCCGGTTCAATCCCTGACCAGTAGGAAAAATGTGGGCGGGGGAAGTGGTAGAGCACTGCTCTCCCATGCCCACATCCAGGCTGAGGTGCCCTTGAGCAAGGCACCTAACCCCAATCACTGCTCCCCGGGCGCTCAAAAGCAGCTCACTGCTCTGGGTTAGTGTGCTTCACTGTGTGTATCACTGTGTGTATCACTACCCTGTATGGGTAAAATGCAGAGATAAAATTCACAGTGTGTGTGTGTGTCACTATCTCTGCCGTAAACAGACAATAGTCACTAGGGCTCATTTCCATCCATTTCCAAGTAGCCTCCATCCTCATGAGCTTCACTCAGGCAGGTTGACTAGGTCTCTCTCACACTGAGCATTTCACCTGCTGCTAGACACCTCACTCCCATGCATCTCTATATTACCAACTCAGAGAACACGAACTAGACACCTCAGCATCTCAATATTATTATTATTATTATTATTATTATTACCAACTCAGAAAACACGAAGTCTGAGTTGGTAATACCTGACCCTTACAACAGTCCTGCTTACACAGTCTGTTGCTAATCAGTCGCTTATTTCCCTCGAAAGGTCTCGACCTCAGTTGACATAAATGGTAACGTGTGAATAGGATTACCTGCGGCACCCTGTCAACTGATGTGAGTTAAGGCTTAGATGATAAGTGCAGCAAGGAAAAACCTCCTCCGAAGCTTGCAGTCGCTCTCAGGCGGAACTGAAAGGTTGCATTGGTACGCTTTGGAGTCGACCTTGCCCTTGTTTTTTTCTGCCTTTTACTAGTTAGTAAATCCTCGGCTTGCAGCTGCAGGATGCCCTGTCAGTGTAAATCTCTCTACTAACGGTCGCACTCATAAAAAGAGCCTGCTGCCTTGAGTGGACGATGCAGCCGCAGCCAAAATCAGCAGGGACATGTTCAGCTGTACGTGTCTGCCAGTGGAGCAAATGCCCCAGTTTTGGGGGAATAATTGTGTATTAGGTACAGTTTTTATCTACTGGTAATTCATAAAAGATGGATAAGTCTTCTGACTATGTGGAGTGCAGATGGGAGAGGAAATACACAGTCGCTTTTCATCTTGTGTGAGCTCCTACGTGAGTCGGGATGGCATCTGTGCTGCTGGATGGGCTGCTATTGATCGAATCACAGAACCCTTTTTTCATTCAGGTCTTGCCAGGTGTCGCCAGTAAACCTACGCACGCACACACACACACACACACACACACACACACACACACACACACACACACACACACACACACACACACACACACACTGCTCTGTCCTACTATCCATTAAGAAATTTGCTAGGTATTCCCAGTAGAGTCTCGTGGTGAAAGGCTCTATCCTTGCCAGCAGAACCTTTTGTAGACATCGACCTATTGCACTGTATTGCCTTAATCGTATCAAAATGGGAAAACATCCATCAAAATGGATGTCACACGGTGGGATTCAAGGCCCCATAGGGCCTTCCACACATCCCCCTCTCAGTCCTTAAAAACAGTCCTTGGAAAATAAGTCCTTTTGATAGGAACTTTATTGATGTACGACATTTGGCTTGGGCTTCCCCCCCTGCTGCAGTCCTACAGAAACATACATTGGGCAGAATAATGACGGGATGTCAGTGTGAACAGTATAAGGTACAGAAGGTATGTTAATAAATAAATAATTAGGTAAGTGTTCACGCATCAACGAGAGAGTAGAGATCCCCAAGCGTCCATGGCGGCATCGTTCCTTGATCTGCTACCAGTCCCAGTGAGAGGAAATAGGAGTCCGTCTCTCCTCTCACTCAATGCTACTTCTCCCCTGTAGGATGCAGAGGGGAGAAGGCTGGCGAATGCTGGGGCTCTCATACGCTCACCCAGCTCTCTGTGGGGTGAAAAGCGCATGCGTACTCATTCATAGGCTAGCCACCATGTCGGGTGAGGAGAGGTGTGGGTGCTCTTTGTGTGAATGTCCTCTTTCGCAACAGTTTCTCATCGAACAGATGTCATAATCTACTCGCATTTTTAGTGATGGAATGGGAGTGGAAGCCGGAAGTGAAAGTGAAGTGAAAGTGACTATGGCAGGGGGGCTGTAGACACACACACTCTGAATTCCACCTCTGCATTTGGGCACTGGGTAGTGACACACACAGCAACCAGTGAACACACACAGTGAAGTGAAGTTACACTAACCCGGAGCAGTGAGCTGCCTTTGGCGGCGACCAGGGAGACCCTGGACTTAAAGGTTTCCTGCTCTACCTTTTTGTTTTGGAGTGTTGTTGCAATGAAACACCATTTGCCCAAACAAACCAGGAAGGGGGTTTTCAGGAATGTCTAATTGATGTAGCTGATCAGTTGTGCGATTGATGCATTCGGGCCGGCATCATCGGGAAGTGCGCTGGAACACAGCGGGGCCCTCCTGCCCCTTCCTGAGGTGTTCCCTTGCAGTCCAGCATCATTAGTCTCCTGAGCCCGTCTCCTGCTGTGAGATGAGGAGTAGTGCAGAGGAATAGTGCAGAGGAATAGTGCAGAGGAATAGTGCAGTACTCGCCTTCCAGTTCTGTCGCCACAGAGCATAGTCCCTCGTTATGGGATTGTTTTGGTACCATAGTCACTTGAGTGTTGGAACGGCGAAGAGAGCATCCTCAACTCTGCACTGTCCTAATTGGATGTTTATTCTTTTACTTTCAACACCACAAGCCGAATGCTTTGCAGGAGCCCCGTTCTCTACCGATGTGTCAACGAAGGATAATTCCATTCATATTGGATAGTTTCTAGTAGGCTAATGCTAATGTTGCACAGATCCACAGAATTAGTGCAATGTCCTGATCGCACTGGAAGCGCTTGTCTCTTCCCCCCAACTCGAGCGCTGTCAGAGGCATGTTTCTTTGTGATGCTAATCTTTCAGTCAGCAGCTGTGTGTGTGTGTGTGTGTGTGTGTGTGTGTGTGTGGTCTCAGTGGAGCGCTGAGAGCTGGCCTGTCTGCTCTCCGTCTCTGCTCTGCTGCTTCCACTGGGGTGTGAAACTCACTCTGACTCAGAATGCAGGTAGAGGAAACAAGCCATATATCACATGGTGAATACACACACACACACACACAGGCACTTGCGTGCGTGCGCACACACACACACAGACACAGGTTCACAGGCACAGGCACATGCACACACAGTGTTTTGAGGTCACCCAGCTCCTTTCTGTTTTGACAGGTGTTGGTGGGTGTTTGTGGTGAAGACAGCACTTTTAACAGATTGTGTGCTCTGATAGCACATGTGTAGTCCGCTCTGTTGGAGTGTAGTGTTTGTTATTCCAACACTTCAGCCTATTTATATTATTATTTGTCATCATTATGTGATGCGTTTGACGATAAGAGTGCACCATAACAAGCCTATGGTGTAATAGCATTTGCTATAGAAGCTAGCCTACTTCTAGAGTACCTCCGCGGCCCTTTGTTGAAAGCAGTCTGTCAGCTCTTATTTGGATTGCATGGCACTCAGCAGCCATAACGTGTGTGACTGAAGTGTTTTTGGCCCATCCATCATAATGCTTTGTTTAATTGCTGTATCCAGGATATGGGTACTGATGTAAGTGTGTTGCCGTGCCAAGATATATGTGGGTCATGCCGCTGTGCAAAAACAGTGGTGTGCATTTGTGTGTGTGTGTTAGAGAGATAGGGTGTTTTTACGCCAGAGGTGAGATTCAAATTGAGGTCTATGCTAAGACTGGTGTTGGAGCCAGTTTGTGCATTCTTTAAGGTGTTTTTGTCTTACTGAAAAACAGGTCAGTGTGTGCCTGTGTGTGTGAGACCTAAAGAGAGAGCGAGGGAGAGAGCGAGCTGTTATCTGAGCTGTCGGCACCGTCTCATGTTGTCCTGCGTCGGTGTCTTTGGGACAGGAAACAAGTGTGTTTTAGTTTTTGTGGTCTCGTCAAAGATGTGTTTGTCATCCACTTCACATCCTACTTTCCCACACAGCTAAGCTTGTTATTGATGTGTTTTTGACACGTTTCTAACAGACTTAAGCACATCAAAAAGCCTTAAGTAGCCTAAGCAGGTCTTGGCGTATTCCGTGAGATCCATACATTAGATGAGATGTTGACCTTTGCATTGTGTAGTCTTGTTTTTTCATGTCGTTGAGAGGTTGTGTTGCATGTGTAACTTTACAAAAGTAACCTTTTTATGTGTGTCAGCCTCTGATCTATAATTAAATAATTATAATTAAACTCTAATATACTCTCTTTAGTATACATGTCTGAACCTGTTCAACAGGTATTATTCGGTAATGCCCAGCCTTCACCCATCTTTGAAGCCAAGTCACCCACTCTCTGTTCTCTCTCTCCCCAGATGTTGGCGTCTCCATCACCATCGTCGTCAGGTCAACTGTCGCAGCTCGGCGCCAGTTTATACGGGCAAAGTAAGCATTTCTCCCTCTTTCTCCCTACCCTTTCTCTCTCTCTCTCCCTCCCCTCTACATCAGCGGTCCTTCATGTTCTCCAGTCATGGTGTACGGTGGAACAGGAGGACCCCTCTTCTCAACCTGTGGATTTAACTGTTTGGGGGATTTCGATTAGCATGTCCCCGACCCAGAATCTGAAAATTCCTACCCCACCAATATTTCATTTTCAACACACCCCATTTTTTTTATATTGTGCGGTCAGTCACCCTCCTGATTAGGCACTAGGCCATACTGAAGACTCTACGGCCTGGTAGCCTGTTTTTATTTTATTTATTTGGTTACCTCTGGCAACCATTTGGTTATGAGAGGAGCAAGGCAATGGTGTCTCCACATTCTCGCCGGCACAAATGTGCCACACCAGCCTTGGCCATGTGCCACACACATACACCCTCCCACTCCCCCAGCATCTTCGGAGGCGGATGCAGGTGTGTGGGCCGTTGCCATAGATACACCGACAGGAGGCAGGCCTCCCACGGTGACATCAGCCTCTGCATCCACAGAGAGAAGGCGATGGGTTCGTGGATGCGGTTGTCGCTGTAGTCTTCTCCATGTTCAGATTGGGCCCGCATCACTTGGCATGATCATCTGCCAGCCATCTTGGCCTGTGGGGGGTTTTCTGTGGCGGTTGATTGTCAAAGGATTGGAGTTATTTGCCATCACGTTACCTTGAGGGCCTGCTGTTGTGCTTATTGCTGCTTCACCTAAGCATCATGTGTTATATACAATAAGTTATATTATCTGTGCCCACATGCAGGGTAGTGAATTGTATAACACGCTCACTGTGGTACAGATTGTTGCCAAACGTTGTGTTAATCATTAAGCGTGTTCATGATTGCAGTGCGTGGGCGTACTGTACAGCTCGGCATGGCAACGTATATTTAAAAGTGCTTTAGTTCAATGCATGATCTGACATTTAAGACGTTAAGAGGTTTATTGAATTAGCTATTAAAATGCAGTCAGTCCGAGTAATATTAACTTGAACTGTTCCATTTAAGAATACATTTCACATTCTATTTACTTCTTTTACTAGGATTGCCTTTAAATACTTTTTCTATGTCCTTTCACCTGCTCGTTTGTAAAGCACTTTGAAATGCCAATGTGGATGAATTGTGCTCTATAAATAAACGTCCGTTGTCTCTCCCCAAGGTGACTTCACCCTCTCTTCTCCCCTCTGCTGTAGGTGCACTAGGTTTCCCAATGAGGGGCATGAGCAACAACAACCCTCAGCTGAGCCGGAGCTTGACGCAGGGCAGCCAACTCCCCACCCACGTCACGCCGTCCACCACCGGTGTCCCCACGCTCTCCCTGCACACCCCGCCCTCGCCAAGCAGGTCAGAGCACAGCACAGCACAGCAGAGACACAGCAGAGACACAGCAGAGACACAGCAGAGACACAGCAGAGACACAGCAGAGACACAGCAGAGACACAGCAGAGACACAGCAGAGACACAGCAGAGACACAGCAGAGACACAGCAGAGACACAGCAGAGACACAGCACAAACACAGCACAGACACAGCACAGACACAGCACAGACAAACTATCTTCCAGCACAGCACAGCACACACACACTATCTTCCAGCACAGCACAGCACAGCACAGCAGTCCCAGGCTGATGGACCTCATGGTGTTCTCTCCTCTCTGCCAATCATTTTTGCCATTTTGTTCAACCCCCACTTCTAATTTTCGCTCCTCTGTTCACTTCGCTCCTTTTTTTCTCACCTCTTCACTCTCTTCCCTCTTCACTCTCTTCCCTCAAACTTTTCTATTCACACTTCTGACAATTCTCACCTCTCGTTTTCCTGCTTTCACATGTGCTGACATCACACATAGCCCAGTGCTGCCAGCACAGCAGCATCTACAGAAGGGATTGTTCAGTAGCTTCTTGTCTTTGCTTCACCCCCCACCAAATCTGTGTGTAAAGCTGTGTATTTTGGGATGTGTTTGGGTATGCACATGTTTCTGACCTGTGTGTGTGTGTGTGTGTGTGTGTGTCTGTGTGTCTGTGTGTCTGTGTGCCTGTGTGTGTCTGCGTGTGTCTGCGTGTGTGACGTCCGTCCCTTAGGGGGATCCTACCCATGAACACCAGGAACATGATGAACCATGCGCAGGTGGGCCAGGGGATGGGTATGCCAGGCGGGCGCAGCAACAGCATGGGCAGCTCGGGCCTGGGCAGCCCCAACCGCAGCTCGCCCAGCATCATCTGCATGCCCAAGCAGCAGCAGGCGCGCCAACCCCTCACCATCAACAGGTACGCCCTACGCCCGCAAGCCAAGGGGCATCGCACCCCACACAGTAGGGTGCATCAAATTGCAATGCAAAAATTAAATCTCAACATATCAAACCGTCTGGGGTTGCATTTAGTTCGGACACACATAAAAATTACTTTTGAAAAGTTGAGGGAAAATTCATTGAGAGTTAGAGGTGGAACACAGCATATGAAAAATATGAAAATGTGCCTACAAATATTTTGCATTTATTGTTTTTGCATGAATGGTAACACTTCACCCAGACAGATCAATATGCTGGAAATGTGTATTTTGATGCACCCTAGCACAAAGGCATACTGTGCTTCATGACCGTGTGTGATTCAGAGTATGCGGCCTGTCTCTGCTGCCTCATTACCACCTCTCTGGGATTCCAAGGGCACAAAGCAGTCTAGTCAAATGTTCTGCGATTAGGCAAGAATATAGGATCTATTGTGTTAAGCTTGATCTTGGACTTAGTTCGCCATTTTAGAATAGGTGCAATCTTGCAATGGTCAGAACCGGTTAAGTTAAAGTTTTGAGGTAGTCTTGAAGATGTTCAGGCAGTGGATTGACTGGTCATTCTGACAGTAGGCTGTGGCAACATACCCTCATATGGCCAGAGCAGTGCCATGGTTGGGCACGCTGCCTCTCTCCCGGTCTCTTTAATAGGTGAGGCTTGTGTGTTGCTCCCGCATGAAAGCCTTACTTTCTCAGGCCATGGAGAAACACGGAGAGTCTGTGCCCCAAGCCTGGCTAATCCAAGTGTCCCCTATTGATTTGAAGTGTAGGGGTCAGGACCTGAGGTTCCCTGAGGAGGCTGGCTTGTTGCAGAGCTGTTCCTTTGAGATGGAGAGGAGAGGAGAGGAGAATAAGGGAGGGTTTTGTTTTTTCAGCAAGGCCAAGAGATTTAACAGTCTTTTAATGAGGTCTCAGCCCCTGAATGCTCTCAGTCTGAAGCGATGCAAGGATGAGTCCACTAGAGACAGACACAGAATCTATTCATTCACACACACTTGAAGACAATGACACACTCCTACATATACACACACATGCACTGCCGCGCACAGACAATGTGTCACTCACTGACACTCGCGCGCACACACACTCACGCACACACACACTCGCGCACACACACACTCGCGCGCACACACACACTCGCACACACACACACACACACACACACACACACACACACACACACACACACACACACACACACACACATAGGGCCTTAACTGCGGTGTGCGAGAGAGCGATTCCGAAGCTCGTCCTTATCTGAGCAGCCCTTCCTATATTTTAGCAGGGGCTTTACTGGAGCCTTATCTGGTCTTAATGTCTGCTCCACATGCTCAGATGGGAATCATTCACCAGCCATTACTATAAATCTCAGCATTTCTCTTTGATGCATTACCTGGGCCCTAGAACAGACATCAGGGCAAAGTGTGTGTGTGTGTCTGTGTCTGTGTCTGTGTCTGTGTGTCTGGGTGTGTGTTTGAAATAACACCAAGGTCTCAGGTGTAGATGGTGGTTAAGAAAGCTTTCTACTGCCAATGCTTTCTGTGTTGCAGGAGTTGTCAGGGCTATAGGAATAAGCAGTGGTCTAAAGTTTTGGTGTTTCTCTTATTGGCTAAGTGTCCTTTTTCATAGTCCGCCAGCGAGCTGATTGGATGGTTGAAGGGATATGAGAACGTTTGAAGTGGTAGGCTTAACGCCCCATTCTGGGAGAATTTGTGTTTTTTGCGGAGTGTCGCTCACTTTTACACCACTGTCGTAAATAAAAAGTGTGCTAAAGGACAGTGTACATGTTTATTTAGTAACAAGGATATGGAACCGGCAAAGATAAGGTAGAAGCCAAAGAAGCATGTAGACTGACAAGGTAGAGTAATATAACAAGATGAAAAGCTGAAAAACTCTGCACGTTTATGTGTAAACTAATACAATGTTGTTGGCGTCATGCTTAATATACATTGGACAGTGCGATGTATTACAAGCTAGCTGAGTAAGGTTTTCAAGGTTTTTAACTTCCAAGGCTTATTTGTGTGAGACTTTGAGATGCATTTATTTGGATGCTAGAGACAGGACAGGTTGAAGACTTTGGGCATCTGGAAAAACAACAAATCTCTGTGAGACAGGGACAGGAACAACACCAATAAGGTTACAGCCTACATCGAATTCTTTCATAAATAACATGGGCATGGATGTTAATGATGAGAACTAGCGAGTCGACAACTTTCCTTACACAGCCAAACATCAAGCAAGCCCAACACAAGACACAAGAGATCTGTGGTGTTGGAGTGTGCTAATTGCTACCCTACCCTACTCTCTCCGTATGTGTCTGTCTCTCCTATCTCTCTTTTTCCTCCCTTTCTCTCTCTCTCTCTTCCTTTCTCTCTCTTTCTCTCCATCTCCCTTTCTCTCTCTTTCTCTCCATCTCCCTTTCTCTCTCTTTCTCTCCATTTCCCTCAGTCGCTCTTTCTTATTTGTGCTCTCCTTCTCTTCTCTTTCGGTCTGTTTATCTCTCTTGATCTTGATCTCCCATATTGATGAATTAAACAGAACCCTGCCAGTGCTGAGACAGGGATTTTCCTTCTTTAGGTTTTACATAAATGTCTCTAAGGAATTCATTTGGAATGGCCTTGAACCATTACTTTGTTCTAATAGCTGAGTTTCTCACATAGACCGTGAATACGCCTCCCAACTTTCCACTGTTTTCTTCGACAAAGCAGACAGTCCTCTTTCTGCCTCTGTATGTGTTCCTTAGCCAGTTGGAGCAGTCTAGAGAGAGAGAGAGAGAGAGAGAGAGAGAGAGAGCGCACGCACGCATGCACAGGGGAGAGAGAGAGGGCGAGTAAAGCGGAGAGAGAGAGAGGGCGAGCAAGAGAGCGCAAGGAAAATGAATTAAATGCTGGTTATTGGCTTAATCAATGACTTCCAGTAACCCTGAGCAAGATTCAGGGATTCAGTGCCAACTTCTGAGCTAAGAGGTTGACATGATCGGAATGAGGTCTGTGCGTGAATTGCAGTTGTGTGTGTGTGTGTGTGTGTGTGTGTGTGCGCGTGGATCTGCTCCTATGTGCACACACACACAAAGCAAACCCACCTGTGTCGGGCCGAAGCCTGTTCAGGCCAATATCGTAAAGGTTGGGTTTGAATGAACGTGTTGGCAGAAAGTGTTTACTTATACTATGTTCCGTCACCTTTTATATTTCACATGCACATCAGCACTTTGTCCCTCCGACTGGCATTTGGAATGCTGACACATACTCGTGTTTGTTTTTTATTCCACAGTATGTCAGGGTTCGGGATGAACAGGAATCCAGCGTTCGGAATGAACAGCTCGTTATCGAGCAACATCTTCAACGGAACGGGTAATGACACCTTTTAGATGTGTGTGAAATGTGTGCTCTAAGAAGCTGAAAATGGAATGTGTTAGAAAGATCGTATGAGTTTAGAAAGAAAGCAATAAAAGCAATGGCAGTTAGTGTGGCTGCAGACTTTACTTTAATCCAAACGAGATTTTCTATATACTGTACCAGTCAAAAGTTTGGACACACCTTCTATTTTCTGCATGGTAGATAATACTTTTTTTGTTTAGTACATCATTCCATACATATATGTTCTTTCATAGTTTAAATGTTTCAAAGAAATTAAAGATGTGTCCAAACTTTTAACTGGTACTGTACATACATACTGTATTCTCACTTTGAAGAGAATTCCAGTAGTTCATGTAATTAACTGTAAGTGTGTGTGTGTGTTGCACGGCCAGACGGGAGTGAGAATGTCACGGGTTTGGACCTTTCGGACTTCCCTGCACTAGCGGACCGGAGTCGGAGGGAAGGAAACGCCAATCCAACTCCACTGCTTAACCCACTGGCTGGGAGAGCCCCTTACGGTACACACACACTTACTTCCATACATACACACACGCACACACACTTCCATACATATGCACATACACACACACACACACACACACACTTCCATACATCCACACACACACACACACACACACACACACACACACACTTCAATACATCCACACACACACACACACACACACACACTCATACACTTCCATACATATACACACACACACAGGATTTCAATTTAGGTTGGTTGATCTGAAGACTCAAGCTTTATATTTTGTGTGTGCCTCCTCTGTCGTCCCTTCAGTTGGAATGGTCACGAAGCCATCGAATGAACAGTCCCAAGACTTCTCCATCCACAACGAGGACTTCCCTGCACTGCCTGGGCCCAACTACAAGGACCCCACGTCGAGTAACGACGACAGCAAATCAGTGAGTACACACTCTTTCTGCTCCACCAGGCGTACACACACACAAAGACACACACACACGCACACACACACGCATGCACACACACGCACACACACACACGCACACACACACACACTGGGCAGAGCCAGGCAAACGTTAATTAGTGAAAGGTTTGGTCAAAGACGACCAATGGCACTGCGAGCAATCCCTTCAAACTGAATGCATGAGACTAGACTACCATGTAAAATGATGTCAGTATCGCCGTGGATTCTGGACAGTGTTCTCAAAGAGCTCTTTTCCTACGGATTAACCGCGTGCTGCTTCTATTGTTTAGAAGAATAGCATTCGATTGACTCATAATTGTGGCTCATCAGTCATGTTTGAAATCCTCAAACCACATCCCTTTGAACTGACTGTCATATTGTTCATCAGGGGTTGCGATTTTGAGCCTGTCAGAAAAGAATGAGTAATGGTTTTGCTGACTTTCATTCCATGACAAGCCAACTCTGCTCCGGGGTTAAGTGTGGCATGCTTGCCTCTACTTCAGTTGTATTTGATGATAACCCAACTGTTACTGTGTTCAAAACCCTCCTTAAAGATTGAAGCATGTTTTCCTTCACATTATTTGTAGCGCAAACCTCTTGTACTGTGAGGTATGCCAAATGTTTTTTTATGACATTGTACAAGTAGATATGTCTACATTACATTGTAATTTGTTATCTGAAAACATTTCTGACATTCAGGTGTTATTCCTCTGGAAATTATTGAAAAATATTTAAGAGACTTTTGTAACAGTGCATTGCACAACTTATGATAGCATAACTATTTGATGTAGTTTGCATAACCTGTTGTATTGGTTTCATGTTTTACTTTTTCAGTAAAGTCATCCATGGTTTTCTTAAGAGTTTTCCCACTGACACAGAAAGACATTTTTCGTATGAACCTTGCCTGTAGGGCGCACCCTTGATGTGTTTTTAGTGCTTTTCACACATTCTCAAAACAAGGGTCTCTGTGCATCCACCCATCTTGGACAGTAGAGCCAAAGGAGGCTGTGTCTCAGTCGCTGATGAAAGGCTTCTTCATCTTTCAAAACAGTGGGAACTTTAATGGGAAAGTGGACAGATCAAGACTTTATTGGAAACTAATCAAACGATTATAAAAAAATGTAGGGAGAGAACATCTATAATGTATACAAACTCATTTCTTCTGCTATTCCACTTCAAAGTGTGAAGGCCTACTGATGATGAATTCCTTTGCCTTCATATCCTCCCACAACATGACTGACTTTTTACATGAGAGGGCGAGGGAAGGGGGGAGAACAAAGCATTTCTCAGATGGCGGATTGTCTGCGTTTCTTTTTTTTTGTGCTGTTGTTGTTGTTGTCAGTTCTTGGAATGCTAACAGGCTTAATAAGCTCTGGTTTGGCCTAGTTTGCACCTAAGACTTCAGACTCAACAGAGATGCTCACTGCACAAGCTTCCTCCCCATCCATCCCCTCATCTGTTCCTTCGTCTTTCCTTTTCCCTCTCTCTCTCTTTCTCTCTCTCTCTCTCTCTCTCTCTCTCTCTCTCTCTCTCTCTCTCTCTTCTCTCTCTCTCTCTCTCTCTCTCTCTCTCTCTCTCTCTCTCTCTCTCTCTCTCTCTCTCTCTCTCTCTCTCTCTCGAGACTCAACAGAGATGCTCACTGCACACGCTTCCTCCTCATCCATCCCTTCTGCTCTCTCATCATCGGCTGACGGGTCTTTCATCCCGCGCTTTAGAGAGAGAGAAAAAAATCAATGGCGACAGTTCCAACTCCTCTCCATGCTAATTAACAGCTCGGAGGTTGAGGCTCTCTCTCTGTCTCTCACTCTCTCACTGTCTCCCTCTCTCTCTTTCTCTCTCTCTCTCCCTCTCTCTGTCCTGGGCTCTGCTTCCTCAGCTAGGACACAGATGCAGTGCCCAGGTGTGTGTGTGTGTGTGTGTGTGTGTGTGGGGGGGGGGGGGTTACCAGGAGACTAGAGTCTGGGCCACAGCTGAACTCAGAACACCCCTCAGACTTAATTTGCAGCAGAGTTATTTGAGTCAAATGAGAATCTTGCCATCCTCTGAAGGCCATGCCAGTAGTGACACATGCAAGGTCTGCCCGTCAGTGCAGCACAAAATGAATTATTCAGCAGAATAATTGAGCACTCTCGCCGTATAGAAAGAGAGCCACTCTCTAGAAAAAGAGACATTCTATTGTCCGTGACAACAGAGACAAAAAGAGACCTTCTGTTGTCTACTTGTGTTCAACACACACAAGGTTATACTGGCAAGAGAATGACTAGCTGATAATACACTTTTGTGGTGACCGGCGAGAGCGGGTGACTGGTTCCTACGTACGGTTAGAAGTGGTGGTTGTGGCCAGCCAACAGGTTCAGTTCCCTGGGGGAGAATGCACCTGGCCGCATTTCCGTGTCTAGTTTAAATGTTAAGTGATGTGAGATTTGCTCTGGTTCTTTGCTAAGTATGTCACCGGTTCCTCCACAGAACCTGAACTCGTCGGGCAAGAGCGTATCAAGCACAGACGGCCCTAAGTTCCCCGGGGACAAGAGCTCAACAGCACAGAACAACAACCAGCAGAAGAAAGGGATCCAGGTGTTACCTGATGGTGAGGCACTCCTTGACGAAATCGCAGCACACCAGAAGTTTAGGAGATGTTTATTGTGTGACTGGACTTGGGTTGACGGGGTAGCTATTAGAGTTCTATTCTACTGTGAAACCCCTACGCCGATTCAGTAACCAGGGTTTCAGTTATCTGCGGTTAACTGTGACTCGAAATTTTTAAGTGGAAAATTCCGAAAATAGATGGTCCATAAGTTTTAAATTCGGCGCCAGTCTGAGTATCCTTTCCGCACCGCTGCGCCTAATACGTCAGTCATGTCTTTTAAGGGCATCTAATTTCTTATGGATGTCTGAGCTTGATTCCTCCATCCTTGTTGCATTCCGTACTCGTTTCTTTCATGTTTTTTATCAAAGGGAGGGGCAAGGATGTAACGAAAGGAAGGAAGGGGAAAGGCAAAAATGTTGTGTACATGATTTGGTTTCTTTTTTTTTATTTTATGACACTTTTTGTGCTCCATCTGTTGAGGGTTAAGCAAAAACGTCAGAATCCCGTTCATTCAAGAGGGACCTCATTCAGATCATTTTGATTACAGTATATTGTTATAACTGTTTTATTTCATTATTAGTCATTGTGTTTGATGTCTTGCTGAGAGTAATACGTTAATTGAACATAAGTATTTATGTACACGAAAAACAAGTTATGGTGTTCGCTACTAACCGCTGTAGGTCTTGGAGCGTATCCCACGGCGGCACTACTGTAGTTATATTGCATTGTTCTTGGAACTCCATGTAAGCCAACCAACCAGTAACATCCTGGATGTTTATTTCTGCTCTTTCCCCTGGGTTGCAGGGCGGGTGACGAACATTCCCCCAGGCATGGTGACAGACCAGTTTGGCATGATTGGCCTGTTAACGTTCATCCGGGCGGCGGAGACGGACCCGGGCATGGTGCACTTGGCGCTGGGCAGCGACCTGACAACACTAGGCCTCAACCTCAACTCGCCGGAGTGAGTCGCCTCTCCTCACCTCCTCCTCCATACCTCCATGTTGGACACGCTTCACTCCCTTCTCTTCCCTTCCCTTCTCTTCTCTTCTCTCCTTCTCTTCTCTTCTCTTCTCCCCTTCCCTTCTCTTCTCTTCTCTTCTCTTCTCTCCTTCTCTTCTCCCCTTCTCTTGTCTTCTCTTCTCTTCTCTTCTCTTCTCCCCTTCTCTTCTCTCCTCTTCTTCTCTTCTCTTCTCCCCTTCCCTTCTCTTCTCTTCTCCCCTTCCCTTCTCTTCTCTTCTCTTCTCTCCTTCTCTTCTCCCCTTCTCTTGTCTTCTCTTCTCTTCTCTTCTCCCCTTCTCTTCTCTCCTCTTCTTCTCTTATCCTCTCTCCTCTTCTTCTCTTCTCTCCTTCTCTTCTCCCCTTCTCTTGTCTTCTCTTCTCTTCTCCCCTTCCCTTCTCTTCTCTTCTCTTCTGTCCTCTTCTTCTCTTCTCTCCTCTTATCTCCTTCTCTTCTCTTCTCTTCTCCCCATCTCTTCTCCCCTTCTCTTGTCTTCTCTTCTCTTCTCTTCTCCCCTTCTCTTCTCTCCTCTTCTTCTCTTCTCCTCTCTCCTCTTCTTCTCTTCTCTCCTCTTATCTCCTTCTCTTCTCTTCTCTTCTCCCCATCTCTTCTCCCCTTCTCTTGTCTTCTCTTCTCTTCTCCCCTTCTCTTCTCTCCTCTTCTTCTCTTCTCCTCTCTCCTCTCCTTCTCTTCTCTTCTCTCCTCTCCTCTCCTTCTCTTCTCTTCTCCCCATCTCTTCTCTTCTCTTCTCTTCTCCCCATCCCTTCTCTTCTCTTCTCTACTCTTCTCTTCTCCCCTTTTCCTTCTGTCCTCTCATCTGCTTTCCCTTCATCTCTCTGTTCTGCTCCTATCCCTCGGTTCTTTCCTCTGTCTTGTGTTTTTCACACTGAGCGGTTCTTAGGTTAAAGGGAGAACGGGAAGTTGTGCTTGGTGGTTTCATTTTACTGGTTTAAGTCATGAGATGAAGAGTGTGTGTGTGTGTGTGTGTGTGTGTGTGTGTTTATGAGAGGGAGAGAAAGAGAAGGGACCTATCCTTCATCCCCATGGATTAAACCAAGAATTGACACCAACAGAATCTATGAGCCAGCAAGTTCAGTTGAACAGGTTGTACAGTAGCATTTGAGTGGAGTGTGTGTGTGTGTGTGTGTGTGTAGCAGGTTGTTAGATCTCCTCTATTCATTTCAGGGTGTGTGTGTGTGTGTGTGAGAGGAACGCTCCTCTTGGCCTAGGCTTAATCTTTGTCAGAGCAGGCCGATTGCAGGCAGCTGCCAGTACACACCCCTGTTTGTGGGATTGCCTCTGCCACCCTGATTGCCAGCAGCAAAGCCTTGGTCATGCCACAGTGCACCCAAATGCCACTCGGAGATCACCGCCAAAGCCTGCAGAGCATGTTCTCTGTCGCACACCCACACATCCAGGCACAGTCAAACACACACACACTGTCACACACATTTTACGTCTTTATTTGAGGCCACAATTCAAAATAAACACAGCACACACACACTCGGTATACTCACTTCTCATTGGAGTTATTTTACACCCACCTCCTGGCCTGAACTTGTTTTGATTGGATGCTGCCTCTTGAGTCTTCTTTTGATTGGATAGTTAAGATCTCAAA
>NC_137912.1:8723282-8763282 GCF_963457725.1 Sprattus sprattus
ATCGCCCTCGACAGTACCGCCCTTGACCTATACACGTAGTGCCCCTCCCAGTCCCAGTCTCTCTAAACTCTTCACAATTTCCACTTGCTGCCCAGCTTCAGCAAAAACAAACAAACAAGCAAGCAAACAGTCAGAGACTTGTTGTAGCGACTGCCTCGGCCACACTCCTTTGTTATTTCCAGGGGCCCGTTCAACGCGTACTGAGCTTCACCATGGAAACATGAAGAAACAACTCCCAAGTACTGTCTAGTCTTTGTTACAATTTGAGTAACATGTGTACATTTCTTTTTTTTTTCTTCTTTTTTTAAAACATTTTTTTTTTTTGGACAACACATGAATAAATATATGTATGTACGAATGTGTATATATATATTATATATATATATTTAAATATATATATATGATCTCTATTTTGGAGAGGAAAATCAAGGCAAAAGAGAAAAAAAAATAACCAACACCATCTTGACCGTACCTCGTTTTTAAGGAGGTGGATGCGGACGCAATATGTGGATGTAACCGGATTCACCGGGTGGGCCGCCACGGGAAGAGGAGCGGCACACCAAAGCCTGTCTCTGACCACGACCACGACAGACCAGCGAAACAACGAAGAACATCAGTGAAGCAAGGACAACCATACCCGTGCGATCACTTGGAGGGCTAGGGAATTGAGGGGAGGGGAGGGGTGGGAAGGGAGGGGAAGGGGGAAGCTGAAGATGGGATGGATGGATGAGTCGGAGTCAAAGCTGGACTGAGGCGCTTCACTCTGGCGGTTTTCACTGGCAGCATTTCATAGGAAAAGGAAAATCAATAAAAAAAAAAAATATGATTATGAAAGGAAGAAAAAAAAAAACATACAAACAAAAACAGATTGCTCTTGTATTTTCTGACCACGTTCGATGCTGCTTCTCTTTGTAATAAAGTAGAAAGGCTGTCCAGATACAATGCCGTGTGGGGCTCTCATTTCAGGGGGCTCACCGATTGGTTGTTCAATATGACGGATAGGCTAAATGCTTATGACCACGTTGACTTCTCAGAGCTTATGAAAACCCATCTGCACCATTCACGCGGTCCTCTACACGTTAATGATCACTGCAGTTCAGCGAAAGAATGCTAATAAAGCTTGGGCCCTGTGGTAGTTGAGACCTATGCATTGTCTCCTGAGAAGACGTGGAGCACAGATGCCTGACAGACCACTGATGGCATCTACATATCAGGTAAGCAAAACAATAAACTAAATGATGGATTGATGGCATCTATAGGTTTGTATATCTTTTTTTTTTCTTTTTAAGATTGGTTTTTGGACTTTTTGCCTTAAATGAGATAGGACAGTGACTGACTTAGACAGGAAATTAGATGGAGAAAAGAGGTGGGGAGTGGGATCGGGAAATGACAGCGGGTCGGATTCGAACCCGGGTCCCCGTGGGTGTTCAAGCCAGTGGTGTAGCCCAGGGTATACGCAGGTATACGGAGTATACCCACTTATTTTTCAGTCAGCATTGGGTATACCCACTTCTCAAAACAGTGTTTTTCCTGTGCTGTATGTGCTTCTTACAAAAATTGCAAAATTAAGAGTACACCCACTTCTCCAAGGACCACCACACCACTGGTTGAAGCCCATATATGGTCAGGGCTACTGCTGGCACCACAGTGCCCCCCTCTTTTGTATATCTTATGGTGTACACAGTGGGGAGGTACAGGATATGGAATTACCTCTGAATTTATCTGATTAAACTGCCTTCACTTCTTTCAGTTAGTTTGATAACCATCCAGTTCCCTAACATTGTATTGTGTAGCGCAGTGGAAGTCAAGGGGATCCTACCTACATGAATGCCTGGAGCAAGATGAAGGTCCAATGATAGCCTTAGGCTAACTCAGTGGTACCCATACCCAGAGCAGTGCCCTTTGTCTGCCCATCACCTAGGTGATGCTTCAGTATGAATTCTATGTTCCCCAGGTCCAACAGCTACGTGCCATTTAGTTATTTAGCAGACCCCCCCAGATAATCGAAAGTGACTTGCAGTATTGTACAGATAGACGTGATAGGTATGTGTACAATACAATACAATTTGTTTATTTGATCAAGAGGGACAGTGTACATTCATGAACATTAAGATGTAAATGCACCCAATTATAGCCAAAAGGCTAGTTCCCATTGGCAGTCCCCCTGCCAGAGTGATAAAGGCTATAAATCCTATTAACGTATATATCAAACATAAATCAAAATCAGACAATAAATAAAAAATCCCAACATACAAGTTCTACTGCTCCCACTAATGATCACATTTGTAATCTGGTGGTGTTAACGCGGTTCTCAATAAGTTAAGCTACAAGAGCTCAAATTGCTAAAATAATTCAATGACTAAAGTGCACAGACTTTCAGAAAATATTAAGCTACTAGATCTCATGGTTCAGTAGCACCCTCCATCACCCCAGCCCAAATATATCCACAGTGGCTCTTTTAAAATATTCATAAGCTTGGTGGGTTGTTCCACTGAGAATCTTAATATATTTATATAATACATCAGATAATTTGGCGAAATGACACAACATTAAACCTAAAGTTTGCGTTCTCCTGGGTATGCATGTTCAGTAATCAACTAAATGAATGTTCACATTATGGATTACTCTTTGGCCTGACAGAATACAACATTAAAGTTTTTTGTAATGACTGAATATTTTAGATTTTCATATTAAAACCCAGACTAAATGACACTATTCCGCAGACTGACTTGGCAGTTAATGCTGTAGTTAGTGTCCACTAGAGGGAACTCTCTCTCTCTCTTTCTCTTTTTCTCTCTTTCTCTCTCTGTCCATTTCTAACCTTTTTTCACATGTATTCTCTAGTCTTTCAACTGAAAATTCAATTGAAATAAAGTGTATCTATAGAAGTTATATAAACACTTTACACAAAGAATCCTGAAGAAATAAAGACTTGGCTGACACAAGTTTATGTGGTAGTTATTCTCTATTAAGGGTGAAAAAAAAACACCTCTAACAATAATGAAGCTTGTGGGAGTTCTGAGTAATTTGCCAGCTATCTCTGAAGTTGTTTGTAGTGGCCAGGGGAAATAAGCATGGGTGTTATTACCCCGAAATCATTAGCAATGACTGGAAAACACATTAAATCGAAGGCCTCTCGGGAGTTTTGCAATCTTCTCACCACGGCTTAGTCAGGTCCAATGCAATGGACTAGAGACTAAACAATGTCATGTAATATGATGTATCTGTTTTACAACAACGACTATAGCATGCCATGACAAATCTCCAGATTGTCAAGAAGGAAGCAAGCAACTGCCAAAGAAAATCAAATCCCTAACCTGTCCAAGATGTGAAGAAACAATGCCGCGATTGTGCTTTTTTTTTTAGGTTAGGCCATTGACAAGCAGAGTGAAATTCTGAGAGCTTGATTTATTTTGTTGCCCAATTTCAGGCTTTGAGACAATGGAGACCCATTTTCTGAAACTAAAGTCATTAAAAACTAGAGCCCCTGGTTTCAGCCCGACTATATTATTCAGGGCTGTATCCAGCTTTACTAGAAGTGTAACCCTTTTACTGTAGGCCGAATGTGCCCTTTTGTTGGACTTTTATCCTCAGGAGACCTATTTGGAAAAAAAAAAAATCTCATTTGAGGTTGATTGACCAACATTTCATCCCTTAAGCTACACCCCGTTCATTTTGCTTTATGATGCGGATTGTCAACAACACAATCCCCCCCAAGACCAGGCAACGAGGAACAAACCTCGCGGTCGGACCGCTATCTCATTCATCCTGAGGCGAGACAATCACTTTGCCAAGAACCTTGTGCGTCAGAGCACGATTTGCAGCCTGTGACTGTGTGTGTGTGTGTGTGTGTGTGTGTGTGTGTGTGTGTGTGTGTGTGTGTGTGTGTGCGCGCGCTTTCAAACTGCTCCAAGGTGATAGTGTAAAATGATAATGTGGCCATAAAGACAGCGCTCCAGAAGAAATATTGAAACAATAAACCCGCACTGAGCAGAGACAAGTGTCCTTCTGGGAAGATGTCGTGGAATAAAAAAAACAGTAAACCCTCTCATACACACACACACACACACACACACACACACTGCTTGTCCAGCAAGCAAAAGTGTTTGAATACAGGTACAGTGAATTAGTGATTTAAAAGAATGTATCTGTGATGGTTGTTTTATTTTCAGAACAGTGAGATTCTAAATGCTCCCCACTGAACTTGGCCACAATGTGCAGAACATAGTCTTCCTCTCATTGCAGAGCGTGCAGAGCCAAGCACAGTGTTGTGATCCGTAATGGAGGAATAAACCAGTTTCATAAATGAATAAGACACAGCCCCCCCCTGGCCCCTGCGATGCTCCTTTTTCTGTGTGTGTGTTGGTCTGCACCTGAGTGTATAGCTCTTTCATATCTGTTTCATGTGCTGTGGTTTTTTAATATTTCATTCGCCCCCTCATTAGGAGGGTCGTCAGGAGGGTCCAGCGCTTCTCTCTATCCCCCTCCCTCTCTCTCCCTCTCTCTATCTCCCTCTCTCTATCCCCCTCTCTCCCTCTCTCTATCCCCCTTTCATTCGCCCCCTCATTAGGGGAGGTCGTCAGGAGGGTCCAGCGCTTCCGGGGGCAGACGCCTCGCGGCAGGGGTGGGGTTGGGGGGTGGAGGCACGACCGTGGGCAAACACGCAGTTCACCGCCAGCCACTAATTAACGGTGTGCTCCCCCCCCCCCCCCCCCCATCTCCTCCACTCTGCTCCTCGCACCGCTGTCCTCGTTGGCCTTATGAGTCACGACTGTCCTGCTTACAAGGCCAGGGTGAAAAGGTCGAAAAGATACAATGAGAGATAAAAGCGCTCCTCTCTAACTCTGCTTGCTCTCCCTTCGCACCTCCTCTCTTAGGCTCTTCTCCAGTTCTCTCTTTCTTTCGGTGTTCATCACTCTCTCTCTCGTCTTCCTCTTAATTGTCTCTTTCCCCTTCCTCTCCATGCGTGTCCAACTTTCCCTCCTCGCTCCCTTCTTTTTCTATGGTATGCCCCCCCCCCCCCCCCCCCCAGTTTTTGCCGTCTATCTCTGTCTCTCTGTCTGAGTCATGTGCTGCAACAGACCTTGGTTCTGTCCCATGAATGCAAGCAGATTGGGGGAGTGCTGAGCTGGCACACAGTCCTTCATGGTCTGTTCTCCGCCTGACTGATTACACACACACACACACACACACACTGACACACACACACAAGGGCCCTGATCTGCTGCAATACTGGCATCTGATCTACGGGTACCTTTCTCTCGTTGCTCACAGACATAACTCAGTCCTGAGCCTCTTTATGTTACTCTGTCTCCCACACTATCTATCTATCCATCTACAGTATACAGCCGCGGAAAAAATTAAGAGACCACTTCAAAATTATCAGTTTCTCTGGTTTTACTATTTATTGGTATGTGTTCAAGTAAAATGTACATTTTTGTTTTATTCTATAACCTACTGGCAACATTCCTACCAAATTTCAAATAAAAATATTGTCATTTAGATAATTTATTTGCAGAAAAATGACAATTGGTCAAAATAGCAAAAAAGATGCAGTGTCTTCAGATCTCGAATAATGCAAAGAAAACAAGCTCATATTCATTTTTAAACTACACAATACTAATGCTTTAACTTAGGAAGAGTTCAGAAATCAATATTTGGTGGAATAACCTTGATTTAAAATCACAGCTTTCATGTGTCTTGGCATGCTCTCCACCAGTCTTTCACATTGCCGTTGGGTGACTTTATGCTACTCCTGGCGCAAGAATTCAAGCAGCTCGGCTTCTTTTCATGGCTTGTGACCATCCATCTTCCTCTTGATCACATTTCAGAGTTTTTTTTATGGGATTCAGGTCTCGAAATTGGGCTGGCCATGACAGGGTCCTGATCTGGTGATACTCCATCCACACCTTTACTGGCCTGTCTGTGTGGCATGGAGCATTGCCCTGCTGGAAAAAAACACTTCTCAGAGTTGGGGAACATTGTCAGAGCAAAAGGAAGCAAGTTTTTCTTCCGGGACAACGTTGTACTTTGCCTGGCTGAGGTTTGTAAAAGACCATAAGGATTGAACCAAAGCGGACTGGAGGGTCTCCTAGTTCGTCTTCTCTGATGAGTCCAATTTTCAGCTTTGCCCAACACATGGTCGTCTGATGGTTAGACGGAGACCTGGAGAGGCCTACAAGCCACAGAGTCTTGCACCTACTGTGAAATTGGACTCATCAGAGAAGACGAACTAGGAGACCCTCCAGTCGGCTTTGGTTCAATCCTTATGGTCTTTTACAAACCTCAGCCAGGCAAAGTACAATGTTGTCCAGGAAGAAAAACTTGCTTCCTTTTGCTCTGACAATGTTCCCCAACTCTGAGAAGTGTTTTTTCCAGCAGGGCAATGCTCCATGCCACACAGCCAGGCCAGTAAAGGTGTGGATGGAGTATCACCAGATCAGGACCCTGTCATGGCCAGCCCAATTTCGAGACCTGAATCCCATAAAAAAAACTCTGAAATGCGATCAAGAGGAAGATGGATGGTCACAAGCCATGAAAAGAAGCCGAGCTGCTTGAATTCTTGTGCCAGGAGTAGCATAAAGTCACCCAACGGCAATGTGAAAGACTGGTGGAGAGCATGCCAAGACACATGAAAGTTGTGATTTTAAATCAAGGTTATTCCACCAAATATTGATTTCTGAACTCTTCCTAAGTTAAAGCATTAGTATTGTGTAGTTTAAAAATGAATATGAGCTTGTTTTCTTTGCATTATTCGAGATCTGAAGACACTGCATCTTTTTTGCTATTTTGACCAATTGTCATTTTTCTGCAAATAAATGATCTAAATGACAATATTTGTATTTGAAATTTGGTAGGAATGTTGCCAGTAGGTTATAGAATAAAACTAAAATGTACATTTTACTTTAACATATACCAATAAATAGTAAAACCAGAGAAACTGATAATTTTGAAGTGGTCTCTTAATTTTTTCCGCGGCTGTATATCTACCTATCTGTCTACCTGTCTCTCTGTCTCTGTGTCTGTTTTTTTAAATCCATTTTACTCTTTCCAGCCATCACACATTCTCTTCTTCTCCACCATCAGTCTCGTCTCACCATCGCTGTGAAAAATTCTGTATTCAACTGCGACCGTGAAACCCCAAAGCCTTTTAATAGACAGTGGTGAAACGGCTGGCTGCGAGCTGAGAGCAGGCAGAAGTGCAGAAGTGCGCCAGAGGAGTCACGACACACCCGCGGCACACCTGACATGAAACTCTAATGAGCGCAGCTGGGAGGCCCGCTGCTCTGCGCTCCAGACCAATGCCCTGGTTTAGGCAGTTGGCAAGAGGTGAGGCCGGCTCTCAGCTCATCTCTCCGCCGTTCGACTCGGGTACAATTACTACTGTTGTTTTCTCACAGTAGCAACTTCGCGACTGCCACCACCTCTATCTGTCACTCGTGAAATGTGTTTACATGGCTGCGCTTCCTGCTTCAACAAAGGGCAGTGATCTACCGTAAATCAACTTGATTATGTTTCCTCTAAAAATATATGGACACGACACATCCATAATTATCAAACAGGAATGGCACACAGAGCAGTGGTAGTATAGCAAATGGAGGTCTGAATGCACTCATCGCTACATTTACAAGAAAGGAGGGCTAGGTCAGGTCTGTAATGCTGACCTCCTTGTAATGGTAATGGAGACTAGACCAGATACAGTTTTAACATGTTTTGCGTTGCCTTGTATATTGCCTTGTATATTGCCTTGATGCAAGAAAATTCAAGCACATGTGTCTAACTTCCATCTAAATGCCGTGGACAGTCGGGGACAATTGTTGTATGCCAGTTTGAAGAGGTAAAGTAAAACGTATGGAAAAAGCCACCACCCAACATAGTGGTGGAGTTTTTCCTGTAAGCTATGGTCTTAACAGCGTTTGTTTTCAAACGGTCAGTGAGATTTTCGCCGCAGTTTTCACCAACCCAGTAGCCTACTCTACATCTCCCGATAGTATACAACAGTTATATTTTTCTGAATCTAGTAGGTGTCTATCTGCCAGAAATGTTTTGTACGTCAAACAGGGCTAGAAGTTTATGATTAAGTCTATTGCACTTATATAATACTTCAACACGCCGTAATTTACATACATTTACAATTTACCGAATCTCGTGTAGCAAAAGTGGCTAGCTATGTCACTTGCTAGTTGCTCGCTGGTTGGAACCGATTGAATGCCTCTTACTATTGTCCCCAGCCGACCTCTCCTAATATTTTATCATTTAAATATAACACACTATAATGTACTGGCATCTAGATTGGAAATAACTGATCACAGCCACCTGTTCCTGTCAAAACGCATAATATATGCATTCAAACTCTTGCGCAAAATTATAACTTTTGACAGAGATTGAGACACAGGTGACATTTTGAACGTAGCATTCTGATGCCATCACACGTGTTCCCTGTGAGTTCCATCGGAGCAATTTAAACATGAGAGAAATTAAGCATGTTACGACTGACCCCTTTTTAAAACTGTACCCAATCTCCCTAGTTATGTTCGTTTCGATAGAGTTTTGACTTTAGCATTTGCACGCGAATCTGCATTTTGCAAAACAAATTCCTCCTATATAAACTTAAGCTACAGTTTGAAAGTCACTGCTGAAAATGTGCTGACAACCAAACATAACAAAGCGTTGTTTAATAAGGGCAGAAATATCGAGGAATGGACAGATGCGAGCAGGCTTTTCAGGCACGTGTGTCCCACACACCGCTGTCATCGGAGGGGCATCTGCTAAAAAGATTATCATAATGCGCTAGACATGATTGCTTTTTGATTCGACAAGACAAGACAACACAAGATCTCCACTGTCCAAGTTCCCGTGAGTTTGTGAACGTATAGTAATACCGACTGTGAGTGTAATTTAACCAGTTGTTAACCGAAATAGCACAGCAGAACAAAGTAAATTATCTTTCAAGAGGGTGAATACAAATAGATCACTTCAGAATTATGTGAGTTAATCGCTTTCTTTACAGGTGCTGCAAATAGTGAAATCAGAACCATGGAGAGCGCCAATCAGCAGTTGGGCTCGGGGCTGATGAGCGGGGCGTTAACGCGTGCCCGAGAGCAACCGACTGTGATTCACTAAACTGTTTATATGCCCCATTTCCCCCTCCGCGACCCGCTTACAGAATCTAAGACTGACTGGCGCCGTCTCCTCCAAAATCTCGGCTCGGAGTCAAGATCTGGCCAGTGAGGAGATGCCCCTCGTTAGTCGAAGGCTGTCCGCGGCCATGCAGACAGCGACTGCCAGTCAGTGGCTACATTTACTCCGAAGCTTGTGCTATTTCTACATAAGAGGCTTACCTAATCCCAGATGCAACATCCAGCCTTTCAGCAAAGTCCAAATCTGGATCGACTGTGATATGGATCAGAAATCACGCGCGTAAGAGGGGGCTGGGCTGTCATACGGCCGCTTCGCTTCGCCAAGTTTCCTCCGTTTGCAGGGCGGCTACTCTTCAACTAGAGAGTGACGGACACAACGATTGGCGAGGTGCTGAACTAAAGCGGACACACTTCGATTGAGTCGGTGCAAAGTTTGGCAAGAGGCTGCTGCCCGAGGGGACTGGTGGTGCATCTAGGCGCGGATCGAAAGAGACTGCGTCTCCGTCACCGCCGAGCCGTTTACATGCAGCTACAGCAGCGGCGCTCGCAGGGACTCAATGGCGAAACTCAGGGTCTCCTATGAGTACTCGGAGGCGGAGGATAAAAGTATTAGACTCGGTCTTTTTCTCATCGTTTGCGGCATCCTGTCGCTGTTCATCCTGTGTTTCTGTTGGCTCAGCCCCACCCTGCAGAGTTTACAGAGCAAGCCGGCGAACTGCACCGTGATCTCCGTGCGGCGCCTGGATGAGTCCTTCGAGTGCGTTTTCACGTGTGGCACCGATTGCAAAGGCACGTCGCAGTACCCGTGTCTGCAGATCTTCGTGAATAATTCGGAGTCCAGTTCCGTGGCTCTCCTGCACATCGACGAGCAACAGCTGCTGCTGAATCCAAAGGTAAGTTTTAAAACTCCGCGCAACTTTATCTTATTCCTACAATAGTCGGAGGTGCTTCTTCTCAGACAGCTGCGGTTGTCGTGCTCAGAGAGCCTGGCCATACTTTGAGAGTGAGTCTCTTTTTGCCAGATTATTTGCCGTTTAGGGTTAAACCTAAAGTTTTGGTTTAGGTAATTGTAGGTACCACCGAATACACTGTTACAGAGTTAGAATGAAGATTTAAAAGGTGGCTTAACCATTGGTCAAAAATGTAGACCTCATCTTCAAGTCAGAGAATAGTAACTTTCTCTTTTCATGTATCTACTTGAACAAAAAGCACACCTGTTCTCTTTAGGCTCTTGAGCTGCAGTTATTTGATGTTATGTCTGTAATATTATGCACTCAAATGTGACAACAGTGATTTCAGTATCAGAAAACCTCATATGCCTGCAAAATAAAGGCGAGGCGGTTTGTGATCTGAGGATAGTTTTAAAGGCACTCCATGCTTCTGTCTTCTGGCAGTTTCACTTTCACTGAATTGTTAACACTTTCAAAGTGATTCGCGTCATAGAGGGTGAGTTGGCAATCCTTTCATGAACAGGACAGGAATTCACTGCAGAGCTTTTGTAACTGCGGACTTGCATCAGGCCGTTCTGAGGTAGTGCCCTTATGTCTGGCACTTCAAAGAGGCACTTTCAGAGGGAATTGAATATGAAAGGTATGTGGTGCGGGACATTTTCATGATGCCCCATTAAGTAAAAAGCATCTGAATGATTCCAAGAATGCGCCTGTTCCTAGAGTATGAGGTCTGGCAGACTGATAGGCATTTCCATGTAATAATAATGATAGTTGATGATTATGGATGGATATTCAAACCTTTGGAGTGCCTCCCTCTCCGAAGGCAAGCCCTCCTTTACACACATTCTCCCTCTCTCCGTACCCCCCGTCCCCCCCACACACACACACACTCTCTCTCTCACACACACGCACACACACACACACACACAAAACACACACACATACACACACAAGGCACTGTGCCCTGAGGCACCATGGTAACCAAACACAACTTCCAGTTAGCTTGAACAGGGCTCTCTATTTTTACCTGGCTTCTATGGCAACATTGAGAAGAGGTCCCCTATTATCTTTTATTCCTTTTTGTAAAAAACAAAATGGTACCCTTCTTTGAAGGTAATGGCCTTGTTTAGCTAGACCCCCTAACTGCATGCGTAGTGAATATTAGTGCCAGAGCCACTGACCCAACTTCTTTCAATCACATCAGCTTGTCCCTGGTCATTCAAGCAAAGCCACATCCTCGGAATGAGCTAACCCTTTTTTAATGTAAATGACGAAAATGACGAAAAACTCCCATAATGATGTATCCAAACATTAGCTGGGTAATCAGTTTTTTAATCTCAGATTTATTGTTAATATATTGAACGAATCCGCCATCCATTTATCAGCTATGTTTTAATCAGAATCGTGAAAATGGTTGTATTTGTTGTTGCTGCAGAAATGGTTAGCGTTTCGTAACTGCCTCAGTCGTTCTTTGTTGTTTTTTGGCATTTGGATGGGTATAGTTCAGAGAGGGTCATTCAGCTTAATTTGTGGGTCATTGTAAGTGTGACATCTCTTGCACACCTGCAGAACAATAGCATATGTGCAACAGACTGAAAAAACTACGTTGACCATTTCAAACACCATACTTTTCATATAACAGACCTTTTTGACACTAACAGATGACTGAATAAACCCCTGTGCGTTGTTAAAATATTTCAATTTTGGCAAAAAGTCGTCCCGGCCCCCGGGAGGGGTTGTTTTCGCCACAGGAGTGTAAATATGTGCGGAGCACTCCGGAAAGTAGGCCAAGTGATGCCACTGCACATGACATCACAATGTAAGCCCTGATTACAACCCCCGATAAAGTATTGATGTCCCACTTCAAGTAATAATCCAGCCAGCCCTTGATCATCAATATTACTCATTGATTGAGAAGCCAGAGGGGGATGACTGAGTCGTTACACTCCCAGCCGTGGAGGGGAGTGATGGGGGTGAGTGAGTGGGAGTTCCTGGTGGGGGGGTGGGGGGGGGCACAACATGGCACAATTGACAAAGCTGGAGTGTGTTAGAACTTCAGTTGACAAGTCAATAACATGTAATTAACCTGTAAATGGACAGATCTATAGTGGAGCACCCACTCAAAGTAGGTAGTCTTTAGTGGATGTATTCGTAGAGGCAAAAGCACCAATTACCTTTGGATTTCTCAACTATTGCGACTGCAACGAGTGCTCCTTTTGCCCCGGCATGGCAAGGTGACACCAAGGTCACAGATGTACGGTCACAAACTGATAAAATAGACCTCACATGTTCTATTGATTTGGAGAAATGAGTCTGGTAAACGAACACCATGCACTGTAGCACAGCTCAGACATGGGATTATAGTCTGGAACAGGGACGTGCGCAGGAATTTTGAAGGGCAGTTGCTCTGCTCTGGAAAAAGGGGGCAACAGGTTAATTTTTGTCACTGCCACTGCCACGCCCCCGTCCCCTGATCGCAAATTTTGCCAATATCATTTTAATCTCTCACTAACCACTGCTGCCACGCCCCCGTCCCCTGATCGCCAATATATATATTTCCTTCGGAGGGGCAACTTCAGTCAAGAAGGGCAAACGTGCAGTTGCCCGAGCAACCTTAGCCCACTCCTGTGCACGTCTCTGGTTTGAAAAGTGGAAACCTTCTGTTGTGATGAGATTGGTCTGTCAGATCTCCGGGGGAACAGGCACAATAGGCAATCCAAGAGGTTAGCCGAGATTTGGCACATTAGGACCCATTTCATTCAAAGTTACGCAGCTAATTAAAAGTAGACATTTGTGCTGATTGTCACACAGCCTTGCATCCCGGTTGAATCCAGAGCATTTGATTTATTGATCTATTAAGCAATGCGCTGCCAGTTTACATTTTAAGAGCTATGTGCTGATTCAAAGGCTCTCTCAATCATTTGGATGGCACTCATTAGTGATGATCCTAACCTGAAGGAAATCCATCAAAGATTCTGCACACCAAGGACAACACAATGAATAATTGACCTATCGCTAAGCCTACAATCTAAGCTTGTTATCCACCATATCTAGTTTTAAATTGTATACATATCCCTCCATTGCATAATTAAGTCCCTTTTGAAGGCTTCTAGACGAAATCAGGTCCTTTTGTCTCCAAAAGTTGTCTAGAGCCTCGTGGGATATAGTTTTGACACTGATAGCTGCCATTGTAAACTCTAGTCAGCTCTGATAACTTGTCCGAGTCAGCAACAGTAACTAAGGGGGGCGGGGCTCAGCGATAGGTCAATTAGTCGGACAGGACTGGTGCAACTTGTCATGTGACACAGGGACTACAGAGACATCTCCCCAGCGGGATGAAGCTGACGTTCAGATCCAGCCTAGGTGAGGTGGTGCTGTTGAATGAGACAGGGAGACAGGGGGTGGAGGCTGAACTCGAGGCAGTCTTGGCAAGAGCGCAGGCGGGCGCAGTGACATCCGCCAAGCTGATAATGAGCGGCCAGAGGAGCAGCCACCTGATTAAGGCACCTGTGGAGGGAGACTTGACATGTCTGATTCTCTCTCTCTCTCACACACTCGCCCTCTCTCTCACACACACACACTCTCTCCCTCTATCTCTCTCATTCACTCTCACTCGCCATCTCTCTCACACACCCCCACTCTTTCCCTCTCTCTCTCTCCCTCACTCACACTCTCACTCGCCCTCTCTCTCACACACAAACACTCTCTCACTCTCTATCTCTTTCTCTGTCTTTCACTCACACCCTCTCTCACCCTCGTTCTCTCACACACACACTCTCCATCTCTATCTCTTTGTCTCACTCACACTCTCTCTCGCCCTCTCTCTCTTACTTACACACACACTCTCTTTCTCTGCCTCTCTGTCTCTTTCTCTCTCTCTCTCTCTCTCTCTCTCTCTCTCTCTCTCTCTTACACACACACACACACAGGCACACACGCTTGCTCACAAACACACATGCTCACACACTCTCTCTCCCTTTCTCTAACCCTCTCTTTCCATCTTGTTCCTCCATTACTAACTGTAGAGATGTGTCACAGATGACAGTGTTTATAATTAATTATTCATCAAGTCTTCACCATCCACATATACCTGTTCATGTTCAGTGTACCTGGTCCTGTGTTCCTGTCCACTGGCGGTTTTGTAATATTTATGGAATAATCAGATTAGTCAAATAATCAGTCTTGTCAAAAAGGTTCAGGTATAGTGTTGACCCAGAGAGGTACTATGCCCTTTCAGAACCTTATCTGTTCCTGGACCCTGGCTGCTGTTAGACCTGAAGTGGCCTACATTTCTCAGAGCAGGACTTTAAACACATTCCACTACTGACCACACACTCACACTCACACTCACACTCACACTCACACTCACACTCACACTCACACTCACACTCACACTCACACTCACACACAAAGCACAGACGGCCATGCCATGGCTCTGCTCGTTGCTATGGTAATGAGGGCAAGCAGAGACGGCCTGCATTAATTGACTGGTGTTTGGCTCAGATGGGTCTGCTATTTATACCGCGGGGTGGGGTGGGGGCAAGGGAGGGGTGCGGAGTGACAGATTGAGTGAGTGAGTGAGTGTGGGATTGAGTGAGAGACAGAGAGAGTGAGTGAGTGAGTGTGGGATTGAGTGAGAGACAGAGAGAGTGAGTGAGTGAGCGAGTGAACAAGTGAGTGAGCGAGAGATTGAGCAAGAGAGTGAGTGAGTGAACGGGTGAGTGAGAGTGCCTGGCCAGCAGAGTGAGCGAGTGATCGAGGGATGGAGGAAATGAATGAGTGAGAGAGTGATCGAGGGATGGAGGGAATGAATGAGTGAGAGAGTGAGTGAGCAAGCAAGGCAGTGCCAGGGGAGAGGGTCTGCTCTTCTTGCTTTGCTCCCCTTCCTCCCCCTCTCTCTCTCTCTCTCTCTCCCTCTCTCTCTCTCTCTCTCTCTCTCTCTCTCTCTCTCTTTCTCTCACCTCTATCTCCCCCTCCATGCTGTCTTCGTTTCCCTCTAAGCTTGCCCAGCTCCTGCCAGGCACCAGGGCTGGCCTCTAAAAGCCTCTAAAGGGAGGTGGTGTTCCTCTGAACAGCGGCCTCACGTCTGACCTGCAGATTACAAGCCCACACTCAATCACCTGTAGAGGGGACCAGGCACTCCTGGCCAGCTTTAATTGACCTCAGATAATAAGGTGCCGCAGCTAGTGGATCATGCTCCAGTTCTTCTTCGAGCCATAATGGAGGATGTGTTGTTGTAGCAGCTAGTGGATCATGCTCCAGTTCTTCCTAGAGCCGTAATGGAGGATGTGTTGTTGGAGCAGTTAGTGGATCATGCTCCAGTTCCTCCTCGAGCCGGAATGGAGGATGTGTTGTTGGAGCAGCTAGTGGATCATGCTCCAGTTCTTCCTCGTGTCGTAATGGAGGATGTGTTGTTGGGGATGCAAGCGAGGTGGGTGGTGGTGGGTGGGTCGAGTGAGCGGCTGTGGCCCTGTATCTACAGACTCTTGAATAGGGCCTGTCTTCTCTGTCAGCCGCTGAGAAGGCTCAATCGGAGGCCTGTAATTGGACGGTTGTTCCTGTCCACTGGCGGTTTTGTTTTCTCATCACAGCCCCACTGTAGCTAAAGGTACGGCAGCCGTGACTAGACTATGTGATTACCAGTCAGATGCCATAGAGGCAGAGGAATTGGGGATAGGGAGAGTGGGGAGGGGGGGGGGGGTGAAACAAGAGTGCTTATCTTTTCTGTGTAGCGATGAGGTCCTGTAGACGGAGAACACACTCAGGACCAGGACCCCCTGGAAGAAGGCAATCAAATGGTCATTTCTTCCCCCCCCCTGTCCATGTATTATTGCAAATCTACTGTGGAGCAAGAAAACGGCAGAAAAGAATGTTGGATCGTAATGCAGCCACTGTGCCTGCAAGGCCTAATACCTTTTACTGTTGATGTACCATGTGGCCACAGACATTTCAGAGGGGATTCAGCTGTGAACCACGGGCGATGGGACATTTATTGTCTGGAAAGGACACTCTCAAGTAGGGATTGAAGGCTGTGGAACAGTGTGTATTAGTTTTTTTTCTTTAATTTGAAATGGATGTCACAAACCCTCTTAATGCACCAGTGCTTGTTAAGAACTCGGGTCTGAAGTTCATTTAATGGTTCATTCAAAGCCATTTCACAAAAGAAAAGCTATCACTGTGAGATTAATATTCGTGCCATGAAAGTCTATTATAAAGCATAAATGTATCCCCTTTTAATATTTTATTTGATTATTCTTATCATGGCTTTGGAAGTGTGGCACCACAGAGAGCCTTTGCAATAGATTTCCTATCAGCAGACTGTTGAAAGGCCCCCTCTGATGTGCTCTGTTTGCAATAAAAGGTGTGTGTGTTTTGACCTGCAGGGATGGAGCAGCCATGCATATGCTTTGCCTTCAATCTGCCTGGCCCCAGTAGGGGAGAACAAACACAACACACCTTCAGGAACACCAGGCAGCCGAATAATTAGGGGTGGGTTGGAGGGGGTACAGGGTGGTACTGAGAAGTCATGTGCTGCATTTGAAATTCCAAATCTTTTAGTTTTTTAGGAAGATGGGCCATATCTGTCATCCCTGTAACTTCTTCCATTTAGTCATCTATGAGAGAAAGAAAAACAAATGTGGGCACTTGTCGCACTGGATGTCTCTGGGTCTCGCAAGGTCGTCTGAGGATTATTTTGACAACTATTATTATTATAAACAACCAAATCTGTGGTTCCTGTCCAAGACAGACTTGGCTGTTCTCACACCTTGGCTGTTCTCACACTGATAAAAACAACAACAACAACAACAAAAACACTTTTCAAATCCAGAAAGGTGAACGCAAACCGTCACAGTAACATCAAATCTCTTTTGGTATGACACAACGAGGTTGTGCCCCGTCGGCTGTGATGCTTTGGAATTGGTGAATGTAGCATTAGCGTACAGCATACTCTAAACATTGTCCGTGTCTCCTTTTCCACTGAAATGGAGAGAGTAGAAGCGAAAGAAAGAAAGTAGCTACGCTGAATGCCCTGGGTGAGAGATAAAAAGCATATCTCTGTCTCGCTCATTCTGCGCTTTGAATGAGAGGTCTCTCTGGGTCGCATTACATTAATAACACAAAACCACCAACAGACTAGCGCTGGTGCTCTCCAAGCAACTGTCGCCATGGCACCCAGACAGAGGTCACAGATGAGTGTACTGTCCCAGTGTCATTATGAATACATTGCACTCCACATTCTACAAGCTCATCTGCTGGCACAATGCACAGGCTAATATCCACTTATGGGCTTGAGTGAGTGAGTGAGTTTGTGTGTGTGTGTGTGTGTGTGTGGGTGTGTTTCTATGAGAATGATGAGCTGAATAAATATGTATGCAGTGAGGTGTGCCAGAGGGGAATAGCCGTGGCCAGGGTCTGCTTTCACTGATCTGGGTACAGTTGGAGGCGTTGAGTCTCGGAGGCATGACCGAAACCTGTGTCCATCACTGATACCAGCGTACGCCAAAGGGCTGCCTGTGGGCACATGCCAAGGTCTGCCTGTGGGCACATGCTAAATGCCCTAGGCCGTTATTTTACCGGAGAAACCTCTGTAAGATCGCACGTTCCCTCTTTCCATGAGCAAGCCTGCACAGGCCCCAAAACCAAGCAGTTAATGATGATCTCTGTGTAGTGTCTGATGAAGGTGCTGATATTGCTTTAAAAAATGTTCTTCTTCAGCTTCTCCAGGGAGCACACAGGAAGGCGTGGACGTGCTGGAACAGACACAAGTGTGGAGCAAGTCCCTGGAGCTCCAGTGTTCTGCTTACCCGTTCAATAATACACAAACACAAGGGCCCCTGCTCCTGGCTTGTGGCGGTTTGATGCCTGTGAGCAGGCAGGTATGGCTGTAGAGTGCTGCTCCCAACCGCTTCTTTGAGAGGGGAAGGTGTGTGTGTGTGAGTGTGTGTGTGTGTGTGTGTGTGTGTGTGTGTGTGTGTGTGTGTGTGTGTGTGTGTGTGTGTGTGTGTGTGTGTGTGTGTGTGTGTGTGTGTGTGTGTGTGTCTGTGTGTGTGTGTGTGTGTGTGTGTGTGTGTGTGTGTGTTTTGGAAGAGCTGGCGCAGATTGTTTTTTTGATTGGTGCCCTTGGCGAGTCGTTTGTACTTGTTGTATCTGTCTCGTGAGAGACTTCGCACTTCAGTATCTCTCTCTTTCTCTCACTCTCACAACTTGTCCCATCAACACCAGGCTGGCTGGAAGGCATCCTTTCAGGCTCCAGAAGGTGCAGATGTGCACACACACACACACACACACACACACACACACACACACACACACACACACACACACACACACACACACACACACACACACACACACACACATATAAAGGATTGGGAAAAGCAATAAATGTTTAGTATACACACACACACACACACACACACACACACACACACACACACACACACACACACACACAGCCGAGAAAGATTAGGAAAGGCAATACATGCAAATTCATGTTCGAAAATGAAAGTAACAGCAAATAAAATATACCATAAAAGTGATAAATTGAGAGAAACAGTGAGAGGAGAGAGAGCGAGAGAGAGAGAAGGCTGTGATACGAGGGGAAGATGAGAAAGGAACAAAACTGCCTTCTGCTCTTGTCACACAGTCCTTCAGCATCAGCATGCTCCAATACATCTTGTCCAGGCAGCCAGCAGACAGAGAAAGAGAGAGTGAAAGAAAGAGGGAGGGAGTCGGTCATCTGTATCCACAGAAAAATCCCCCTCATTTACTCTTTTAGGCAGAGTCCATTAACTTTGAATGCGGTGCGCTGTGCCCAGCCACAGCAACAGGCCATCTACTCCATACAAATGATCCCACTCAGAAACCACTGTCATCAGGAAGCAAAAGGGTGTTGCTAATGTGAAAGAGAGAGAGTTATAGTATGACAGAGGGTTATAGAATGATAGAGAGTTATAGAATGATAGAGGGTTATAGAATGATAGAGAGTTATAGAGTGATAGAGGGTTATAGAATGACTTATGCGACTGAAGAGAACTGACTGGGAGTTTTCGTGAAGGTCAGTCCTATTGCTTTTCTGTGTCTGGAAGGGACTGCCTTCATGGGCAATGATGGAGAAGCAAAGATAAATGGTAATGGCTCTGTCAAGCAGTGATTCGGAGACACACACACACACACACACACACGCACGGACAGACAAACATGCTCTCTTTACACACAGCTTGGAGTTGTGGTGGAATATTGACAGATTCCTTGAGATGCACAGATCCTGTTCTCTTAAATGGCCCAGCTGAACATGCTATGATGTTTTCACTGACATGACTGAACATATTACTGTAATGGCATGCTGTGAAAACCTTTCTTGCATTTTTGCAGGGTTCGTGCCCTTAGCACAGAACTACAAAGTGCATATCCTGGATGGCTAGGGGGTTTATCTGTCCCTCACATGATGCTTTCACCGTTTAACTAGTGGTTATTGAACGGCACAAAATAGGCAATAGGAGGCTGATATTCGTTGCCAGTCATAGTAAGTTATTACAGTATTTGGTTTGTGTTTCGAACACCCCCTCATGCATCTACAGCAAACGTCTGAGTGATGGCCACATGCATGGTGCCATTAGACCACACGTAGCTCAATTTGCACAAGCATGCTGTTGGCAACTTATCTCCCATTTTGTGGAATGAGCTTTTTTTTTTTTTTAATTTTGTGCATGTGTGCGCTCCAGCCGTTGCCATGAGAACACTTTCTGTAGCCGCTGTGCCACGTGGGTGGCCACTGATCTGAGATGATGGTTCTGATCCGGCCCTGTTCACGCCACCACATGGCTTGGCACTCTCACCATGCCACCCTAAGCTTTCAGTAAACTTCCCTGGCTCCTCCCACCTACCCACTGTTACGTAATTTAGGGCACTGGCACGCTTTATGGTGCTCATGGGAAGTTGTTTGTGTTTGTAAACAAGGTCAGAATCTCTTGGTCTGGGAAGTTGAGCTGGGCTAAATCATCACTAGCACTGATACTGAAAATAATTCAGATTGTATCCTAAAGCCATGTGCCATTTTTTTTTTTTGGGGGGGGGGGGCAGTGGCTGGTCAGTGGCCTTGTAAACAAAGCTGGCCTTTTTCTATTTAATGAAGAGAGCTTTAAATTAATGCTTTGAGGCTCTACGGAAGAAATTAAGTTGGTTTCCTCTGGCCAACAGACCCACTGGCGTTCTCATTAATTTAACTACTCAATTACCCCACAAACAGAAACCCTACCCTGCCTTGTGGCTAAAGGAGAGAAAGAGAGAGAGCGAGAAAGAGAGAGAAAGAGAGAGAGAGAGAGAGAGAGAAGGTTGTACAGTGACAGGTACATGATTAACCCCCTGGCTCCGTGAGGGTTATCCTTAGTGAAATCTAATTAGTGATCATAATTTTGACAAACTGCTTCACGCACCAATGGTCTTGGCTGAAACTTGGGAGCAAGGTCTTTGATTGCCTTTTTTTAAAGCACAGAGAGCCCTGGCTCTGTGCAGCATAGGGTACGTGTTTTACAGGGAAAGTGTCTGAAAAATTGAATGGAAACAAACCATGCTGAAAATGCCCAGTGCTAATGCTAATTAAGTAGAGGGGAAATAAGGTGTGAGAGTCACAGGAAAACATATAGCTGACCTATTTTTACGTCGCCTAAAGTGCTTTGCTCTTAATAATTAATTTGCCAAATGTGCTGGAGATAAGTGCATGTTGTTGCAAGATGTATTGAGGGATGTGGTTGATAATGACACACACTGTACACACACTTTCACACACTGTACACACATGGGCAAATTCTCAAAAGGTTCACGCCAGAGGGATTAACTCTCTCCCACAGAAACCGCTTTTCTCAGCTGCCTGAAATGCCTTGTCGGAATTCCAAGTGTTTGTTACGAGATGACACGACCCTGATTTCCCGCCGAACCAACCAATCAGAGCACACTGGTCTCAGTGATGGTGGGTTTATGGAAATGTACAGTATGATAAAAAATAATGTGTTTTGGGAATATTGAGGCATGTAAAACTATATTCTATTAGACCCCAAAAATAAAATGACTTACATTTTAAAATGAGCATTATAGGTCCTCTCTAACATAATCAATAAATAAATCAATCAAATTAATTCAGCTTGTTATCAAGTGGCCGTCTGCTCACCCCAGCCTGCAGGATTTGTCCTGCGGTTTATGTGGTTTGGCCTCGCGCTCCGCCAGCCTGCTGCTCGGCACACTGGTCGTCTAATTAGCGCTAACGAGGGGCAAACAGGCGCCTGGGTCTCCAGCGGAGCTGCCCTCTCGGCTCACCATGGGGCCCCCTGCGTGCCTGCTCTGACCACGGGCCCCTAACCACCAACACCCGCCCCCCCCCCTGTTTCATCACCCTTGCCCACTGGCAGTGAAGAGACGGCTTTATCAACACAGGGTTATGTCTGTCAATGACCAAGGGTCAAGCACTGTAGGGAGAGATTGATTGATTGCACATAAATGCTCAGTGCTGGTTTATTAGAACTCTCGATCACAAATCATGAGGTTCATTATCTCTTTCACGGAAGGAAATATGTACATTTATGTATTTCAATTTATATATATGGTTACTGAACATGAGAGAATATATATAGGAATTATGTAGTGACCAGTAGCTTTGTGTGTGACTGGATTTTTACATTAACTGTATTTAGACACGATATTCAGAGGATTTCACAGGCACTTCCTCGAGAGCCTTTGTTTTGGGTGGTTAGCCTTTAATGTGTTCTGTTATACCTAAATGGGAGCTATAGCTTGTGCATGTTAATAAGCATTTTTGATAGATATGGTAATAGACAAGATCAATGACATTCAGTCTTGACGTGTATCAATGACAGGTACGTACGTGTCTGTTTGACTAAGTTTGATATCAAGACCGATAGACTAAGCTAAGTATTCAGTGCATGTCTGTTTATAGGCTGACAAGTTCCTCATGAACCCTTCTTTCTGAAAGAATATTTTGACAGAGTGACACACTGTGCGGTAAGTGAGCAGTGGGGAATAGAGAAAGAGCTGATTGCTATGAAGCCACGTGAGAGAAAAGCGATAGAGAGAGATGCCATTATACTGGAGGGAACCCGAGCGATGATGAGAGCAACGTCATCATTGCCACGGCAACAGGATTAGGTTGCAGATGCTCCACTCTGTCCCTGTCTCACACTGACAGGAGGGGTTGATTCATTTCACATGAATCACAACCATATCTCTCCAGAGATAAAAGAGGTGGGTTTTTCATGTGTGTGTGTGAGAGAGAGAGAGAGTGTGTGTGTGTGTGTGTGTGTGCGCATCTCTGTTTACCCTTCATTTGACAGAAAACAATCTTGAGTTCATCAAGATCACTGTGTACAGTCATTTTATCACTTTAAGATATGGCCAAACATCAAATGTTTGGTTGAAGGCCAACATGAAAACATTGCTCAGATTGTTGCTCACGCAGTGTTCCGTTGTCCCATGGAGAGCCATTTCACAGTGGCCTTGAGTGGACATCATGGCATGCGTACGTCATGGTCACAGTAACCCCTGCTGAGGGTGACAGGGAATTGGCAGAGTTAGCAAACGCGAGGAGCCTGACGCAAGGACGAGGTCCAGGTTCCCTGATGCAGACAACCCCTCACAGGTTTCCATTACATTTAGAACGCCGCGTGCTGAGCTAGCTCTTCTACTCCTCCTCCTCCTCCCTCTCTTGCTTTCCATCTCTCTCTATCTCTCTTTCTTTCCCTCTCTCTCTCTCTCTCTCTCTCTCCGCATCTCTCTTTAGTAGGACACTTAGCACGCTTGCTAATACAGTGCCTGTGGAGGACAGGTCATGGGAGTGAGTCGTGTCCAGTCTCACGGTGTGTTTCCCTCATCATCGGAGCCCATGTTGAGTTCTATCTATTTTACACTATAAGGACACATCAAAGTGTTTTTTATTGTTTCAGACCAAATTAAGACTTCTTCTTCAAAATGATGCAATATGAAAGCAAGCAGACATAAAAAGCAGTTTTTTTTAATCTTTAAATAGTCCCTCTTTTCTTGACTTGGAGTCATTCCCCACTGGTCTGTAGCAGGAGGAGCTACCATCCATCACCGGCTCTGGTTACTACACAGACTGTGCCCGAGTCTCCTTATGATCTCCTTCCAAAGTTAGGCATATTTGCAATTCTAATGTTCCCAAGGCAGGGAGTTGTTTCAGTGGCATCTGCATCCTTTGGCCACCTGCGCTAGATTTCAGCTGAGAAAGAAATTCAACAGAAAACCGTCTTTCCAGGCGAAAGACGTTCGCCGGTCCCCACCCGTCTCTCTCCCTTAAGCACTTCCCAGAGCCCCGGACAAAGGGCTGCCCTCATAGCGTAGGTTGATACGACCTCCACCGGGCCTGATCCGAGTCCAACGAAAATAGCTCCCATCAATTTGTCCTCGGCGGATGTATGATTGGTGTCTGACGTCTCCGGCGCTGACAGACTCCAGAGATGGGGTGGGTAATGGAAAGGCCCTGGTGATTTACCTGCCCACTGCTGTGTGAACGGATGTATCAGTCCCATGTCGCAGGTGTTTTGGGGGGGTGGGTGGGTAATTTCCCCTGCCTTCCTGCCCTTACGCTTTCCATTCCTCTGTGACTGGCGATGATGCTCCCCGGCCTCAGTGAGGGCAACCTTTACCGACTGACCTCATCAATATAACATTTAACTCCATTAGCATTACAGTCAGTCCGTGTGTGTGTGTGTGTGTGTGTGTCTGTGTGTGTGTGTGTTGGTGGTTGTGTGTGTGTGTGTGTGTGTGTCTGTGTCTGTGTGTGTGTGTTGGTGGTTGTGTGTGTGTGTGTGTGTGTGTGTGTGTTTGTGTGTGTGTGTCTGTTTGTGTGTGTGTGTGTGTCTCTGTTTGTGTGTGTGTGTGTTTGTGCGCATTGAAGTGTGCATGTTTGCTGCAATGCTGATTATTATTGCTGTGTCAGTGGAGAGGGGAGGTTCTGTTACTACAGTTAATTACTATTATCATAATTATTATTATTATTATGAATTTGACTACCACCATATATTTGCTGGAAAAATAGCTTTATTGGTGGTTCTCTGCACAAGTGGCTCGTCCCATGGTAACCAGTCTCTGTTCAAATCGGCCTGATTTTCTGGTGTTTGATTTGTTTTGCCTTATCAGATGTTATTGTGACACGCATGGCGTAAACATTGCCTGCGTTACTACTAAGGGCTTTGTGGGGCTGTTTTTAAAAGGACATTTTTTTGATGTTCTGCTATATGGGATTGCTGGCTTATGTAGATATTTCTGGCTTATGCTGGGCTCATGTACGTGTGTGTGTGTGTGTGTGTGTGTGTGTGTGTGTGTGTGTGTGTGTGAGTGTGATTGGTTGCATGTGTGTGTTCAGTCACATGCTAACAGCTGGTCCTCAAAACTTGGCATGATTATCAACATGGAAGGCATGGGGTGAGAAACAACATGGTATTAACACAAAGAGACTAAATCTCCCTTTCTCTCTCGCTCTCACACACACACACACACCCAAGCACACACACACATCCAACCATACATACACACACATACATATATCTACAGAGAGAGTGAGAGAGAGAAAGGGAGAAAGAGAGAGAGAAATTCCCAGAGCCTGTAGAACTCTGATCTAAGCACCCGGCCAATGAAAGCGGCACATCCCAATCGGCCAATCCCCCCCCTGCCAACCGTGCCAGCCAATGGGAGCAGGCGGCCGACACTTAGTGCTACGTGCCCAGGGTCATGTCTTAATCTCACTCATAATGGATATCTGTGTGTAGGCAGAGCCAGGGGCCCGTCCCATCCTAGGGGACGAGGCCCCTAGACAGGTGGCTAGCTGCAGATGATTGGCTGGTGTTAGCAGACAGATGAGGTCATGCTAAGACATGCACATTACACTGGTGCTGTAATCTTCATGAAGTGTGTGTGTGTGTGTGTGTGTGTTTGTGTGTGTGTGTTTGTGTGTGTGTGTGTGTGTGTGTGTATGTGTGTGTGTGTGTGTGTGTGTGTGTGTGTGTGTATGTATGTGCACTGAACTTTGACCTCCCATCTTCCATACTCAGAGCTTTTAAAAAAATCCTCAGTTTATGAAATTGAAATGAAGTCACAGACAAGCTATATTGTTCGCATTAGGATTCATACGCACACTCTGACAGTCTGTTTTTCTCTCGGCCATTCTCTTTTTATCTTTTTTTTTCACACTCATACCCACACTCACTCACACACACACACACACACACACACACACCTAATCTCTTGTCCAATGCTTTTATGTAATTTTTGCAGATCATGCTGGGGAATTTTCAAGTCCTGTAGTACCAGGGCAGAAAGTATTCTCCTCCTGTCTCCTAACATGGTCTCAAGCCATTTAAAGAGTTCTGTCTCTGAAGCTATTGGGTTTCCAGTGATAACCTCTCACCAATGAATCTTTCTTCGCAATCTGTCCCAGTTTAAAATGTTTTGTTTTGTCTTCCTGTCCTCTTTTTAGAAAATGGGCGCTTGTTATCATTTTAAAGATTCACAGCGTCGCATGCACTCATTGAGAATTCAGTCATGCTCTCGATCTGTCATCGAAGAGCAGTCCGAAGAGCACGCCAACAAGTGTTCCGCCGAGTTGTCCTAGTTTCTCATTGATGAAGTGCAGAGTGCTGGATGTCTCGTTAAACTACAGAACTTCAAAGCAGCGCATCTCGTTAAACTTTAGAACTTCCGCAATTTTTAATTTCTCTTACAGCATATCTATTGCGTCCTCAAACTTGTTTTTTTAGGACAAGGTTTTGTGTGTGTGTGTGTGTGTGTGTGTGTGTGTGTGTGTGTGTGTGTGTGTGTGTGTGTGTGTGTGTGTGTGTGTGTGTGTGTGTGTGTGTGTGTGTGTGTGTGTGTGTGTGTGTGTGTGTGTGCGCGTGTGTGTGTGCGCACATACATATACGAAAGAGCTGCATCTAGGCTTTTGATATCTCACAAACATTTGAGGCACACATGCATCATAACAAGTCTGTTTGTTGTATATGTTTGTGTTTTTTGTGTGTGATCAACCTTCACCTGGAGAAAGACAGAGTCACAGTATGTATGTGTTTGTATACACAACCACCTCAGGCCGTGTTATGAGGCATTAACCCGAGCATGGCTGGGCTTGCCTGTCTAGCCCCTGTCTCCGTATTTCCATGGTAACCCTGTTGCCCTGGTGAAGCGGAGCCCCGAGTCAATGCAATCAGACGTGCGTGTCGTGGAGGGCTGGGAGGCGTGTGCTATGAATGAGACAGGCTTGGGGAACCAGACATGATGTTGAGAGAGAGAGAGACAGAGAGAGAGAGACAGAGACAGAGACAGAGAGACAGAGACAGAGAGAGGGACAGAGGGAGAAAGGAAGAGAGGGACAGAAGAGAAGGAGAAAGAAGTAAACATGTACTGTACAGCCTACTCTTCACCTGTGCTCTGTTTGAGCCCTTCAAGTGCATCTCTCTCTCTCTCTCTCTCTCTCTCTCTCTCTCTCTCTCTCGCTCTCTCTCTCTCTCTCTCTCTCTCTATATTGTATCAGGATTGTATTTAGGTATTATTATAACCTGATTACATTTACACCTGATATAAATATGGGCCGTCAGTGTCCACACTGAGATCTAATTGAGATCTGAACACTGTGTCCAACTCGCAACACATCCTCCTCTCCAAACTACCAGCAAACAATAACAACAAAGCTACTAGCTAATAGCTTATTGGCTAATGGCTGTTAGCTGCCAAGCTAATACCTTGCTGGGTTTGAACAGTCACGTGTGATAACATATTTCGGCCAACGTAGCTGTTGTGTATGCTCGACCACGCAGTTGCTTTTACACTTGTGTTAAATGTGGTCAGCATGTGTCCCTGATCCCCTCTTGAGGTGTAATGACCAATCAGAATCACAATCCATCCTCAATGTGTCTTGGGTGCATTTACGCCTGTGCCTCCGTGTGGTCAAGCACACTCCGATCACCCTAAACAAGAATTATTTATTGGCTTTTAAGCCTTTATTTGGATAGCACAGGGAAGTTTTTCGGACAGGAAGCGAGGAGGAGTGAAGGAAGGATCGGGAAACGACCTGTGTCCCCACGGAAATTATAGGCCGTAAATGGGGGGCTTATTGGCTTGCACCACAGTGCCCCCCTCAAAACACATTTTTAATGCCAGGACTCAATGGGGGTGTCTGTCTCTCCCGTCTCTGAAAGGGCTGTAACCCTCACCCCAGCTGAAGCTTAAAGAAAGTATGCAGTATTTATGCAGAACTCAGATTTGATGACATTGTGCTACTCTCCTCTCTCTTTCTCTCACTGTGCATCATCTTTCTCTTCTCTCCTCTGCTCCTCCAGTGTTCTTACGTGCCCAAGTGTGAGAGGGACAACCAGAAGATGAAGGACGACGTGTTGAAGATGCAGAACTATTGGATAGAGGATGGAAGCAACCAGTCATCATTCCCCTGCTTCTTCAACCCACAGAGGCGGTGAGTCCCTACCACCTCTTGAACTCTTGATCTCTTGACACACACATGGCAAGCACTCAAGTCTCTCTTATGCAAGTACACACACACACACACACACACACACACACACACACACACACACACACACACACACACGCACACACACAGACAAACACATAATGGTGACCTTCTCATTGCATGTGAAGACCAGGGTGGTGAATACTGTGTGCATTAGACACACTCACACACACATGACTCAAACTCAGTGGTGTAGTCCAGGGTATACGCAGGTATACAAAGTATACCCACTCATTTTTCAGTCAGCATTGCGTATACCCACTTCTCAAAACAGGGCGTTTGTCCTGTGCTGTATGGGCTGCTTAAAAAAATGTCTAAATTAAGAGTATACCCACTTCTCCAGGGACCACTATACCACTGCTCAAACCCAACTCATCAGTCAAGTGCCTGCAAGAGTGTCACTGCCCAAAAACAAACCGACCATAAACTCCATCAGTTTCCCCAAGCTCATGATGAAGGGCTTGTTGTGGCTTAGCTCACTCTGTGGCAGTAGAAGAAGTGCTCAACAGATTCTATTTTCAGAGGTGTGCTGGGAATTGGAAAGGCTACGAGAAAAACGAACCGTTGGTGGCAGTGCTACAGGACGTTACCGTGGAGACCAAACGCCCCACAAGCACAAAGCTAATATTTCCCACCTCCAGCTTGTCTGACTCCATCAAACTTGAATATTTTCTCTTTTTTGTTAGTTTATTCCTTCGGAATTGTTTATTATCGTTTTACCATCCCCGGGATGTGCCTACTAATTCTGTTTAGACCCCCAGTGACCCATTATGCTTTAAATAGCCAAGTAGCTGTTCTATCAATCCCACGCTGCACCTGTGCCTCGCCTGTAATGACCCACCTCCACTGAGGCCACGCCGGGCATGATGGGACAGCATTGCACCCCCCCCCCCCCACCTTCTGATTGCAATCATCAACACCCTCAATCCCCCCCCACCAAGAGCTCTCTCAGGAATTTTATTATAAGGTTTATTATAAGTTGTGTGTGTGTGCGTGCGTGCGTGCGTGCGCGTGCGTGCGTCCGTGTGTGAGTGACCCCCCTAGTGGTGTTTTTGTTTTGACGTTTCTAGACATTTCTCAAGCACCAGGTGTGAATTACCTCTGTGTCTCTTGGTTTTGCATTCATCACCAGTGGCAGTTTTATTTTTCTTCTGTGATATGAGAAAACGAAAATGCTTCAAGGCGTCTCAGTTGCCTGCACACTGCGATTTCCTCTCCAGGGGCCTCATTACAGAAACTTCCTAACTCTGAAATCCTGTCTTATCTTAAGATAGGAGGGCATTTAGGATTTTTGGCATTACAGAAGGAGGTTTCCTAACTTAACTTAGGAAGAGATCCTATCTTATCTTAAGATAGGAATTTATCCATTACAGAACCTGGTCTGTAGTGTTTTAAGATCTGCTCCTCTCTCTCTCTCTTGGATGTGTCAAAATGAGACACAAGCTGTTGTGGTTGAGATGAAGAGACGTGTTTTGGATGCACAAACACCCAGCGATGCCATCCCACCCACTGCATCCCCAGATTCCTATCACTTCAGATAATGTTTGTTTACATTTATTCCATTATTACATCACAATCCCTGGAACACAAACTTAAAACCCTTGATTATTAAAGTCATCTTTGGTTTCAGGCCAATAGAAGTATAGAATCCGACAAAGAACAAGTGAAGTTCAGAGAGGAAATGTGTGTTTATATATTTATTTATCTGTTCACTCTTTTGGCAGAGGTCCAGGGGCCTGTCAGAGGCATGGGCACGGGGTGGAGGTGTCCTACTTTCCCCTGCCCTCCCTCCCCCCTGCCTGAGCTCTCTGGCAGGCGAGGGTGGGTCTCAGTGGGCCCACACTCTCTCTGGTGTCTGCCCCTTCCTCTCTCTCCACTCCGTAATTAAAGCCAGCCACATGCTACAGAAACACTCACAGCATGAGAGAGAGAACCAATATATATATATATATATAAATATATATATATACACACACACACACACACACACACACACACACACACACACACACAACTCTTCTCCTCAGCTCATCCTTCTGAGGAGTGTCCAGAGAGTTGCTTGTCATCTTCATGCAGCTCTGATGAGAACATAAAATTAGCTGGGTTTTGGGGATGGGCCACGTGGCAGTCCCCTTAAAGGATTCTGTCAGTACGAATGCAAGTGTTGGAAGACAAAAAATCACAAGGCATGTGGAATGTGCACTGCAGCAAAGCAAAGATTCATGGTAGCACTGATTCCCCCTCAAGGCTCGGCACACGGACACTACACGTGCTATAGATCCCAAACCCGATAAACTAACAGAACGTGCCGAACAGATTGACTTGGAAGAAAGGCTATCCTTTATCCCCCCCTCAGAGAATCAATGGAACAAGCACATCTTGTTCTTCATTCATCACACTCTGTCAGATACGGTGGAGGAATAACTAAACAAGTGACTCAGGGGCGTTTTCTAGAACACTTCCAGACATTCGGTGGTTGTGTCTTTCAAATCAGGGGCGCGGCTGAGTCATCTGATGCAACGCCAGTGGCATTGCGAAAGGCCAGCTGTCCACGGAACTGAGCTCGCCTGAGCCAGGAACACTTCCTCTGTGGAGAGACACAAACTTTTTTGAGATTTCAGTGAAACTTTTCAAACAGAAGTTTTCCTTGCCTGGATGCGTGCAAAACTAGATTATATCCTGTCGGTTAAATCTCTCCCTTGGCTGTGTGTGTGTGTTTGTGTGTGTGTGTGTGTGTGTGTGTGTGTGTGTGTGTGTGTGTGTGTGTGTGTGTGTGTGTGTGTGTGTGTGTGTGTGTGTGTGTGTGTGTGTGAGTGTGAGTGTGAGTGTGAGTTAGGGCTGAACGATCTATCGTTTTCGACCGAAAATCGCGATCTCAAGCATTACGATTTTGGGATCGTCAAAGCTGCGGTTTTTCTTGCTGAATAATAATAGCCTAGGCCTAATAATTTCGTCAATAATTCCCATGCATGCTCAATGCCGGTGTAGAAAGGCTCTGTGTCAGCTACCAATCACAAAGCTGCAGGCTGCGCGTGACCAGGTGACGTTTGCTCCACTCCAATCAGTGTAGCTCGACATTCAACTTCAAGCATATGGCTGAAGCGGGAGAAGACGCAGAGCCGACGAAATTATTGTCGAAGAAAAACAGCACGTCGGTCATTTGGCAGTATTTTGTATTTGAGGCCAAAACACAGTGACCAAAGACTCATTTAAAAGTTTGCTGCGCACAATGGACAAGAGGTATGTTCTGGCCTCCCGCACCTACTTTAACCAAGTCGCCATCCCACAGCTGTACGGAGAATGCAAGGCCAAAGTTGTAAATGAGCTGGAAAAACATGGAGTTTTACGCGTCAACTATACGGATCTGTGGTCAAGCAGAACAACCGAGCCATACATGAGTTTGACGGTGCATTTCGTGAACGAAAACTTCCAGTTGGTTTTTGTTGTTGTTCTTCTGCATCTTACCCTAAAATCCCTTATCTGCACCTTACCCTGACATGACTTTGTTCCGTTAAGAAAAGGTGTTCACTCTTTTTACTTATCTTGGGCTGGCGACTAAATTGTCTCCGATGCTCCGCCACTTGGCGAGTGACATTGCGGAGCAAATCTCCCGACTATTGCGCCCGTCATGGTTAAAAATAGCTTTTTAATACAATAATTTTGCCAGCGAATACAAAGTTCTAATACTTTGCCGGCGAATACAAAGGTTATAAAGTTCTAATATTTCGAGCGCAATTTTAAAGTTGAAACCGACTTAGTTGACCACACGCAAGTTAACGCAGTTAAACGAAAGCTAAAATAATGTGCTGATTCATTGCCGTTGCATCACCTCAAGCAAAGGTGCAGAGAACATCTAGGGTGGAAGAAACAACAGCCACAACATCAGCTACAGCTACACCAAGGGCATGTTGCAGTAGGTGGCTCATTTTATTTTGTGTAACACATGTATTCATAACATCAAGCCTTTCGCCCACTACACAGTGTCATGCTCCGGTAAGTTTTTTTTCCTTTGCTCTCGCACGCCCCCTTCAGTGAAGCAGAGGTACTGTTTGCCTTCCCTTCGTTTTTTTCAATGCGGTTTTTTGTCAGATCAGTAAGACTATAGTATAATAAGCTTTTGAATATCCATGCTGTAGTGTTAGTTAGACAATATTTATCTATCATATAAGTGTCATTTAAAAGCTTAATTTAGATTTTTTTTTTTAGTAGCCTAGACCTAATGCAGCGCTTCTTATGAGGTTAAATTAATTCATCTGAAGTACATTTTTAATAGCCAACTCTTGAATGTGCTTTAAAAAATTGTAGTCATGCAAAAGTAAATTAAATAATGACTGTATCGTGAAGGAGGGCCTTTAAGGATTCCCGGGTATAGCATACAGCGCGTGTTGCGGAAGTCACCAGCCAATTGGGCAATATTGGTTGATTTCTTTTAATCCATTCTGAGAGTGATTAACAATGATATTAAAATCATAGGTAAAGATTGTTTATATCAAACGTTGTCAGAGTAGGTCTGAAATGGCAGGTTTAATTTTGCCCGGTAAATAATATGATTGGCTGGTAAAAAATGTCATGTTGTCTGGTAAGCCAAAAAGTTAATTTCGAGCCCTGATTACCTTAATGGAATTCATTGGTTATATTAATTTATACTGGAACTTGATATAAAGAAAATAAATCGTGGTTGAAATCGAAATCGCAATCTCTACCAGAAAAATCGCAATTTCAATTTTTTCTTAAAATCGTTCAGCCCTAGTGTGAGTGTGAGTGTGAGTGTGAGTGTGAGTGTGAGTGTGAGTGTGAGTGGCTGTGGCTGTGGAGAAAAACATAATGTCATGGTGAAATATTTCATATTAACTTTGCCCCCTCGATACGCTCATGTACCCACATGCGTTAATTTGATCAGATTCTGCCATCTCCCAGCATGCATCAGTGCTGTGTGGAGTAACCCTCGGCCGGCTGCCACGCAGACCCAGCCGTTGCCTCCAGGTTTCTTCTCGCTGCTGACATTTAGTGAAACGATGCAGACTCATCCCTTGGCTCCCAGGAAATGCCTTGAGCTTTCGATTCCCCGTCAGAGTTGATTGACAGATGTTGGCCATTTTCAAGGCAACAGGGTCTGATTAAGGTCTGACCCATTGATTGCGACTCAGACTCTTTAGCCAGCTTTAATGTTATGTTAATGACCAAAATGGAGCAAAATGGAGCTTTTCCCTCACTCTCCCAGGCTATCGGAGTTTCGCGTACACAGTAAAGAACAGTGGCACTCTGGGTAGAATTTAATTCTCTCTCAAATCACCATCGGGAGGGCTCTCCAGCTGCGTTCAACTAGTTGATTTTCAGGGGCCGTTTCCTTATGCCGGGCTTTAATCAAGACCACCATTGGCTCCCTGTGGAGCTGCGTCTCCATGCTATACAATGCATGTGCTCCTCTTGCAGAGTCCATTTGACTGCAGTCCAAAAAGACTACCACAGATTAATCGGAGAGATGGGAAAAGTATCATTCATTTTGTTACGATAGAAGTAATGTGCCATGTAGGGGTGGGAATCTCTTGGCACCTCACGATTCGATTCGAAATCGATTCAGAGGTCAACGATTCGATTTAAAATCGATTATCGATTATCGATTTAAAATCGATTTTGTAATTTAAATTTTTTTTTTTTACACATCCATTTTATGTTGAAATGCAAGCTGCATCGACTATTGCATTGCTCATAGAAAGTCAAAATTGTGACCATTAAAAGCTTTTACTCTAATAAAGCAAATAGCGAAGGTAATTCATCTGTTGATTTTCTTCAATTTAGACTCTGAGTTGCAAACTCAAATGATTCAATAGTCAAAATGCATCGATAATCGTTTTATCGGTTTCGAATTGATATTCGATAATCAATCGATAATTGCATTTCAACATGAAATGGATATGTAAAAAAAACGATTATCAATTTTAAACCGATAAAACGATGATCAATCCATTTCGACTTTTAAAACATTTGAGTTTGCTACTTAGAGTCTTTGCTACACTTCCTACTTTGTGTTTGATAATTAAAGAAAATCAACAGATGAATTACCTTCTCTATTTTTTATGAGAGAAAAAGCTTTTCCTTGTCACAATTTTGACTTTCTATGAACAATCCAATAATCGATGCAGCTTGCATTTCAACATAAAATGGATGTGTAAAAAAAAAAAAAAAAAAAAAGTGCCATGTGTTAAACACTCTTGTGTTCAAGTATTCTAATGCACGGTAGACATGGATTGAGAAATGTGGTAAGAGTTATCCTGATTTGTGGACTCTCAAAATCCCTTTCCATATTTATTCTTGGGAATTGAGCTCTAGTGCTCCACCTCTGGATAGTCTTGGTCGCACACCCTGCTGTTTAATTCGTTTTTTGTCTTCATTACGCTCACATCTCCTAACATTTATTTCTAAGAAGTCTAAAGGCATTTGCATGGTTATACAATTCACCTTGTGCGACTTCACGAAAGACACGCCCTTTCTAATCTGATGATCGTACGACTCACCTCTACCTGCATGGTTCTACGAGGGGCTGTGGAGATTACCAACGGTTTATTATGATGTTACAAGGCCATTACATCATCATCAACAACGAACTATAAAATAAGAAATCGTTTGTTTTTATCCCGTGTATTTTCAGTTAATGATCAGAGGCTGTTGTTGTGAAATGAATTACTAAAGACAATGACCAAGCTCGCGGTTATTTCCGAATATTTTCTATTATTATACCACACAAACAGTTCTGCTTTTATACGTCTATAATTCAGGTTATTTTACAATTTAATCATTTACACTGCATGCTCTGCTAACTCAAACACAAAGAGGCTGTTCGAAAACCAAGTAATGTTTTCATTATTGCTGTAATTAGACGACGTCTCCCTATGCTTTATATGCGGCGAGAGCCACGATAGAGCAAGGAAGAAGGGAGATGTCGGTTTTCCTCCTGCATCGCCGCTGGTGCCCTTCATAGTTTTTTTCATTTTTACAAACCTGCCCCTGATCTTCCTCCAACTCCTAATGCACTCCTGGACCTCCAGCCCCAGGTTCCCAGCGATCTCTCAGCGATTTTTTAAAGACGGCGGTGCTGTCATATAGGGAACGAAACAGGAAACGTGATTTTAGCCAGGGGTGTCGGACAGCTCGGATCGGATAGTGAGAAAATTGAAGTGGTGCTCCAGAGGCCATCCGAGACCCTCGGATGGCTCTCCGAGGTGCTCAAAGGTGTGGTCCCACTTCAAGGAGGGCGTTTAAGGGCGTGCCTCGTGAGATCGGAGAGCACGATCAGATAAGCATGTGGGGGCCTTAAACATCATAAAGTGGAGGGGTGGGGGGGAGGCCTTAGCTAGCTCAGCCATGAAACCATGAAACCATGACTGCTTGCTCTCTGTCTCCCCCTGCAGGCCGGACGACGTGCTGTGGCAGCGCACCCACGACGCCAGCGTCCTCCTGCACTGCGTGCTGTGGCCCATGGTCAGCCTCCTGGTGGGCACGCTCATCGTGCTGCTCACCGTCTGCGCCCGCAGCCTGGCAGTACGCGCCGAGGCCATCCAGAAGAGGAAGTTTTCCTAACAGTCGCTCCGGGGCAGGCTGGTTCGGACGTCCACCTGTTTTCACCCCCGGGGTGCAGCAACGAGGTGGCTGCAACGCTAATATATATATTTTCCCGTCCGGTTCGGTAGCTATGGATGCAACGCATGCTGGGACCAAGACGTGGCATTCCCGATGGGGCAGACATTTTGCCCCCTGATTCGGCCAGTGAGAAGTGCCGTCCTCACATAGGTGGGTTGTCCTCGGCCAGTAGTAGCACAGTGGCTGTAACTGGTAACACGCACTGTCCCACTTGTAGAGACACTCTCACACTCCTGCTCTAACTGTCTGTCATTGGCTCGGCTCGTGCCTGTCCTCTGTTTTGTAATAAAAATGATTGTGTTGATTCAGCTGGTGTTGAAGCTTAGGGCTACTTTACAAAGAAAGGTAGTTTGTGCTGCGTGTCTCTCTGTGTGCGTGTGCGTGTGGCTGTGGCTGTGTGTGTGTGTGTGTGTGTGTGTGTGTGTGTGTGTGTGTGTGTGTGTGTGTGTCTGTGTCTGTGTCTGTGTCTGTGTCTGTGTCTGTCTGTCTGCGTGCGTCTAGTGTGCTTTAATATCTACAAGTGGCAAAATGCTAAAATGAAAACACATGGCTGCTTTTTATGTCCTCTCTTGGTTGCCGTAGGGGTTCTAAGTCTGTGTATGTGGTTATGTTATTTATGTTCAGCCTCTGAGACATCTTCTGCTTTTCAGCACCTCTGCAAATGGCCCTTCCACACACACACACACACACACACACACACACACACACACACACACACACACGCACACGCTTTTCAGCACCTCTGCAAATGGCCCTTCCAGATGGACGGTGCCCCTTACTGTCCATTTCATCGCTGCTCTGCCCCTACCCAGTCCTCCTCGTTTTTCACCTTCACTGCCTCCTCTTTTCACTTTTCATCATTCAGGAAGTTCTCTTCAAATTACCATGACAATGGTCTTGCTGCTGGCTGCAGGATTAAGATAGCTTTGGAAAAAAGCACCACTCGATTTGGCAGCATTTTTCGGGCCATCTGTATGATCTCGGATAGAACCTTTTCTGCACATGCTCAGTGGGCCGCAAACCATTCTTGACATTATCTGTGAGTTCTGATCCACACCCAGATCGGTGGTATCAGGACTGGTTTTAGGAGAACCGGAACCTAGACCGTTCTAATAGTGTGTCCCCATCTGCTACAGTCTATGAGAATTCAGATGACGCCAAATCCAAACAAGAGCAAAGCTGTAAATCCATCATCATTGACTTGAGCACCAACTTGACATCTAAATTGTGACAATTCGTTATGTTGTTTTAAGTGTTTGTGCAGAACCCAGTTTGAACCCACTGGTCGTAAAACCACATGCTTCATTGGGTCTGAATGTTCTACCAGACAGACATAAATGTACGTCTGGTGTACCCTTGTTAAAAACCGTGATGGTAAGTGTTTGCTCCACTTTGAGACTTATACATTTCAGGACCTTCTGTTCACGTGAATGTTTATCAACTTCTTGGATGTTGTTGGGAATAACGTATTTTCTTGGCCCAAAGAATGGTTTCGATTAATGTTCTAATGTTTTAATGTTCTAATGTTCATGTTCCTTAGCATACCTGTTTGAGCCTTGTTTGGTACAGTTAATAGATAGTAGAGTACCACACCGTGAGATGGACACGTTTTGGGGATGCCCACGTAGGCAAAACCAGTCTCATGCACCGTGGTTGCTATTGCCATTTGCTTATTGCACTTTTAGGCTGATTATACTTAGGGGCAAAACATTTTTGGGGCAAAAGTGCTGGGAAATGTCACCAAGCACACACACACACACACGTCTGGAACACATCTGATATAATTGCTGAATATTTTCTCATAGCTAAGCATTCGTTATCTATACTAAGGGAGAAGATGACAGCTATCACATTGGCTTTTGTGTGTCCAACACGTTGCCCAGTGCATTGCCAGCTTTCACACAAAGATGGCTCAGATGTAGCAAAGCCACTGTATGCCAGGCTGTACATGAGAATTATGCTCACGAAAATGCTTTGTAGAATGTCTCCAACCATACCATAGATTTGCACTATAGTTAACAGTATTTATTGGGGTGGGGGGGGGGGGGGGGGGGGGGGGGCTGGTGGTCAGGAAATCTTTCAAAGCATTCATACACAGAATTCTCTGTGGTAGCTAGTTTGATAGTTGCCTCCGGTAGCCATTGTGTGACATTGAGCCGTGTGACGTGACATGGCACGTGCCACTGAATGTTCCTTTTACATACCAAAAGCATAACCCAGCACTCTGAACAATGACTTTTGTAACGTTTCCTTTATTTTTCAGCAGCACTTAACTCTTTCTGGACTTCGGGAACATCTCCATTTAAGAGATGAAACAGTGTTTCAGTAAAAATCAGTAAAAAAAAAAAACAGTGTCGTGTGACGCCTGCCGCCGACTCGCGGGCGCTCCAGACCTGTCGTGTTAGAGAAAGAGAGTATTGTAAAAAGCCAGACAATTGTTCTGATGTAACAAAGACTAGTGCCTGATATACACATTTATTAAAAGATTAGAATTATCTTCAAAAGATGCCTTTGTCGTCTCTTCTTTAAAAAAGGAGTCGTGTTTTGAAAACGTTATGTTTTGAGTCTTTTGTCTCTCTCTTTCTCTCTCTCTCTCTCTCCCCCTCTCTTTCTCTCTCTCTGCGGTTTCATGAGTTTATTATTGCTTGTGTTTACTGGCTTCACTGCAGCTGACACTAATTGCACATGCATTTGATAGGGGTTACCATGACAGCCATGCTTATCAGAGAAAGCCCTTGTTATTCTTGGAACTCTCCTTGCGAGTGGAAAGCACACAACTTCAGGCAAGCGTAGCCAGTTTTTCAAGATGCCTAAAATAAGCCCACCATGTCAGTGCAAATATCCCCTTATTACCATGAAAGAACTCCAAAATGGCTTATCACGTAGATTGCTTTGGGCCACATGTTCTCCCAGCCTCCTTTAGTCCCTCAAAAGATCTTTTCTTCCTCTGGCGTCTCTGAGTGTCGTAGGCTGGATGGAGAGGTGAGCGATCGATACCGGGGGCTCCAACAACCTTTCAGCTGGAGATACAAATGGGTCAACTTTACAAGGCAGACAGGGTTTTTACATGACACGTTTGATTTAACTCAACTTCAGCTTATCACCCTCCTCACTTTTTACTAACTTAAATCAGGTTCATGGATGACTGGAGTGCTTTTTGAGAAGGGGGGGGGGGGACGGGGGACGACACAAGAACCCTTTTTAAAATTTGTTTTGGCCTTTTTTATGCCTTTATATAGGTAAGTGAAGAGTGGGACAGGAATGAGAGGGCGAAGAAGTGGGGAGTGGACTGGAGAAATTACATAGGGCCGGATTCGAACCCGTGTCCTTCATGGGCTTCAAGCCCGAATTGTGGTCGAAGCTGTGGTCGAGCTACAGTGCCCCCCACAAAAACCCTTTTTTTCTGTGGACTTCATGTTGGCCCCTTGACAATGGTATGTCCTTGTTCCTCCTCTCTAACAAACTAACAAAGATGTCAGCTTTCAATGACACCACAATCAGCTCTGTGACCTTGTGACTAATCTAATTCTGAACTGTCATTCACCAGTCTCGAGCCTCAAAAACCAGGCCTGTGATGATCTCATCCTCTTCAGCAGCAGAACAGTAACGGCAGCAGCACCAACAGACGAGAGCGAAAAAAACAAACGAATGGAGATTAAATTTCACTAATGTCCCCCTCAATCAGATCAAGCGGAGATGGGGGAGAGGGGAGGAGAAACGTTTTCATATAGCAACCCGGTAATCTGGATGAGAAATGGCTTGTTTCGACAAACCCGATTAAGGTAGAGCTGGATTAACAAGCATTGTGTGTGTGTGTGTGTGAGAGTGTCTGTGTGTGTGTGAGTTTGTGTGTGAGTGAGTGTGTGTGTGTGTTTGCGTGCTTGTGTGTGCGCGTGAGCATAACGGAGTGCGTGTTTGTGTGTGTGTGGGTGTGTGTGAGATGTGAGGGAAGTTTTTGGGTTGGCTGGGTCTATGCCGTTAGGGTCGATAAATAAGACAGCGGCCCCTGTTAGAAATGTTGAAAATCCTGATAGGTGCGGAAGCATCGACTTGTTCTCTGAAGAGTGCCTTTCCCCGAGGTAAACATCTCAAGGGAGCGCTTGGACACTCACGGGCTGCCCACCTCCTCCTCCTCCTCCTCCTCCTCCTCCTCCTCCTGCTTCTCTCTGGCTTCTTGGGCTCTTTCGATGAGCAGACCACCTGTTCAGAAGGGGTTTGTGTGGCATCAGTCAATTTTTTCCAATTTTCTTTTTATTTAATTGGGAAATCTTAAGTTGTGAAAAGAGGGATCTAAATGATGTTCCCTCCACCTGAGCACGACATGAAACAGATGGAGTAGAAGATGTGAATATGATTTACTGATGGAGTAGGAGATGTGAATATGAGATTAGTGAGCCTAGTGTAACTGGTTCCACAACACGACATGGGGCAGTGCGGCATATTTGTTGCTATACCCCATCACTGCCCAAGGAACTCTGTTCATCCCACTCAAATGTGCAGTTTACAGGTCAAAACAAAAACATTAATAGCAAAGTGCACTGCTGTCCAAAACATTCACATCCATCTTTGAAGAATACGAAACACAACCCGACCCAGCAACCCAGAGCTTAAAGGTTTCTCACATGAAGGTTTGTGTCATCTCAGGTATGCTTTTCGTACTGGTGGCTCTGACGAAGTGGCAAGACTGAGGGAAATGAATAATTAACCATGTACGCTCTAAGCATAAA
>NC_137912.1:8773282-8778282 GCF_963457725.1 Sprattus sprattus
ACACACACACACACACTCACACACCCCCACGCTGTGCGGGAGCCGGAGCACGGCTCAACTTTCTTAGCCCGGAGAGCAGAAGCACCCCCCACCAACCAGCCAACCTCAGATTGCCTTTGACACAACATCAGACTTCTTCCTGAAAGCTTCCAGCCATATACGGCCACACGGAAACTAACACGCCAATGTGTCTGACGGTAACCAAGTCTCTCTTCAGTGAAGAAAGCAGAGGCAAAAGAGATTTGATGAAAATGTCAATGTTTGATTAGGAAGGCATATCCTACGTGTTTTCACTCTTAAAGGCCGTCCCTGACTCTGGTGAAGGGTTGTTGATATTTGAGCACACCTTCGGATAAACCTACCTTGAAATCGATACATGTACATTTCTGAACAAATAAAAAGGGGGCTTTTGTTGTGCTGTGTGACTGTCAAGTCAACGCATATTTATTTATAGAGCACATTTAGAAAGAGTGGTGTTGTACCAAAGTGCTTTTCAGTTGTTAATCAATTTACAATCAAAATATACAAGAACAAACGAAGAGATTAAAAAGAGTAATGAGACTATAAAACATAAAACCTATGAAATGTATAGGACATTAAAAAGCAATGATTGCTGTGTGGCTCTAATGGCGTATGTTATTGGCTGACAGCAGCAGTGAAGTGTTACTCTTATAGTTTAGTACATCTCTACATGCTCAGCATTAAAATACTTCTCTCTTGGTTCTATCAGACTTTTATCAATCAATAGTATGTGCTCAGTAGCTAGTTCAATATTAATACCCTGAGCTCTTGGCCTGTTTATTCACCTGACATTACTGTAACCGTACTGTTCAGTTTATTAAACACCAAGTTTATAATTAAGTCGCTGACTAAATAGTTATGTCATTTGGAGGTTTTCGCCCACATGCAGTCTATCCTGTATTTCCTGTAACTGGACGCTGTTTTGAGGCCCTTTTAGGATTAGCCTCTGGTTTTACCTCAGGCCAGATTGGGTTTGTGAGCACGTGGTGGACACTGGCAGCACACAATGCCAATCCAATGCCATCCGAGTGGTGCGTGGCGGACTGTTTGAGATTACTGCCTGCTGGTGGGTAGAGGGCTCTGTTTGAACGGAGTGTTTGTTTTGCATGTATGGTAAAGGGGTGGCCATGTGTTCCAATTCACACTTGTGTGCTGTGCTGTGCTGTGTTTTATTTCTGTGTGCGTGTGTAAGTGTGTGTGTGCGTGCGTGTGTGCATGTGTGTGTGCATGTGTGTGTGTGTGTGTGTGTGAGCAGCACATGCATGTGTGCTTGAAGGATAGTACTGTGGGTGGTGATGACACAGAGGAGAGGTAATAACAGAAAAAAAGCGAGAAAAACTGTAATGATGAAAACGCCGGAGATCAAAATCCAATAACATTATGTGACATCTCTGTGGGAGGCAGGAGTGTGTGTGTGTGTGTGTGTGTGTGTGTGTGTGTGTGTGTGTGTGTGTGTGCGTGTGTTAGTGTGTGTGTATGTGTGTGTATAAGGGGGTTGTGTAAGTGATGTCACAACCTCTTGATATTGAAAGGCAGAGACTTTAAATATTAATCTTTCTTTTCCATTTCCCCTGATCCCCCTTTTCTCAGTCCTCTCCCCTCTCTCTCCATTTCTCATATCATGTCTAGTAAAGTGTCTGTGAAAAAAGAGCATTTGTCTGTGACGTGATTGCCTGTTTTTAACCTATTAGCACATTTGTGAGACAGCTCAGAAGATGAAGCATGCCGTTCCTGTTTCTCTGGCTCAACTGGCAAGGTGCTAATAACACGCAGGTCATGAGTGTGACTCCCAGGGAGCACACATGGTCATAAAACATCTGCGATAAAACACCTGCGATGAAAGCATCTGATAAAAGGTAATTCATGCTTCCATATCTAACATCAAACATAGTTATTATACTGTATGTATTTTTCTGAGCTTGTGTGCTCAAGTATTTTATACCATCATATATGTTTTTAAACACACGCACACGCACACACGCAGACGCACCAAACACGCACACGCACACGCTCACGCTCACGCTCACGCTCACGCTCACACTCACACTCACACTCACACTCACACTCACACTCACACTCACACTCACACTCACACACACACTGGGGTCCCACTAGGTTCTAAGCATTGGCAAATTACCTTCGGAAAGGTGGTGGACAGCCTTTGTTTACAAAGGCCATACTGGGCAGGCTCTAGGACCCTGTGGAGGTGCTCTGGGGACTAGGGAGGTCGGGCCATCCACTAATTGAAAGCTCACCTGTTAATAAAAGGACCCATCTTGCTGAAAACACCCTTGTTGTGTTGTTCTGAACCTTGGGAGTTCACAACACACACGCACAGATACACACACACACACACACACACACGCACACACACACACACACACACACACACACACATGCTGTTTACCTGCAGTGCACTACGGTGGGCCCAGAGGTGGGCACTCGATCGATGTAGTCTCGCACGGTCCTCACATACTGGATGAGTGACTGGGTGGTCTCGGGCACGCCGTGGTCAGGCCAGACCGTGTAGTGGAAGTGGCGCACGACGCGAGGGTACGCCAGCTGGCCTTCCTGAGATGCCCGGAAAAATGCCCACCGTCAGAGCCAAGGCACACACACACACCACATCACATCACCGCCACTGCTCAGACGCACTGTGCCATGAGAATTCATAACAAAACGTGGTGTGCATGCAATTATGGGTTATATAAATAGGGTTATTTGAGGTTTTAAGTTAATTGAAGCAAAACATCGAAAGGATAAACTGAGAACCTCACGATTACCCCCCCGTGCCCCATCATGTACACTGGCAGTCTAGTCTCCAGGTACTCCTCTTCAATATATCGCAGGATATTAATCTCTCCTTATCCAACAACACTGGCACCGATGGGGCTCCGTGAATTGAAAGTATTTTAACTAATCTAGTCTGTCAACAGAGCGAGAAGCTTTCTCCTATCCCCTTCCCGTGATTTATAGTCAGATCATTAAAGTCAATCGGTTGTATTGCAATGAGTAATTTTCTGAGTCAGTGAGTAAAGAAATTATTGTTTTTTGTATTCCCCCTCTAACAGAAGAGGAGAGAAAGGTGAAGTTCTTGTCACTCACGTAGCAGATCTTGAACTCACGGATGGTCCACTCAGGAAGCACCGACTCCGAGAGGACCTGCACCACCAAATCCCCGTAGTACAGCGGCTCTCGGTTCTGGGGCCAGTAGTGGTCACACTTCACCTGGAAGAGAAAGAGGGATGAAGAGGGGAGAAGAACAAACAGAGTGAAGGAAAATGAATAAATGAAGGAATTTGGACAAAGAGACAGCCAAGACAGATGGAGAGAAGAGGCAAAAGGATGTAAAGGAAAGAAAAAAAGAAAGAAAGAAAGAAAGAAAGAAGGGAGGAAAGAAGGGAGGAAAGAAGAGACATGTAGACTGTAGGGGTAGACCCTAGATGTCTCTTCTTTCCTTCATTCTTTCTTTATTTCTTACTCTCTTTCTTTCTTCCTTTTCTTTACTTCATTTTGTTTTCTTTACATTGTAGACAGACACGACACATAAGTTGTGACCTCCTGCTGTGCCAGTTGGAGGCCGGCTTAACCGGCTGACCTGATGACGTCACCCAGCCTTGGGAGAGTGTAATCACTCTGTGCTCCACGGGCCAATCATCTCAATGGGCCTTTCATCTCTCTTTTGCTCTTTAAATATTGGATGTTTTTGTCTTTCCTCCCTTTTTCTCTCTCTCTCTCTCTCTCTCTCTCTCTCTCTCTTTTGGTCTGGGCTTCATCACCAAGGCAACAGAGGAACGGCGGTGAGCCGGGGGAGGGGGGGGGGTGTTCCCACTTACCCGGCCTTTCTCCACACACTGCGTAACCATGACGATGTTGTGCACATTCTGCTCCCACACCATCCTCCAGAAGTCCTCCTTGGTACCCGGGAGTGGCCCCTGCGTGGCCATGTACTCCCGCCGGAAATTATGACCCTAGGGGCGGACAGACGGACACAGACAGAGGGACAACAGAGACATGAGCAAAGAGATGGACAGACAGATAGGCGGTAAGGTGGGCAAGATGGACAGACAGAAGTGCAGGGACGAGGGATGGACAGACAGACAGATAGGCGGTAAGAAGGCAAGAAGATACGAAGGATGGACAACAAACAGGTGTGCTGGTGGAAACCTAATAGGGGACAACATGGAGGGGTGGACAGGATGCATGTGTAAACCCAGACACAAGCATTACATGATTAAATAAACAGGAGCTGAGAGAGACAGACAGATGCTATCTCAGCAGGACTTAATGAAGCTGGTTTAAACATACAGTAACTTTGTTACGAGTCACAGATGTGTGGACCGCACTTCTTTTTCTTTCTATGTCGTTTTCTATTTCTTGAAAAAAACAAACAAACAAACAAAAAAAAGCAGTATTTATTGTTACACCAGGTTTTATTGCTCTTAGCTTGACTGTTCTCTCCCCTGTACGTCACTTTGGACAAAAGCGTCTGCTAAATGACTAAATGTAAATGTAATGTAATGAACGGCACTGGTGAATGTTAATGGGGATACAAATTACACTGAGCGTAATACAAATGCGGGTAACTGCGATGCTAGCTGTTTTTATTTTCACCCGGGTGGAGAGCGCCCTCATTATTCTCTACCAAGGCCGGAGACAGCTGAGGAGGGCTCCCAGAATGCTTAGTCATCCAGCTGAAAGAAACAGCTACGGCTAAACAACAGCTCGACTAATAAGCAAGAAAACAACAAACAACAACAAACGACTCAGCAGAAAAAAGAAAAAAAAAACACTGCCATGTTTTAATGTTACTACGGTTACGGCTGCAGATATCACACAGTGCAGTGGAGGGCCTGGGAGTGTGTGCATGATGTGTGTAAACATGTCAGATGATGGACTACGGGGGTAGAGGGCAGCCATTTCACTGGCATGGGTAAGCTGAGAGGGGACATGCGCCTCGTGAGAGGGGAGATGAGGGG
>NC_137912.1:8780782-8784838 GCF_963457725.1 Sprattus sprattus
ATTAGAGTCAGCCAACAGCTTGGAGAGGTGGGTCTCAAAGTGAGATGCTTTCACAGGGCTGTGTGGAGCAAAAAAAAGAGGTCAGATCTGGATTAGACTCTAATGATGGGGAAAAAACGTACAAATATATCCAAACATAACAAATATAAAGCCGTTTCAAGGAGAGGTAGTTGTGAATACGCACCTCGTCACTCGGCGATTGCTGCAATTAAAGGGAAGAGAGTTGGTGATTAGATGGCATTGTCTGCATTCAATCACACACACACACACACACACACACACACACACACACACACACACACACACACACACACACACACACACACACACACACACACACACACACACACACACACACACACACACACACACACACACACACAGAAACACAAACACAAACACACACACACACACACAAACACAAACACACACACACACACACACACACACACATCACCACTTTTTCAAAGATCCCAGCATTTCCTGCTCACTAGTCAAGGATTCATTTCTCTCTTCCTAATCTCATTACTTTTGCATCGATTAAAGTGGCTGAGCAAAACACGCCTTTAAATAGCATGCTGATGACAGGAGCACCTACGTGCTAAGCCACGCATGCGAGAGACAGTGAGACAGCAGAACTACTTGTCTTTGTGAGTGAGAGAGGGCTCCTGTCTATGTTACACAAGGTAGGACTAGGTAGCAACATCATAGAGTTATCATCACAACAACATCATAAAGTTATGGCCTTTAGTCATGGTATCCTATTGTACGATGTAACATAGTCATAGTCTTTCTGTGTTAGATTTCAATTTCGTCATTTAGCAGACGCTTTTATCCAAAGCGACTTACAAGGATGTATACACATTTTAAATGTTTACACTGATTGAACACTGCACATCAGGAGCAATTATGGGTTCGGTGTCTTGCTCAAGGACACTTCAACCGGGACTTGAACTAGCGACCCTCAGATTACTAAACGACTTCTCTACCTCCTGTACCACTGTCGCCCTGTGTGAAAACCAGAAAGAATGTTTGCAGACAGCTGTGCTGACAGTGGCTTCTAAACCAAACTTTTGCGTGGCTCCTTGGTAACCAGCCAGACCAAAGTGATGGCTTGACATGAGGCTGAAGCATGTAGCAGAGACTCAGCATGTATGCGCTGCTGATCATCTCTGGCATCCAGCTTCCCTGCCTAACCCATCAGCGTGGTGATGGGGGCCACAGGTTCCACTACTTTCACGGGGAGAGAGAGAGAAAGCCCAGCACGACGCACGAGCACGGAGCTCTGTGTCTGCCAGGGATCTGGATCAATCCACGGCCGTCCGCAAATGGGAGAGGAGTAATGAGCATGAATGGCTTCAACACCATGCTTTTACTTCCGTCCCATCGATCCACTCAGGCTTGCGGATAATTGCATCCATTATTTTGCCAAACACACATACACTCCCTCTCTCTCTCTCTCTCTCATACACACACACACACACACACACACACACACACACACATAGACAGTCATACAGACAGACAAACGGACAGACGAATACTTGCAGACAAACACAACACATGTGAGGGTCGGGCTATATTTAGAAATTGGAGGTATGACATAATCTCTGTCACCCTTCTCTCAAGCACCAATCGGTGTGTTTGTCTTTTTTCTGTGTTTCTCTCTCCCTCTTTCTCTTTCTTTGGCTTACTGTCACACACACACACACACACACACACATACACACCTATAAAATGGATGACATACAAAGACTTTAAAAGACTGAGTTCTAGTATGTCTGGAAAAGGGCAATGACCTGCTGGTATAATAAAAAATTCTCCTACATTTAAAAGGGTTTTATTCATTAGGCCCTAGATGTCATGCAACACAATTCCACTCTCTCAGATTGCTCTCCTGGGTCAATGAACCACAGAAAAAGAGAAAGAGAGAGAGAGAGAGAAAGAAAGAGAGAGTGCAAAAGAGCAGTATCGAGTGACCTCCGATCAATCCACTGATCCAATCTCAGATGAAAAAAAAATCTAATTCAGAACCGCAAATTGAAAACACTCCGAGATAATAAAAAACATTTTCTCGTTGAGGTTTAAATACTGAAGGGGAGGAGAGGAAAAGGAAAAAAGGTGCTCAAAGGAAGGAGCTCTCTTGGTCTCTCATACCTCCGACGCCCATGTAGATCCCTGAGGATGGCACCTCTTTCCACATACTCATCCTGACCACAGGCCCTTCCTGCACCGCTCTGGAGACACACACACACACACACACACACACGTCAGAAATAATGGACAAACATTTCTTTAGGCACTAGACCCAACACTTCATTAACTACATTAAGTCAAGCGTGCTGTTAGTATTAGAACACGTTGCTCAGATAGAGGGTTAGGGGGAGGTGTGGTGCAAGTGGCAGTGTTGGTGTCATTCGCGCCCACAGCACACATGGGGATCTGGGTTGAGTCCGACCCACAGTAACGTCGCAGACCCACATGCCTCTCTCTAAAAAGCCCACCACTAAAACTTAAAAACAAAAGATCTGCTCAGGGTTAAGGTTAGCTTACGTGTAAGCAACATGTCAGTATATAGCATCTATAGTATACATTATTCGCTAATGCCCAGCCTTCTCAGAGGAAATGGGGTTCATGACATTCAGTTTCCCATCTATATCAGACAGCCTGGCACTGGTGTGTCTCTGATGTTACCGTGCTGATGTATCTGTCTGTCTGTCTGGTTGCTGCTTTGGAGATGTGACCGGTGAGTGGTGTGGTTAGCGTGCTAAAATCTTTTGTGGCGCGATAAGCATGAGTGCTTAAATGCTTAGATCTGACTAACGTTTATTGTCTTTAATATATGAAATACTGTAGATATGAGGACCAAACTGTATGTATATGTAAGACACATGGCTTTAGTTGGTAGGTCAGATACAGGTCAACAGCAGTTGTAGCCTTATCATGCATGTGTAGTCCTGGTTCCACAGTCTGGATCAGTGACTAGGCATCTTATCTGTCACTGAGCGCACAGTGGGTTTTGCTGGCTGGTTTTTGGTGTGAAGATGAAGCGCTCGTGCTAGCATGCATAGAGCGACTTTTAGTATTGGCCACAGCGTACTGGCATGGTGAGTTGTTGTGCATACCTCTCGCTAACATCTGCTTCCATATCAGAGTGGACATGTTTACATTTGTAAGCATGAATGTTCGGTGGAATGTGATCCACAACAGCCCCTGGCTCTGTGTTGCTTGTGTGTGTGTGTGTGCGTGTGTGTGTGTGTGTGTGTGTGTGTGTGGTGTGTGTGTGTGTGTGTGTGTGTGTGTGTGTCTGTGTGTGTGTGTGTGTGTGGGGGGGGGGGTTGTGTGTGTATGTGTGTGTCGGTTCAGATTCTCACACTTTGCGGACTCGCTGTCTGTAGATGAGCAGGGCGATGACGGCAATCATCATCCCCGTCAGGAACATGCCCGCACTGAGCCCCTCGATGATCCCGCCTAAAGGCTCTGAAGAACACAAAGGCACAGATGACACACTTCGTTCTGTTTACAAATCTAAAAACAAACCGTCAGAGAGTTCTCTAACTACATTTGCAGCGGACTTTAATAACGTTTCTGCTCTTACCGCGCTGGGTCATGATGGGCAGAGACAGGTAAGTGTCTGTGAAGAGAGGCTCCTTCTGGTTGTCCTCAAACAGCTGAGTAAAAGCTCTGATGCTCAGTCTGATATGGAGACAGAGAAAAAGGCTTTTATGTGAAGAATGTATTGATTGCTATGGCTAAAGAGAGCAACTCATTCACTGCATCATCTCCGAAGGGCCAATCTTTTGAAAATAACACAGTCTGGCTGAATTACTGTTCTGAGGTCAGGTTGTGCCTACCTGTATGCAGTCTTGGCCTTGAGAGGCCCATCGCAGAAGGTGTTAAGGTAGTGTCTCTTATCGAGGTCCAGTTCGCACGCCCCCCCTAAGGTGTCCATCTCGGCTCCCAGGTTGATCTCAAAGACCTTGCCGGCCGTGTCGGGGCTGTCAGCGCAGTGGCTAGAGAAGTAGTTGGTCTGGTAGGCCCGCACTGAGCCGTTCA
>NC_137912.1:8785038-8815038 GCF_963457725.1 Sprattus sprattus
GCCGAAAAAGGTCTGGACTATTTAGCTGGATTTAATTAACAAACAGGAACTCTCTGCCTCTCGGCTTTCTGTCATTTCCTCGCGACGCATTTCCTCGGGAATGCCTGCTTCCTTCGCTCTGGAACAATGCGCCCTAATTATTCGCTAATGCCAGAGGAAATGGGGTTCATGACATTCAGTTTCCCATCTATATCAGACAGCCTGGCACTGGTGTGTCTCTGATGTTACCGTGCTGATGTGTCTGTCTGTCTGTCTGGTTGCTGCTTTGGAGATGTGACCGGTGAGTGGTGTGGTTAGCGTTCTAAAATCTTTTGTGGCGCGATAAGCATGAGTGCTTAAATGCTTAGATCTGACTAACGTTTATTGTCTTTAATATATGAAATACTGTAGATATGAGGACCAAACTGTATGTATATGTAAGACACATGGCTTTAGTTGGTAGGTCAGATACAGGTCAACAGCAGTTGTAGCCTTATCATGCATGTGTAGTCCCTGGTTCCACAGGTCTGGATCAGTGACTAGGCATCTTATCTGTCACTGAGCGCACAGTGGGTTTTGCTGGCTGGTTTTTGGTGTGAAGATGAAGCGCTCGTGCTAGCATGCATATAGCGACTTTTAGTATTGGCCACAGCGTACTGGCATGGTGAGTTGATGTGCATATCTCTCGCTAACATCTGCTTCCATATCAGAGTGGACATGTTTACATTTGTAAGCATGAATGTTCGGTTGGAATGTGATCCACAACAGCCCCTGGCTCTGTGTTGCTTGTGTGTGTGTGTGTGTGTGTGTGTGTGTGTGTGTGTGTGTGTGTGTGTGTGTGTGGTGTGTGTGTGTTGTGTGTGTGTGTGTGTGTGTGTGTATCTGTGTGTGTGTGTGGGGGGGGGGGGTTGTGTTGTGTATGTGTGTGTCGGTTCAGATTCTCACACTTTGCGGACTCGCTGTCTGTAGATGAGCAGGGCGATGACGGCAATCATCATACCCGTCAGGAACATGCCCGCACTGAGCCCCTCGATGATCCCGCCTAAAGGCTCTGAAGAACACAAAGGCACAGATGACGCACTTCGTTCTGTTTACAAATCTAAAAACAAACCGTCAGAGAGTTCTCTAACTACATTTGCAGCGGACTTTAATAACGTTCCTGCTCTTACCGCGCTGGGTCATGATGGGCAGAGACAGGTAAGTGTCTGTGAAGAGAGGCTCCTTCTGGTTTGTCCTCAAACAGCTGAGTAAAAGCTCTGATGCTCAGTCTGATATGGAGACAGAGGAAAAAGGCTTTTATGTGAAGAATGTATTGATTGCTATGGCTAAAGAGAGCAACTCATTCACTGCATCATCTCCGAAGGGCCAATCTTTTGAAAATAACACAGTCTGGCTGAATTACTGTTCTGAGGTCAGGTTGTGCCTACCTGTATGCAGTCTTGGCCTTGAGAGGCCCATCGCAGAAGGTGTTAGGTAGTGTCCTCTTATCGAGGTCCAGTTCGCACGCCCCCCCTAAGGTGTCCATCTCGGCTCCCAGGTTGATCTCAAAGACCTTGCCGGCCGTGTCGGGGCTGTCAGCGCAGTGGCTAGAGAAGTAGTTGGTCTGGTAGGCCCGCACTGAGCCGTTCATCTTGTAGTCCAGGTACGAGGGCAGTGGGTGTTTCCCTCTCCGGTTGAAAGAGTTCGCTGTCTGTAGGGAGAGAGAGAGAGAGAGAAAGAGAGAGGGTGAGAGAGAAAGAGACAGTGAGAGATGGAGGGGAACGAATCGGGGTGAAACCATGTCGATTTTCGTCAGTTGAGATTTTTCTGTATGTCTGAAGCACAAGTTGTCCCTCACCCTTCATTCTCATCTCCGCCCCACCCTTTCCCACAGAAGACTCTGGAAGCTTTTCTTCCCGAAAGCAGGAGCAGTAACAAGGACAACGCAACAGAGAGCAGGTGCTGCAAGGTTGTCATCAGTAATGGAGTGTGTTTCATGTGGGGGGGGGGGGGGGGGGGAGAAACAGACTCGCGCTTTTCCTCTTCTTCTTCCCCTAACACACCCATCATCATCATCATCATCATACTCACGGGGGAGGATGCTAATTGCCCGCAGCATTCATTCAAATCCCACAGACAACCGAGCACACACACACACACACACACACACATACACACACACACACACACACACACACACCACAAACACACACACACACACACACAGACAACCGAGCAGACTCTGCAATTATCCCATCAGCATAATGTGCATCACCCAAACGAGAGGAAGGAAGACAGGATGAGAGCGAGAGAGAGAGAGAGAGAGAGAGAGAGCGAGAGAGAGAGAGAGAGAGAGAGAGAGAGAAAGAAAAAGAAAGAAGGTTAAAACGGAGTTTCACGGAGTAGGGGAAAAAGTAAAGGAGGAGGAGAAAGTGAACAAGGAGAAAGGGAATGAGGGAAAGGAGAAGGTAAAAAAAAAGAGTGTTTGGAAGTAAATGTACTCTAAGTGCTAATAGTGTTTGTGGAGTAACGGTGTTTGTGGAGTAATGGTGTTTTTTTATTATAGTGTGTGTTTACCCTACCGTCAGACTCGGCAACGATGATCGTGAAGAGGCGCACCGCCCCGTTAACGTCGCTGAACCAGCTGCAGTTGAACTTGAAGAAGATGGTGTTCTGTGTGACGCGTGCGGCTCGCTCGTTCACGCGCACGATCTCCGAAGGCTCCGGGGGACCTGCAGGGCAAACGCACCCACGCCTTCATTAGCTGACTTCAGATCAGTTTGCCCACAGTCATTTTCACACTTCATTGGCAGAGCATGGCGAAGCTTTGGTAAAGTTCATGGGTTCAATTGCTCTGCAAATACGGGCCTGACAAATTGAGCGCAGTCAACTGCACTCTAATTCACTTTGAATAAAAGTATCTGCTAAACAGATTGAATGTATATGAATCTATGTCACTCCTGTATAGAGTTTAAAAGCTTTAACTTTAGCCGGGTTAAGACGTTATAAACTACCAATGACCTCTTCAATGTGGCTAAAAGGCTAGGGCTCCTTCATATCCATATATTCCCCGACAGCCCTTCATATCATAAGCGGAGTCTGGGTCTTTGTTATGCCACATCTCTCAAAGTGTGCCAACGTGTCCATTAAATCTGCAAAGTGGCTGTCACATCCGGACGATTGATTAATGCCATTTCAGGAGTAACAACTGCCATGTGATTTGAGTGCCGTCAGAGAAAAAAAAAAAAAACACTCGACTCTCAAAAGCATTCCCGTCCTCGTTGAAAACTTCACAGCCTTGGATATCGACGTGTTCAACAGCTAAGCGGCTCTTTCACCACGGGTTGTCGGGGTATAAGTGCGAGACAATAGCTCCTTTTGGCAGAGGGGACATAGAACAGCTCACTGCATTTTTAAACAAGGAATAAAATGAAATAAAATCAAATAGAAATGGTTGGGCCTCAGTAAATTTGTCCACTTGCAGCCGGAGCACGAGCGTACCTTGCATGCTACGGGGTGCAGAGGGAGGATTTATTAGTTAATATGGCACTGTCTCCTCCAATCTAATTATGTTGGTTCAGACTCGCTCTCCTCTCCAGTGTCCACAGTCATCTTGTTCCCATTAATCTTTTATTCCCTACTTTGCTCTTTCTTGCTCTTTTGTCTCTGAGTTTATCTGTTTTGTTGCCTCACAGTTTTTCCCTCTTATGCAGTGCTGCTCTCTCTCTCTCTCTCTCTCTCTCTCTCTCTCTCTCTCTCTCTCTCTCTCTCTCTCTCACTCTTTGCCTTCATTTGTCATCTTCTGTGTCCTCCCTTCCTTCCAGCTTCCTGTTTCCTCTCTCCGTCCCTCTCTGCTGCTCTCTCTTTCTGTCTCTAAAGCCCTTACCTTGTCTGCTCATTGCCCTTGAGAGCAGAGCTATTTGCAGGCGCCTTTATTTAACGTGTGCTGGGCCTCTCCCTCTGCTGGGACGTGAGACAGTGCAGGGCTGGTTAACAGGGATGTCCCACCTGTCAATGGACCCCAATACACGCTCCTAATTTGAGGCCCGGGCTCCGGTTGAACAGTCTTTTTTTGCTTAGGAAGGTTACTAACCGAGTGAAATGATGCAGAAGTATCTAAGTGGCAGCCAGGACAGGAGCTGGTAGAATTTTCTAAATGCTTCCATGCTTCCTTTCCTATCCCCTTTAGCATAAGGTACACTGGACCATTCTTTATGAAAGGAAAGGACATAATGCTATCCCACAATTCCCAGCAGCAGCAACATTTAAAGACACACGTCCCACCATCACATAATTGCGTAGGTTTCAAGTGTAAGTGCAGTCAGAGTCTCATAGCACTGTGGCTGTCTTTTCCTAAGTCCTTATGGATTCTCCTTCATACCTTTCCTTGACCTTATGACGTTTTCCATCATGGTCAAGGCAAAGTGGTCAGGAAAGGACAAAGGAAGGTTCCAAACAAGGAAGGTTCCTAACTGAGCCTGACCCAGAATGATCTAAGTGGCCATGATAAGAGCTAGTTGAATTCTCTAAATGCTGCAGGAAAGGTGCTACAATGCTTCCTTTTTTTTATCGTAGGGTACACTGGACCATCCTTTGGAGAAGGAAAGGAGATTTCTTGCAGCAACAAAAGATAAAACATGACCCACGTCAAAAACATCCGCCATCGCATTCTCTTAGCACTACAGTTGTCTAATCCTAAAGCCTTATGAATTCTTCTTAACATTTCTACCTTCTCCATATCCTTATGTGTGTGTGTGTGTGTGTGTGTGTGTGTGTGTGTGTGTGTGTGTGTGTGTGTGTGTGTGTGTGTGTGTGTGTGTGTGTGTGTGTGTGTGTGTGTGTGTGTGTGTTGTGTGTGTGTGTGTGTGTGTGTGTGTGTGTGTCCACAGACCCATTTATCTTATCGTATTAGCTGTTAATGGCTGAAAATGTTCTAAAAAGTTTTTTTGGCCAGCCTTGAGAATGTATTTTGGCATCCTCTTTGATCTGAGCGTAGCACAGTGCTTCCAGACAGATATATCAGACCAGACTCTCTCTAACCTTATGTGTGTGTGTGTGCGTGTGTGCGTGTGTGTGTGTGTGTGTGTGTGTGTGTGTGTGTGTGTGGGGGGGGGGGGGGGTGGGGGTGTGTGTGTGTGGGGGTGTGGGTGTGTGTGTGTGTGTGACTCTCTCTCTAACCCAGCACCACTTAATTTCCACAATTCTTTGAAATATGATGGGCTTTTTTTATAGAGGGGGAACAAGTAGTTAGTCACATTCTCTCTCCTAAAATGTCATTTTATCTGGGCAGTTCTTAACTCCATATCTTCCCCTCTCCTCCTCCTCCTCCTCCTCCTATCCTCTCCTCTCCTCTCTCTTTCTTGTTTACCTCTGTCCTCCATAAATCATGATGACAGAACTGGAATGTGGGGCAAGAGGAAGAACTAGTGACGGTTGCTTTGAGCAAAGCCTCTCCATGAACATGATTCGGCATGACAACATTTGCTTTTGCTTCACTGTTTGCCTGGGACATGACCTCTGTGTTCCTTACAAATTGTTCTCTATACGTTCAATCCACTTTAAGAATATATTGAAAGATGGCTGAATAAGTTCAATTGTTAAGTGTGTGATAATATATAATATGGAGTCTGATTCAGCAAGCTTTTCTACTGGATGCCTTTGAAAAAAAGGAATTACAGTTCAGCCAGCAATGCAAACAGCTAGGTGAGAGAGAGTAATATAATTGACTCAGAACACTAAACGAATTGGAAGACCGTGAAATCCAATGGAGCTTTTCTCTCTCTCTCTCTCTCTCTCTCTCTCTCTCTCTCTCTCTCTCTCTCTCTCTCTCTCTCTCTCTCCAAAACACACATGCACATGCACACAGAGATACACACACACACAAACGCACACACACACACACACACACACACACACACACACACACACACACACACACACACACACACACACACACACACACACACACACACACACACACACACACACACACACACACACACGCACACACACACACAGATACACATACATTCACACACACACAAATTGATTCAGCACTTGGGATTAATGAAGCAAAGTCAACCATAGATTAGCTGACCATTAAGACATCTTGGGGCAGCAGAAATATCAATCAGTGCCAGCAAGTGAGAGACTCAGCAACCTAGGAAGGAGAAGGAGGAGGAGGAGGTGGAGGAGAGGGGTGACTGCCAAACCCTTCAACCCCAATCACCATCCTCAACCCGCCACTGCCAGCCCCACCCTTCTGCCAGGCCAGGCCAGACTCTTCAAACCCAGCTGTGGCCCTGTTTGTCAGGCAGACGATGAAACATATAAGCCCCTCGAAGGCCCTATTCATCATGGCTCCTAGGCCTGAGGGGGCACAGTGCCCGAAAGCTGTGCAGAGCTCGAGGTGCTGTACCCGCAGTGCCAGGCAGAGCTCGGGGTGCTGTACCTGCAGTGCCACACAGAGCTCGAGGTGCCATACCCACAGTGCCACACAGAGCTCGAGGTGCCATACCCGCAGTGCCAGGCAGAGCTCGAGGTGCCATACCCGCAGTGCCAGGCAGAGCTCGAGGTGCCATACCCACAGTGCCACACAGAGCTCGAGGTGCTGTCCCCGCAGTGCCAGACAGAGACACGCGTTAGGAGGCATGCCACTGCTCTTGCTATGTGTAGCCGAGTATATGTTCCAATGGTTGATAGAAGTGCAATGATAAATTATGTGGACACTTCAGAAAGAAGTTCTGGTAAATGAATGAGCCACAAAAGAATGAATCTGTTTGTGAGTAATTGTTGTCATTATTTAAGGGATGCCATTGAGGTCTTTTGAGGTGAAGGAATCACAATGAGTGTTTATGTTTTCTACTTGTATAGGAAAAGTGAATTCCTTCAGGGCCAGTGCACAGAAGAGGGATTTAATATTGTAAAGAGGGACATTTACACACACACAACACACACTTATGTGTTTGTAAAGAGGAACATTTACACACACACAACACACACTTATCTGTTTGCCTGTGCCACTATGCGAGCTAAGGCCTCTAACAACTAACAGCCTTTTAGCGGTTACTTACGGTCAATCATGGTGACGGCGCTGCCTTTAGCCGGCGGGCTGCTCAGGCCCCCCGCCTTGGCGCGAACGGAGACGGCGTAGTGGCGGTGGGGGTCCAGCTTCTGGATCTGGTGCTGCGTTGCGTCGCGCTCGAGCACCATGGAGTACACCCGCTCGCCGGTGTCCTCGCGCCGGCAGTCCACCTCGTAGCCGTCGTAGTCGGCCTCCGGGGCTGTCCAGGAGCAGGACACTGCCGTGGAGCTCTGGGGCCGGCAGTGCATGTGCAGCACCTGCCCTGGAGCTGAGAGGGGGAACAGAGGAAGTGACATCAGACAGGGTAACAGAGGAAGTGACATCAGACAGGGTATCCTATGGTGAGCAGAGTCGCTGTTAGAATGAACGAAAAGAGCTTGTTTCTTGGACTGCATTCAAGGATGCTATGACATTTAAGGGTTATTTTGGAGAAAAATTAATAATGCTCACACATGTACGTACATACACACAGACACACACACATACACAAAGACAAACACACACAAAGTATATGCTGTATAACTGGCAAAATGCCCCACTTGCCCAATCCAGCATGAAAGCCTTTTTCGCTGACCTGCCAAGCCAAGTAGCAATGCTAAGCTATGAGCGATGGACCTCCAGATGGCTAACAAAGCTTAGGGGGCAGATATGGCTAGCACAAGACACTCAATGTGTTAACACCGCCAACGTCAGGCTGACCTCAGGTCAAGACACTTTAATTTGATGTCTTTCATCCTGCCAGCATCTGACATCACTGCCACACTCAACAACGGATCCAAGGACTCGTTCAGTGTGCTTGACCCATGTTCTCATCGACAATCGACCAGGTCCTTGGGCTCAGTTCTGTTCACCTATGGTCAGCTACTGATTAACCAGGAGGAGAATGGGAGGTGTAGGCCTTTTCATGATGTAGATATAAAAGGGCAACGAATGACTCAGGGGACTGACACCTACATGCTTTTTGATGTGGGAAGGAGGAGGACGGAGGGAGAGGGGGAGGGGGAGGGTGAGGGAAACAAGAGGAGAATGTGACCTCAAAGTGGACATTCCATGAGTGTGTGTGTGTGCCTGTGTGTGTTTGAATGTGAGTGTAAGTGTGAGAGTGTGTGTGTGTGTGTGTGTGTGTGTGTGTGTGTGTGTGTGTGTGTGTGTGTGTGAATGTGAGAGGGAGAGGGAGAGAGAGAGAGATGGTGTGTGTGATAGAGAGAGCCTAAGTGTGTGTGTGTGGTTGTATATGGGCCAGAATTGGTTAAGATCGCAGATGTCTGTCCTCGATAAGCTTCAAGATTCACGATAACACAAATATCCAGTATTACTCATCCCCAACATGCCGCACATTAAGTCTGAGCTGATAAGAATCACTGCACTTATAAATGTGTTAGGGAGTGTGTGTGGGTTTGTGTGAGAGGGAGAGACAGAGACAGAGACAGAGAGAGTGAGAGAGAGAAACAAGAAACGAAAAAGATGAATGTTTGTAGCCGGGGAAGAAATTATCTTTACTGAAGCCGAGGGGAGCCTATTTGCAAGCCGGAGATAAAGAACTAGCCAAGCGAGGACAAGACACGACAGAACCCCCTAAATCAATACCCCCATCATCGTGTGACTTGAGTACAGAAGAGAGGAACTGATTGAAGTCCGAGACAACAGACATCCACACGCGGCGCCTTCACAGCCCAGTCTCTGGAGTTCAAAAGTGACATCCACTGATCGCTGGTAATTGCGCCTCTTGATAAACTCATCAATCAGAACAGTCATATCAGAGGGAGTGTGATGGCTGTTTAATCAGATGCAGGTGCGAAGCCTGGTATTAATCCACAACGGAGACAATGCCTGGCATTCATTTCGCTTCGAACTAAGAAGACACTAACTGTAGTTTGCGTCACTTTAATGAATGACTATATTGTTATTTTACGGGAAGGCTAATGAGAATGGCTTCTTTTTTTGATCTCTTGTCACAGTCATTACAAAAGGAGATGCATAGCTAAATCTAGCTACTGTGTCTAGACGTGTGAAATCTTCATTTCTTCTTGCGTAATCAAATCATATACGCCAGCCATTAGCATGACTGCCTTACGCTGAGGGAGTTCACGTGCCGGTAAAAGAAATGAAGACTGGGGTGGTAATTGGATGCTAAATCAAGAGCTTTACAATTACGTACGTCCAAAGCGACGTACAAGGGAGAGAACAATCAAGCTAAGAGCAATAAAACATGGTGTAACAATAAATACTGAATTTCAAGAAATAGAAAACGACATAGAAAGAAAAAGAAAAGGAAGTGAGGGACTGTCACTGCTTAAGTGCAAGTTAAGCCAAGGTGCCAGTTAGGAAGGGAGGTGCTCTCTGAACAGCTGGGTCTTGAAGGTAGAGAGGGAAGCCCCTGCTCTGGTAGTGCTAGGAGATGGGATGCTAACTACGAAGAAACAGTTGGTCAAGCTTAAAGGGTTGTGATACTGACCTTGTGAATGTCTAGCTGTCAGATATAATTATTTTGCAAACATTCTTGATGTTGCAACTGTGAATAGAGTTCAGATTTTGTGTGTGTGTGTGTGTGTATGTGTGAGAGAGCGAGAGAGAGAAAGAGTGTGTGTGTGTATATGGGCCATTCTACCGAATTGGTGCAAAGTCAGGTCGGAAATATTTTGATTTTTTTTATGTTTTATTCCCAAAACTTTGTCCGTATGTATATTGTACCATATCTAAAGTACACTTATCTAGTAAAAGAACAGTCAATTTTTATATTGTATTTTCAGAATGTGTTGGAATGTTTTTCCTCTTCCTAAAATTGTCACTACCGAAACATCACATTTACTATAGTAAAAAAGTATTATTATTGACCTGTTCAGATTGTGTTTCCTTCCCTTCTCTGAAGAGTATTTTTACAAATATTTCTTGAAGGTTTTCACAATGAAATCCATAAAAATGAATTTTTTACCAAATTTTCAAGTTCAATTTATACAATTCATCAAAATCTAAGTGCAATATTTCTTTGTAAAATGCAAAATACTGATCATATTGATTCCAGAGTTGTTGATTGATGAAATTGAACATACATTAATCCAATCAGTATCATAACATTTTAGTTGATTACTCAATATACTTAATTTTTTACAAAACATCCTGTGTTTCGGTAGTGCTGCACTGTTTCGGTAGTGACATCCAGTGTTTCGGTAGTGACTGCACTGTTGGATAGAAGTTCATTTCTCTCCCAAAATCTTCCAAAAGGTGCTCTGGGCCGCCCTTTAGTCCACACAACACATTTATTAAAAAAATTATCGGATTGAACTACTTACCATTTCATTTTGTCACTACTGAAATCATCAGGTCACTACCATATGTTTCGGTAGTGACTGTTTCGGTAGTGACAATTCTAGCTAATTTTAAGCATAAATAAAGAATTCTAGCAAGCACACGGCTTTCAAACACATCTTTGAAGAGGTGAACACACATACAAACATAAGATTTTCCATGAAACCCCAAAAGGTTTACTTAATTGAAGAAAACATGCGTTTCGGTAGTGACAATTCTTAAGGTTACACGTCGATTTTCAGACTTTGGAACACATTTATATAAAAACTATGGGATTTAGCTACTTACCATTCAACCATGAGGGACAGAGATGCAGTGTCACTGCATGGTCAAAAATGTAGAGTCGTGGCTAAAACACAGGCTCAGCCAATGGACTAAAACTCTTGTGTTTCGGTAGTGACATGAAAACTAGGGACATGATTTTTTGAGTATAGAAAATTGATTTAAAAATTAAACCCACAATAAATCTAAATATTCCAAGTTCTGTTTCAACCCAATCATAAAGATCTTTGAAATTAAATCATTGAAAAAAATCTAAAAAAATTGAAAAGTGTTATTTAAAGGCATTGAAATTTAGATGTCAGGGTTGGGGACAGCTACTTCCCAATAGAAAGTACCCTATAAATGATGATTTTGTATATATTTAGCTTATCACTATCTCATGTAATGCATTGGGTTTATATAGACCATAACATTTTCTAATTAAATATCTATGCCTAAATACCTAATTGTTTTGTAAATAGTTTTTATTGTTGAGGGACTGCATATTACACGAATTCGGTAGAATGGCCCATATATATCTCACAGTGAGAATGGAATAGACAGATATTAATTGGGTCCATGTGTAATGACAAGCCGCTAGGCTGCTGACTTCTCTCTCTCCAGTTTGAGACAGATCTGTGAACATACTCTTATGAATATGACATGAGACATATTTCCACCAATATGTTTGTCTCTCCTGGCCTTTCTCTCTCTTTCTCTCTTTGTCTCTCTCTCTCTCTCTGTTTCCTCCTTCCCTATCTACCGTATCTCTGCCTTTGTGTGTGACAGTGTGTGACTGTGGCACAATTATCAGACAGAAGGAGCACCGCCACAAGGAGAAGACTACATGTGTTCGCTTGCCCAAGGCCCAGCCCACATGCTTCAAAGACAGCGCCTGGGAGTCCACACAGAAAAACAGAAATGTTTTTCAAAAGTAGGACATCAACTTACTCTCTCTCTATCTCTCTCTCTCCCCCTTTTTTCCCCTCTCCCTCTCTCTGTCTCTCTCTCTCCCCCTCTCCCTCTCTCTGTCTCTCTCTCTCCCCTTCTCCCTATCTCTCTCTCACTCTCTCTCTCCTTCTCTCTCCGTCTCTCTGTCTCTCTCTATCCCCCTCTCCATCTCTCTCTCTCCCCTTCTCCCTCTCACTCTCTCTCTCCCTCTCTCTCACTCTCTCTGTCTCTCTCTCTCCCCCTCTCCCTCTCTGTCTCTCTCTCTCCCCGTCTCCCTCTCTCTCTCACTCTCTCTTTCTCTCTTTCTCTCTCTCCCTCTCTCTCTCTCTCTCACTCTCTCTCTCTCACTCTCTCTCTCCCTCTCTCTCACTCTCTCTGTCTCTCTCTCTCCCCCTCTCCCTCTCTGTCTCTATCTCTCCCCTTCTCCCTCTCTCTCTCACTCTCGCTCTCTCCTTCTCTCTCTCTCTCTCCCCCCCCTCTTTTTCTTTCTTTCCCCCCGCTGTTTTCCCCTAGACCTTGATGATTTCTGATTCGGTTTTTAGGCCTGGACTCATCGTGTTCCAGGAGCTACTCTCGAGAGCATCCTCCGGTATCAGCAGGGATTCATTAGGAACTTCACAAAATAAGCAGTGTACTCGCACGCGCAGGCACACACACACACACACACACACACACACACACACACACACACACACACACACACACACACACACACACACACACACACACACACACACACACACACACACACACACTCTCACACACACACACACACACACACACACACACACACACACACACACACACACACACACACACACACTCACACACACACACACACACACACACACACACTCACATATTCACACCCTGTTCCCCTTAGCACATCTGTTCTCCTTAGCACATCTGTTCATGTAGTTGCAAATAGCAGATGCACACACAAGCATACACATCCAGACACACTAAGTTGTGTCAGATATAATGTACACATACACACACACACACACACACACACACACGCACATGCACACGCATTCAAACACACACCCACACACACACATGCACAAGCACTCGCACAATCAGCACACACACACACGCACACGCACTCAAACACACACACACACACACATACACACACATACACACAGATCTTTGTACTTCCTCTTCTGCTGAAGACTGCAATTCTTCACATATCTTGTAATGTGATGTGCGTGGCGTGTGTTCTGAAGGACGTTATGAATGTGTGAGTCCACAGGGCAGGACTGGCCACCCACAGAGCCCTGTTATTAGATCACTCGCACTAAATGGACCCCGCCCCGCTCGCTTGCTCTCCACCTGCTCCATCCAACAACACAGCTAATACAGCTGCTATCAGTGAAATCATAACCTCCTTGCTGACCCTGGATCTGAAACAACCTGCTTCGTTTAACTGCTCCTTTATGCAAGAGTGAGGTTGTCTCAAATGGCCATGGATCAGCTACAGGGGAGTTTACTGGCGAGCGAGGGGTGGAAATTTGATTGTGCAGTGGCTGAGTTTGTGGTAGTGTGTCCCCCTAGTGGCTGTTTGTTTTATTGCTGTGAAATTGCGGCAGCATACTAGATGTTGTTCTTGCACAAACATTTGGGAGATTAGTGTAGTATTAGAGAGAAGGGCAGAGAAAACCCCAAACAGCATGACACCGTAGATAGGAGAAGAAGAACAGAAGAAGAGAGAGGGACGCATAAAGAGAGGGGGGAAAGAGAAAGAAAGACAGATAGAGAGAGGGTAGATAAACAGATAGATAACCAGCACTCACCGGTTCTGACGGGGATGTGGGCCGTCGGGCTGTAAGCCACAGGTCCACCGGTGACCCCGCCAGCCTCCCCGCTGACCGTGCGCAGGGTGAAGTTGTACAGGCGGCCGGGGTAGAGCCCGGTCAGGGCGCGCTGGACGGTGTTCACCCTCTGCACAGACAGCCGGTCACGAGGCTGCCACTGCAGCTCAAAGTCGTCAAAGTCGCCCATCGCCGGGGGCGACCAGGTCATCTCCACGGTGCTGTTGACGTCCACGCATTTGGAGCGGAGCGATGTTGGAGGCAGAGGGACTGTTTCAAGAGGGGAGAGAATGAATGTGATCAGAGGGGTACATGGAGACAAGGATGAATGGAAAGAAGGATAGCATTATGAATGATAGATGAATGATATATGTATAGATGAAACGGTACATAACCTATTCGTGAACTGTTGTCTTTTCGCTATACTTTACTTAACTATACTATACTAGACTGTTGAAGAGGGGAGAGAATGAATGTGATCAGAGGGGTACAAGGATGAATGGAAAGAAGGATAGCATTATGAATGATAGATGAATGATATATGCATAGATAAAAACGATACATAACTTATTCATGAACTTTTGTCTTTTCGCTATACTTTATACTTTACTTAACTTAAGGTCAGACAATACAGTCATGTCTGACTGAGTTGTTTCCTGACTGACCTGTTCGTCCGGCGACTGTCACCGTGTTGCTCAACTCCCCGCTGTGTGAGGTCACCACGGCGTTGTACAGTCGTCCTGGCATCAGGCCCTGGAAGACGTGCTCGGTCTGCTCCCGTCCCAGGCGCTGCTCGGCCTGCTGGGTGCCGTCCGCTCCGTAGAGCGAGACCAGGAGCTCGCTTAGTTCTCCAGGCCCACAACGCCAGCTCACGTGCAGGCTGTCTGTCTGCTCCTGATGCCTTGCCTGAAGGCCCAGTACTGGAGATGGCACTGATACAGTCAGAGAGAGATAGAGAGAGAGAGAGAGAGAGAGAGAGAGAAAGGCAGAAGAAGGGGAGGTAATGACCTTATCAACACTGTCATAACTGTATCATCTTGATAAACCCTCTGTTCTACTCAGCTTGTTCAAAAGCTGACCCTTCTATCCGTTTGTAAAATAAACAGAGAGTATACAGTTCCATCTTTTTTTTCTCCAGTTCTAATTTGATTTGGAGGATTTGCACAGTTTTCAGTTCCCCCAGAAAGGGCAATGTGAAAAAAAGAGACAAATAAAGGACATTCAGTTCAGTTCAATCTTGCCTACGTATAACCTCCTGGGAACCGAGAAAAAGATAATTTTTTTGTGATTTCCTTAAAAGATATGTCCACTTCATAGGACACAAGTGTATGGGTTGGTTCTCAGGAGGTTACAAACATACACATACTGTTATACACATACATGTTGTTTTGTACATGCACACACAATGTGCTAGGATAAGCCAACCCAGGCCTTGTGCTAATCAGGCTCTAGCCTCTCATCTGACAGACCCGACAAGAAGCGTCGGCGTCACTGATAATGATCCTGTGTCATGAATCAACTTTAATTGCTTTTCACTTCACAGGCCCATCATCAGTGTTGGTATAAATCAGGCCCTTAATACCAAACGAGCGCCTAGTGCTCGCGTCGGGATTAAGAACGCCTCATCTCTACGACACAAGTGGAGCCATCACCAGTGACAGGCAGAAGACAAGCAAACAAATAGAAGTTAATGGCTCGTGGCATTCATTTGCATTTAGATGGCACCTCTTCGTCTGTGAAATAGGGATTGTGTATTATTGCAGAGCATCTCACTGGCGAATAACATCAGACGGCATAAGGGAATGTCTGACGGCGTTATTGACTAATAAAGCTGTCAAGTGGTGTAGGAAAGTTCCCGGGCAGACAAAAATATTGTTTCTGTTGTGGATAAATAGGCCTGTCACCAATTTTACATAACATCATTTTCAAAGTTTTCAAAGTTTTAGCTTGTTTTGATGAACAGCGGTCGGGATAGTACAAAATAAAGCAAGGAATAAAGATAATGTTTACGTTTACAAAGTTGGCAGGTGTATGCATATAGTAGCAGCTGTATGTGTATGGTGTTTTGCAATGTTTTAGTTGTCATCCCTCGACCAGAAATTAGGTTTTACAGAGCACTATCGTAACTGTGGAGCTGTAGCAGCTAACCGCTAGTAGCAGCCAACCGCTAGTAGCAGCCAACCACTAGTAGCAGCCAACCGCTAGTAGCAGCCAACCGCTAGTAGCAGCTAACTGTGTTGTTTGTGGTGAATGTGACAGTAGCTTACCAGTGCGGGCCCAGATGGAGGAGTCGTTGGTCATGTCCCGGCTTCGGCTCAGCACCACGATCTTATAGAGCGTGCCGGGCTGCAGGCCCCTGAAGGTGCAGCCACGGGCCCCGGGCCCCACCTTGCTATGGTCCTGCAGCGTCTCGTCCTCCCGGTACAGGTAGAGACCGTAGCTGTCCACGTGGCCCTCCGAGCCGCTCCAGCGGAAGCTGAGCTCCCTAGTGGTGTTGGTCCTCACGGCCAGACCGTTCACAGCAGCCGGACCTGGGGTGGAGAGCAGAGTGAGCATTCAGGAATCCACCAGTGTGTGTGTGTGTGTGTGTGTGTGTGTGTGTGTGTGTGTGTGTGTGTGTGTGTGTGTGTGTGGTGTGTGTGTGTGTGTGTGTGTGTGTGTGTGGGTGTGTGTGTGTGTGTGTGTGTGTGTGTGTGTGTGTGTGAGTGTGTGTGTGTGTGTGTGTGTGTGTTTGTGTGTGTGTGTGTGTGTGTGTGTGTGTGTGTGTGTGTGTGTGTGTGTGTGGGACAGGAAAAGAAAGAGTATGACAGAAAAGTGGTGTTGGTCCTCACGGCCAGACCGTTCACAGCAGCCGGACCTGGGGTGGAGAGCAGAGTGAGCATTCAGGAATCCACCAGTGTGTGTGTGTGTGTGTGTGTGTGTGTGTGTGTGTGTGTGTGTGTGTGTGTGTGTGTGTGTGTGTGTGTGTGTGTGTGGGGGACAGGAAAAGAAAGAGTATGACAGAAAAAATAACAGAATGAAACATGGAGAGAGAGCGAGGGAGAGAGAGAGTTTGTGTGTGTGTGCCTGTGTCTTTGCATACATCTCTGGTAGAATAATATGAAAATGTGTCACGCTCTGTGTCTGGATATGTTCGTGTGTATCTTTCAGTGAGGTGTGTGGTAAATATTATCTGCAAGTGTGCCTATGCTGTGTATGTCTGTGTAAGTGTGTGTGTTTGTGTGTGTGTGTGTGTGTGTGTGTGTACATAAGTGCACAGTGTCCTCATGTCTATGTCTGTGTGTATGTCTTACGTGTCTGTCCCTCTGCGATGGCGTCAGGGCTGTGTGCGTGCCCGCTGAGTGTCTGCAGACGCACGCGGTACCAACGGCCTGGCGTGAGGCCCGGCAACAGGTGAGTCGTTGTGGCGGCGGGCAGCGTGGCGTTGGTCACCACGGCGCTGTTCTCGTCCAGCAGCTGGAGGACGTAGCCGTCGTACACGCCCGTGGGATGCTCCCACGTCACCGTCAAGCTGTGGGTGGTGTGCTCCCTGTCCGCCTGCAGGGCCGTCACCGAAGAAGGGACTGCAGAACACACACAGATATTAAAGTAACAGTATGCAACCATTACACTTCAGGATTAGGGTTAGGATAAGCAGTTTTACCTTAAAATAACAGCTTGAGAAAAATTGTGGCGCTACAATGACTTTTAATATGGAGAATCGCCTCCGTGCCATTGCCATACCAGGGTCCATAGACATAACTGCTAAATGTAAGATAGCCTGACGCCGCCCGGCTTTCAACTGTCTGCCAAACTAGTAAGTAGCTTATTTGCCGTCTTGCTTTGTCTTGTGTTGCACTTGCTTGATGTTTGACTGTGTTATGACAGTTGTTGAGTAACTAGTTTGTCATAATGTCAAAGTCAGAACATTTAAAGAGATTTAATTAATTTTACCCGCTAGCATATCGTTAGCGAATAGCAATTGATCCGGAATGCTTCTTCAATGCACACATCATGTACACACACATCTACACATACATATAATGAGGTACATAGACAAACCCAGATTCAAACAAACCCAAGGATGGAGTAACTCATCCTACATACACATTTCGATTTGTTCTTTTTCTCAGAATTTTTAATAAACATCAGGTAAATGAGTACATGTAAATATGGTAATATGTTTTATCAGTATCCTGTTTACACCCTAGAAATCTCTTCCTTGACTTTGATAGTATTAGAACTTACCTCTACCTTTAGAGTAACAGGAACACAAAATATAGAATTAATTCCCCCCCCCCCCCCTTCTCTGTCTCTCTAACTCTGTCTCTCTCACCCCCCCCCTTCTCTGTCTCCCTTACTCTGTCTGTCTCTCCCTCCCTCTCACTTCTCACTCCCCCCCCCCCCTTCTCTGTCTCCCTTACTCTGTCTGTCTCTCCCTCCCTCTCACTTCTCACTCCCCCCCCCCTTCTCTGTCTCTCTAACTCTGTCTCCCCCCCCCCCTTCTCTGTCTCCCTTACTCTGTCTGTCTCTCCCTCCCTCTCACTTCTCACTCCCCCCCCCCCCTTCTCTGTCTCCCTTACTCTGTCTGTCTCTCCCTCCCTCTCACTTCTCTCTCCCCCCCCCCCCCCTTCTCTGTCTCTCTAACTCTGTCTCCCCCCCCCCTTCTCTGTCTCCCTTACTCTGTCTGTCTCTCCCTCCCTCTCACTTCTCTCTCCCCCCCCCCCCTTCTCTGTCTCCCTTACTCTGTCTGTCTCTCCCTCCCTCTCACTTCTCTCTCCCCCCCCCCCTTCTCTGTCTCCCTTACTCTGTCTGTCTCTCCCTCCCTCTCACTTCTCTCTCCCCCCCCCCCTTCTCTGTCTCCCTTACTCTGTCTGTCTCTCCCTCCCTCTCACTTCTCTCTCCCCCCCCCCTTCTCTGTCTCCCTTACTCTGTCTGTCTCTCCCTCCCTCTCACTTCTCTCTCCCCCCCCCCTTCTCTGTCTCCCTTACTCTGTCTGTCTCTCCCTCCCTCTCACTTCTCTCTCCCCCCCCCCCTTCTCTGTCTCCCTTACTCTGTCTGTCTCTCCCTCCCTCTCACTTCTCTCTCCCCCCCCCCCTTCTCTGTCTCCCTTACTCTGTCTGTCTCTCCCTCCCTCTCACTTCTCTCTCCCCCCCCCCCTTCTCTGTCTCCCTTACTCTGTCTGTCTCTCCCTCCCTCTCACTTCTCACTCCCCCCCCCCCTTCTCTGTCTCTCTAACTCTGTCTCTCTAACTCTGTCTCTCTGTCTCTCTGTCTCTCTCTCCCTCCCTCTCACGTCTCACTCACCGGTCCTTCCGCTGCTGGTCCTGTTATTCACCAGCGCTCCGCTGACAGACTGCACCGTGATGTTGTACAGTTGGCCAGGCAGAAGGTTCTGGAACTCCATCTCCGTCACCTGTTTGGGCAGCTCCCTCCAGGCCTGCGCCTGACCCCCCAGCGTCAGCGCGATGGTGTACAAGTCCACGTCCCCCTCCCCGGGGGCCCAGGCGGCCCTCAGGGACCCGCTGTGGCTCCCTGGTATTACCTGGAGGCTTTGCACCTGGCTGGGCACTGGTTCAGATTGAGGGGAAACAACGAGATGTATGAAATATGATACATGCACCCCAACTGTTACGGGATGTTATGCACAAATGGAAGGATGGATCGTCTTCCGTGTAGTTTGTTTGAAGCAAATTTCAACCAAATGTGTACTCATGATTTAAATAATGAAATAGCATGTGTATTTGGATTTACTAGTTAATGGTTTAGTTGATTAAACAACAAGTTTAGCCATCCCCCTTGGCATCCCCTAGAAACCCACATCAATTGTGAGTTTAGGCTAGTGTGCTTTCCCTGCTCTGAACAGCTAATTTTCATTCCATTTTAATTCATTTCAATTAAATCAAATCAAAACAATTTAATTAAATAATCTGATCTCTTGGAAAATGTTCCTTCTTAAAGGTCAATATTGTATCTCTCTCTGTCAGTCCCTTTCTCTCTCTCACACACACACACACACACCTGTGCGCCCCTGAATTCGTTGAGGACGCTGGAAGTCACCGCTGAACGTAGACACCACAATCTTATAGAGGCGCCCGGGGGTGAGAGAGGAGAATCGGTGGTCGTGTGTCTCGCTGCCCAGCTTGTCTGGATGAAACACCTGGGTGTCGTTGAAGAGCAGCTGCACCTCATAGTGGTCCACATCCCCCAGCGCAGGAGACCAGGTCACCCACAGCTCCCCACTGCTGCTCCCTGCCAGGGCTAGCGACTGCACTGCCGCAGGCACTGTACACACACACACACACACACACACACACACACACACACACACACACACACACACACACACACACACACACACACACACACACACACACACACACACACACAAACAAACATATTCACTTTGTCAAACACACAAAGACAAACACAGTTCACAAGCTCTGATAGTGAGTAATGACCAAATGTTTAGTCTTGCTGTTAGAGAGCCAATGGGGAAATAACATAGCCTCACACACGAGAGCAATTCATATTTACTTTGATGGCGTCTCTGAGACACCACATTGGGTTTAATGTCATACAGGCCTAAGAGGGATACGTCTGGTATCGGCATTGCAAACATAGATGGCTTATTGGTACTCTATGTCAGACAGATGGATTGGGTGAAAAATACAAGGATAACTACCCCCTGTTGATGAAAAATTGAAGCTGAATGCAATTTTACAGTTTGACCATTAGAGGGCAAATTGTCAAAGTTTGCCACACGGTTGTTCAATTGACTCCCTTGCCTTGACCCACCTACTGGTCACACGTACGCGTTGGAATGCATTGATGCGTCAGGGTTAACGGATCCCCATTCACTTTGAATGGGATGACGTCATCCTTTGCCGAACTGAACAGAGCCACAATTCAGTTAGGCAAAGGATGACGACACCCCATTTAAAGCGAATGGGGATCCGTCGCCCTTAACGGCTCAACGCATTCTAACGCGTACGTGTGAACGCTGTGTAAGTGATTTTTTTTTTAAAACTCACATGTCCTTCCGTCGGTGGACACGCTGCTCTCGTAGTCTCCACTCCAGGTAGCCACCGTGACTGTGTATGAGCGCCCCGAGACCAGGGAGTCGAAGCTGCACTCGTTCTGGGAGCGGTTGAGTCTCTTCTCCTCCTGGACCATGTTGCTGTGCTTGAGGACCACCTGGTAGCTGTCAAAGTCTCCCGCTGCATGGGGCCAGTATACCTTCAGGAAGTTGTCGCGAGCGGAGTGGGTGACTGTTGGGTTCTGAACACTTGAAGGATCTAAGTGGGAAATGTAATCGCTGATTATTATGGGATACCTGCATTTTGGACTGTACTATAATAGAATATAATATAATAGGGTTAGGGTTATAGAATGATGTGATTAGGGTTATAGTATTATATGATATTATATCATATACTATAGCTTATATAATATATATAATATATGATATGATAGTATGATATAATATAATGTAGGCCAATGTAATATAATAGCATAATACATGAATTTCAGAGAAATATATAATATATTCTTCCCGTGAAACTAAAATCACAGAACAGTCAGTGCACTCCATTTCCCCCCCTCTAGTCGAAGGTAATAAAGTGTTGCGAAACTTACGTGTCCGCTGCTGAACTACAGTGATGTTGTCAAAGCTGCCACTGCGCGTTGAGACGGAGATGGTGTACAGCCGGCCCGACACCAGGGAGTTGAAGACACACTCATGACTGCTTTTGGAAAGGACCCGGCTGTGCACAAGTGTTTCGCGGTATTTCAGCAGCACCAGGTAGCTGTCAACATCTCCCAATGGCGGTTTCCACGATACGCTGAGGAAGTCTGGCCGACCGTTATTGCTTACCGTGACCTCGCCAACGGCAGCAGGCACTGAGAGGAGATGAAGAAAATGAGGCAGAGAAGAAAGTGAAAATTCGCATTCATCTTATTTTCCTAAGAGTCTGCTCTCTTCACATTTCCATCTGATGAATGGTCTCCAATAAAGTACATAGCTACGCCTGAGCTCTACAGTGAAAACTCAAACAAAAGCCAAAAGGCCTACTGGAGACAAGATAAGTGCTTTGTCTCATGCAACTGCACATTAAAGGGCACCTCAGAGAAGCTTATTCAGGTATCATTTTATGATGTTTAAGCGCTGGGCTGGGGATATAAAGACTGAACAAAATGGTGATAAATGATGGCAGTGTTTTTATCCTCAGCCCAGACAGCACATACAAATTCCAATAAATCACATATTGTTGGTCTACCTTCCCTGGGAGAATCTACTGCTGTGAAACATATGTTTGACTTTCTTTTTCTTTTCTTTTTTTTTTTAACCCCAGTCGGACAAAACGTTCAGTGAAACGCTTGTTGTGTTTTTCCCCATTGTTTGGACTCGCCCTGCAGAGTTAATCAAGAGCTGGAAGTGCGCTGCCAAAAATAGCCTCACTTTTCCATGGGAAAACCCAACGGAGTCCAGACAGGAAGACTTTGATAGAGTCCCTGATGTTTGGTGTTGTCCATACAGCGCTTCCTGAAAATTCCACAGATTCCCATGGCATAGGAACACAACATTGTTTTGTGCCGATCTTATCTCCAAATTAATTTCTGGGACAACAGGTGTGCCTGTATTTGTCTTAAGGTTAATGTAAGGACAGGCACGTAGACAAACGCTCAAACTGCCAAACCTATGTCTATAGGCCCTCTGTTAAATCGTCTGACTGTTCCAAAATAACCTTTTGTTTATCAACATTCCTATAAACAATGATTGGCCCCTTCTAGCTTGGGTCTGAAATCAACAACAATAATTCACACTGTCCAAAAACACATGGCAACTAAATGTAAACAGTGAGATATATGAAAATATAAGTCCTACTAGGCAAGTGAATATAGGATTTTAACTTATGTTTTGTTTACTGGAAATCCAGTCAAAATACCTTGAAAAAAATATACATCGTGTCTGAGAAAATAAGAATCAATCTATCTATCTATCTATCTATCTATCTATCTATCTATCTATCTATCTATCTATCTATCTACCTATCTTTCTATCTCTCTATATATCTACCTATCTATCTATCTGTCTGTCTGTCTGTAGTATCTGTTTATCAGTCTGTGTGGTATCTGTCTGTCTCTATTTCTCCATCTTTTCTGTGGTGTGTAGGTGTGTGTGTTTGTCTGTGTATGTGTGTGTGTGTGTGTGTGTGTGTGTGTGTGTGTGTGTGTGTGTGTGTGTGTGTGTGTGTGTGTCTGTGTGTGTGTGTATGTGTGTGTGTGTGTGTGTGTGTGTGTGTAGGTGCATGTTTGCTTGTTTGCTGTGCTGAGATGCCTGCTGTGTTACCTGTGCGCCCCTCTGCAAGGGCGGGTTTAGAGGCCAGGCCTCCGCTGAGGGTGACAAGCTGCAGCCTGTAGGGGGCGCCAGGGGTCAGGCCCCTGAGCCGGTGGGAGGTGGCGTTGGCCGGGACCGTCTCGTTCAGGACCAGCTGGGCGCCGTGGGAGAGCAGCAGACGGTAGGAGTCCAGGTCGCCCAGGGCTGGGGTCCAGGTGGCCAGCAGAGAGTCCGTGCCGCTGTCGTGGTTACTCAAACTCAGGCCACGCGCCTCCAGAGGAGCTGAGTGAACATGAACACACACACACATGAGTGACACCGTCACATACACACACACATGAGTGACACCGTCACATACACACACACATGACACAGACACACACTCACATGAGCGACACCGTCACATACACACACACAGGACACATACACACACACATGAGTGACACCGTCACATACACACACACATGATTGACACCGTCACATACACAGACACACATGAACACACACATGAGTGACACTGTCACATCCACAGACATATGCAGATACAGCCCAACACAAACACACACAAACACACATTCATACATATACACTGAAACAAACATACACACATACAGATCAAGACATACACGCACCCTCACACACATATTTAGCCAACCATGGATACATGTGCACACACACAAGTGTATTTAAACACAGATATCTGAACATTTATAGTTTTCGCTTAGGCAAAAGTAAATAATTATATAAATGAATGTGTCAGTGTCACCAAAATGGAAGTCCTTTTATAATGGTTTGTAACCAAGACAGTCAAAACACTTTAATTTAAAATGATATCCTAGAAGTGCGTTCCTAATTTCCAAATCAGCATTTTCCTGTACCTCTTTGTTAAACTTGCAGTAATGTATTCACAGTAGCCTACAGGATTATTGCATGTCTTCAACGAACTGAATGTTATTTTCTTTCTAGCAAGTTGACTGCTATTTGTGTCCATGACAACAACTTAATTTCAACAAGGTTCCAAATTATTATTGAAGTGTGTCTCAGCGGGATGCAGTAAATCACTTGAGAGGCTGGACAGAAACAACAAATACAGCCTGCTGAGACAATCTTGTATGCCTCATAAATTATTTGAGAGCATAGTAATGTTATCCAATCATGATGATCATAGATAGTTTCACCATACTGTAATTCAGAAAAGAACTTGGAGTTGAAGTACCGTGTAAAATAGATAAACTGAACAACATTCTTTTGAGTCCACGAAATGTTTTCATTGTTTGCATTGTGCCGCATACAGTACTTCATTTGGAATGCTGCCTCTTGCCCATACAAAACCCCTGCCATTATTATTAATGAAATCTCTGTGGGTGATTTTTGTGCAAGGAAGGTAAGATCTTGTGTTTGTGGAGAAAATATGACCGAACACATTGTTGTCTGATTTTCACTCATGCTAATCTAGCACACATCTAGTCTGGCTTGGTGACACATGAGGTTTTACACTCATTTTTTTTGTAATCAATCCTCATCAATCACATGTCAACAATCAAGATTTGAATGACAAGTAATTTAGCAGACTAATGTCCCTGACACTTGGTTGACACATAATGATGAACTGTTAACTCCTTTGCATGTGACAGTGAATAAATACCTAGCTGTTTTTGGGGCTTAGACTTAACGATTGATGTTTGTTCATACCTCTTTGCATGAATATGCAAAAGTATTTGTAAAATGTTCAAAAGAATGAGAAGTTCTGTTATGATGTGCACAAGTGACTGGATGATGTGGAGGTTGAACAAACAGTTTGAATTCTGATCTGAGAAATGTACCAAAGCGACTGAGAAAAAACTGTTCATTATATTTTATCATTTCATTATCAGTAATATCATAACAGTTCATCAGTGAATACGAAACCAAATACAGTACCAGTCAAAAGTTTGGACACACCTTTAATTTCTTTGAGAAGTGTTTTCTTTACTTTTATTATTTTCTACATTGTAGATTAATACTGAATAAGTTTAAACTACAAAAGATCACATATGTAATGATGTTCTAAACAAAAAAAGTGTTATCTACCATGAAGAAAATAATTAAAGTAAAGAAAAAACTTTGAATGAGAAGGTGTGTCCAAACTTTTGACTGGTACTGTATGCTGTGTGAATGTTCTACAGGGCGCTAGGCTGGGCAGACTTACGCGTCCTCCCAGTCAGCGAGGCGGAGCTGCAGAAGGCCCCGCTCACGGTCCGCACGTTGATCTGGTACGAGCGTCCAGGGGTGAGCACATTAAAGGTGCACTCCCTCATATCAGCGTCCAATGTCCTCTCCCCCTGGGTAGTGTTGCCGTGGAGCAGCTCCACCTTGTACTCGCTCCGAGGGCTGGAGCCGGGGGCGTGACTCCAGAGGGCGCTGATCGACGTCTCGTCCACGTGACGGATGTGCAGGTCAGAGACGGGACCAGGGGCTGAGGGAAACAGAGAGGGAAACAAGTGGGAACAGTTTTAAAACATTTTAAGACACTTTACAAAACTAAATCCTAAAGTAAACACCACTGATTATTACAGTAATATACTTATAGCATGCATATTACAATGCCTAAACACATGATGTACAGTGTTAGTTTCTATTTGGACTCTGTTGTGCCTAGAAATATTGTACAGCAATGCATTCACAATACAAGCATATAGAAGATGCAAGAAACTGTTGTCATAGTGCTTTGTTGATAATGTGCTATGTATGTGCAAGAAAATAACCCACATCCTACCCAACTAGTAAGTCCACACAAGAAGATTTCTCCCACCTGTTCCATCACAGTATTTGGCCGTGGCGAGTTCCCCGCTCTCCACTATCACCGCCACCCTGTCGGCATCCCCAGGGCCCAGGCCCAGGTCACTGAGGCTGAGCTCCCTCGCCGTCTTCTCCACCGTGGTGTTCACCACGACCTCAAAGCCCTTCAGCAGCAGCACGCGGTAGCGCTCCCACACGCCAGCAGGGGGCACCCACGTCAGCTTCAGACCACTGCAGTCGGCCAGGCTCCCCAAAGCCAGCTCAGACACCCCGGCTGGGGCTGCAGAGAGTCGAAAACAGAGAGATGAAAAACAGATGAGAGAGATGAAAGAGAGAGAGATGAGAGTGAGAGAGGTGAGAGAGATAGAGACAGAGAGAAGGATGGGAAAGGGAGAGAGACATGAGAGAGAAAGAGATGAGAGAGAGGGGAGGGAAGCCCAGAGGAGGGAATGTTAATCGCCCAAATCACTCATATCACTCAAATCCCAATCAATGAAATCACTCATATCTATCGAATCCCTATCAATTATCACACTCATATCACTCAAAACCCAATCCTCTGTCTCTTGTTTAAATGATGGCCACATGTTTCAAATTGTTTTGAAAATCACTGTGGATAAAATCCTGTTGTATTAGCAAATGTACGTATGCTTTGAATTGACTGATTTGATTAGCAAAGGTTGAATAGAACATCTTAGCATCAAACTAGCAACGAGCCCACTGTGTAGGTAGATTGACTCAACCACATCCACGAACACTAACATTATTTAATGTGCACATAAAATATCATCAGTATGCCAGGCTGGTGATCTCACTTGTCTGTCCGAGGACGCTGGTTTGGTTGGAGAGCCCTCCGCTGGTGGTGGACACTGAGAGGCTGTAGGCCTGGCCTGGGAAGAGCTGCTGGAAGAGGGCCTCGGTGGCGTCGGAGGGGAGGCCCCTCTCCTGGAGGACGGACCCGCCGGCAGACAGGGACAGCAGGTAACCGTCTAAATCCCCTGCAGGGCGCTCCCACGTGGCCGTCAAACTGTCCTCGAGGCCACTGCTCTCCAGCCTCAGGTTGGGGACCGTGGCAGGTACTGTGTGTATGAGAGAGAGTGGAGGGGTGTGTGTGTGTGTGTGTGTGTGTGTGTGTGTGGGTGTGAAAGAAAGATAGGTGTATGTTGATTTTGGAAGTAGGAAAATAACAACAACAAAAAATGTAGCTGTCAACAATATTGGACTACACTGTCTTGAACAGACAGATAGATTCATAGGGGGATAGGGATCATGTGATATGCTCTACATCTTTCAATAGTATCAAATGGGTACCAGAGTGTTTTGTTTGTGGTCAGACATTATGCTGTCCAATGCACAGCCTGATCTGAGGTCAGTTTAATGTCACTCTCACATCCTCACATCAACTGTCCCCACATGCAGCCGAGCAAGCCCAACGATGAGCGGAAAAGAGCCGTCAGAGGAAGAGAGGGAAGCGGAGGAGGTGAAAAGGGAGTTATTGGAGCCGATGAAAAGGTGTGAGTGTGTGTGTGTGTGTGTGTGTGTGTGTGTGTGTGTGTGTGTGTGTGTGTGTGTGTGTGTGTGTGTGTGTGTGTGTGTGTGTGTGTGTGTGTGTGTGTGTGTGTGTGTGTGTGTGTTTGAGTGACAGGGCACATATGGTGACATAACAGGGGAGGATGAGGAGTCCTTTGTGAGCCCAGTGACAACAGGAAAAACACACACCAGCAGGGTGGAGGTAAGCCAACTCAAAGTATCATGGAACATTCAAAGCACACACACACACACGCACACACACACACACACACCCCAAAGATATGTGCAAGCATGGTCAAAGAGAAATAGTAAGGCCAGAAGAAGGGGAGAAAAATGAACAAAAGTCGTTCAGACAGCCGGCGTATTAAAACTCAAAGAAATCCAATTAACTCCATGAAAAGCCAACATAGCTCAGCGCGCCGTGACCTAAAGATAGCCAAAGATAGTGCACATTCAATATTCTCGCAAAGGGTAAATGCATTGAAATAGCTGCGCACACACACTGCCTCACACACACACTCTTTCTCTCACACACACACTCTCACACACACACACTCTCCCTCACCCAGTCTCACACACACACTCTCTCTCACACACACACACACACACTCTCACACACACACTCTCCCTCACCCTGTCTCACACACATATTCTCTCTCACGCACACACACACACACACTCACACACACTCTCTCCCTCACCCTGTCTCACACACACATTGTCTCTCACACACACACACACACACTCTCCCTCACCCTGTCTCACACACACACTCTCTCTCACACACACACACACACACTCTCACACACACACTCTCCCTCACCCTGTCTCATACACACACTCTCTCTCACACACACACACACACTCTCACACACACATTCCACATCCATACACCGAGCGCTGGGAGAGCAATGGACGAGGAAGCAGAACAAGCCTGATGGGTCTTTGACACACTGATCACACCGACCTTGTGTCTCTTTCCCACACACTCAGCACTTCTAGCAGGACACACACACACACTCACACACACACACATATATACACACATTATCAGCCTCGTTCCCTGACATTCTATCTCTCAAACGCCCGGCGTATCTCGTAAATGTGACACTTAGTACTTCTCACAGTTTAGTTCTCATTGGCTTCTAATAACAAAAGGAGCAGCGGATGTCATTGGTCACCCTATCTCGAGAGCCCAAAAGCGTTCTTCTCACTGTGACCTAGTGCAACCCAAATGGGTGAAAATGAACAAAACCTGGCAACCCCACACCACACTGCTTTTTATTTGTGTTTTAAATGGGCACAAAATAAATGTGGACTAGTGCATCTTAAGCTTTATGCCCCCTTTTTTATATATAGTTTCATCAGTGTCTGGAAACGGACTCTGTTACAACCACAGTGATTTAGATGCCTGATTGCTGATGCATTCAAAGCTCAGGTATCGCCAACTCACTGTCGCCCCCTACCTGTCTGAGTAGGCATAGAGAACAGCGTTCTCTGGCCCCCTGCCTCTGTCACCGCGGTGATATTATACCGGCGTCCCGGGATCAGTCCTCTGAAGCTGTAGGACGTCGCTGTGGTCTCCAGGGTCTCATTCCAAGTGGCGTTCTGCCCATCGATGAGCAGGACCCAAATGCCATCCAACCTGCCTGGGCCTAGCAACCAGGAAACGTCCAGGCTTCCAGAGGATTGAGACACCTTGAGGCCCTCAACTGCAGAGGGACCTGGAAGAGACACAGTGGGGGTTAGACAGTGTATGGGGTGACAGTGGTACAGGAGGTAGTGAAGTCCTTTAATAATCAGAAGATTGCTAGTTCGATTCCCTGTCGAAGTGTCCTTGAGCAAGACACTGAACCCCTAATTGCTCCTGATGTGCAGTGTGCCATCAGTGTAGATGTTAAATGTGTATACACACATTGCAAGTCGCAAATTAACTAGAAATAAGAACAAGTAAACCCATTGAAGATGCAGCTCACCATTCTATTGAAAGAGGTTGAGTTAAACAGCCAATCGAATTACACCCCTTCCTTCCGTGCTCCCGATGAAGCAATGAATTGATTGGCTGGAATTGTTTCTGGTTTGGTCGAGCTGCTATGTTGTTTTCCTATTTACAGAGCCTTATAGAGTTTTTGGGAGTGTGTACACTGAATGGAGAGCTAGAGGACCGCGAGGAGCTGCATTTGGCAAAAAGTTTTGACGGGGTTTATTGCACACACACAGGTGGAGGTGTAGATTGCGTTTACAGTCCAGTTCCTTTCAGAAGGTTTCAGTTTAGAATGAAAGTCAGATACGCACCATTGACTTAATCTCACTGAACGTCTATCACATATTTGTCACATACCGAAACTTTTTTTTCCATTTCTTCCACACATCTAATAGTGAAGGCATCACCGTTGCTCATTGAATCTCTGGATGTAGTACTTCACCAACTTCATTTCCTTTGCTATCCTGATTAGATAATTTAACACTTTAAGGTGGTACACCTGACTGCCTAAATCAGGCCAGCTCTGTGGCAGTTACACAATGCCACCGAGGAGATGTGGTGGTGGAAGCGTTGCCATGCATGTTACCCTGTGAAACTGCGCCAGGGTGCCCAGCGGAGAGAGATGCCGAGCCAGATAGGATTGTCTTCGCCCCCCCCCCCCCCCCCCCCCCCCCCCCCCGGCTGCCTAAAGAGAAACACTCTCTCCGGGCGGTATATGCTGGCCCCGTCAGAAGGGCATTGTGGGAACGCCGAGGTTGGGAAAGGGGGACCTTTTCGGATGGGGGCCCAGGGGCGAGGCGGCTCGAGCTGAGCGCCGCCTTAGAACCGCCAGCCTTTCTTTACGACTTCCTCCCTGGCGCCCCATTAAGGGGAATGGGAATGGCCAAGGCTGCCCAGCTTCGGTGCAGCGAACAATGGCCAATCTCTGGTCTATGGGCACTCTAAGTGTGTTTATTTTCGCTGTCAACTGCCCTTCTACAGGTCCAGGGTCTGTGGTGTTGCCAGATTCATGGGTA
>NC_137912.1:8817538-8837538 GCF_963457725.1 Sprattus sprattus
ACAGGTGCACACTGAAAGAGAATAATCAGGCTCTGTCACACAACGCTTTCGCTGCAAACCTCGGCAAACCTGAGGGCCCCTCATTCCATCGACAGCAATTAAAGCTACTTTGATAGCGTGACAAAATAATTTGGCTGATTTAATACCATGAGCAAGATCCTAAGTGCAAAACATGTGTAGGTCAGTGCAATGCTCCCGCAAGCCATAGCTTATGCTTCATGCGCAAGGGACTTAACTCGTTGCCCATCAATAACATTAGGGCCCCAGGTATCAAGTATTATATAAAAATTAAACAATGTTTACTTAGTTTTTCAATCAGACAGTTTTTCTAACATGTCAATATGTCATTGAAAACTCCGATTCATTCTTGATCACTTACCCAGGCTCCAGATGTAAGTATAATCATGAAGGCAAGTATTTTACTCTGCATAATAACGGCCAATTAATTTAGTACTTCTATTTATAAAAGCGATCCACTCCAGCAGGGCACTTAACACCATACTCCCACAGCTCCGAAGAATGCTGAACAGGCTCCCCATGCGTTGGATGACAAACAAGTCGCCTTCAACTTCAAGCCAGGCCTCAATATGTGTATTGTTTACGAAAGAGCATACGAATTAAGCTTAGAAACTTGAGGCGCAAAAATTTCAGATGAACAGATTGAACTGTCTCTTCGGTATCCTTCAGCCTACTCGTGCAAAGAAGATGCTGGTGTCCTTAGGGTATTTCCTGCATCTCTTGCGTTTCTCGCCGGGCCTTTGTCTCTGAGCTCGATCCAGGACACAAAAAAAAAGCAAGACCGCTTCAGATATCAGTCCTCTAGAGTTCCCTGTGAACTTTTGATGTTTTTCGTGAAGATCTTGTAAATCCAAAGAATCGATGCACTAGTCTCTTGGCGTTGGTGGTAACTCTCAACACTTTCCTAACAGAAAGACCACCATCCTAACTACTTTTAGACTGCCCACCCCTCTTTCCTTCCTGCTCTCGCTCTCGCTCTCTCTCTCTCACACACACTCACTCCATCATACCCATTCTGTTTCTTTTTTCTATTTTCACCAAGAACTAGTACTGAATTGGAACTCAGAGCGGTATAAAATTAGTAAAGTAAAAATGAATGATTGTAAAATGATTGTATGTCTATGTGTTATGTATGGTCATCTTCCATTTTGATTGTGTTTTTATTCATAGTCGGTAGCTGGGTGGAAACCCTATATAGGAACGCAGAGCGTTATAAAATTAGTAAAGTAAAAATGAATGATTGTAAAATGATTGTATGTCTATGTCTTATGTCATAAGAGATGTTAGTTTACATTTTGTTTCTTTTTTCTATTTTCACCAAGAAATAGTAGTGAATTGGGACGCAGAGCGTTATAAAATTAGTAAAGTAAAAATGAATGATTGTAAAATGATTGTATGTCTGTGTGTTATGTCATGAGAGAGCATGTTTGTGTACTGAGTCACCCAGTGAAATGTTTCTGGCGTGTCTGCCTCGTGAGGTAATGTTTAAAGCCGACTGGCAGCGTGACAATGAAAGGATGTACACAAGTGAAGGGAAGAAATACCCCAAACATCTCAATCTGTCAATCAGGACTCTCATTTGTTTGTTTTTAAAGCAGGTCTGCACATAAGCGTGCATAAACATGGACTTAGATTGTCTCTCTGATGTGTGTAGAAAAGGTTTGTCACGTGGACGTCACGTTTTAGAAAATCGTTTAGAACTGCTCGGAAGATGTGATTATGAATGATTTCGTCTTGATGTGTTTTGAAAGCAGTGGCATTTTTATAAGAAAATCTTGATTTGATGTCTGGCAAACATAACAAAAAATAAAGCAATTATTACAATCGCAAAAGTACAACATTGTTATCTGCAGTTGACTGAGAATAAGAAAAACAAGACAATAAAATGATCTAATCACTGTTTGTTTAAACAAGATCCGTTTATTGGCAGTTTAGACTGTAAAGTCAATATTGTAGATATCAGTACAGGGCAGTTTGTGTTGGCATAATAACCGTTTGCCCGCTCTCTTCAAAGAAACACTTCTCCAGAAGTCACTTGCACGGAGTGGTAATTATCTTCTCTTTTTTTTTTAAGACAAATGTATAGGGTGTTACATTTGAATCAGAAAGCATCGGTGGTTGTATGGCTTGAGTAACTTATGATCACCTATCACATTTGAATAATGTATTGATTGATTGATTGATTGATCGATCATCTATCACATGGCCTACCCATCAGCCACAGCTGCTCTGATGTGCCATCCACTGTAGTCACTGGAGTCCAGGTGTGTGTGGGATGAGGGGACGTGAATACATAAATAATTGCTATTTCACAGAGAAAGAGAGTGAGAGACAAAAAGAAAGACAGAGAGAAAGAGAGAGCGAGAGACAGAGAGAGAAAGAGAGAGAAAGAGAGAAAATATAACGAAAATTCCAAACAGGAAGCCATTTTTTTCTGCTTGACGGCTTTCCCTAAAGACTTCCTCAAACCCTAAATTACATAATATGTACATTTTAGAGTATATATGTTTGTATATAAGTCTACTCACTTACTATTGTGGTTATGCTGAACAGTCATCTAATCACAACATTCATGTTGATTAGTAATATATAGGAAAAAACTCATTGTTTGATTATTATGACCACTAAGCCCACATAGTGGATAGTCGCTACGAACAGTAAAGAATTTGCACTGACATTTACCATTGATACAGACCAATTCAGAGGCATTGTGCATTGTACCTGCTACACTTATCTAATATAAATAGACAAATATAGTTGTTTTTTCAAAACCTTTGTATCACAAATAATATCGATAAAAAATCAGCACATACAAAAAATGTCTTAGAAGATTTCATTGTCACACAACAATCGTTGTTCCTCGTCCTACACAACTGACAGATTCAACACTTGCCATAGAAGCAGCAAGACTCTTATGCGGCATGTCAATATGCGGCCACATAATCATAGTAATAATAGCACTTTCATATGTACATATGGTACTTACACAGTACAGTTAAACAACATGAAAACAAGTCAAATAGGTTGCCCTGAACATAGAGCTAGCGATATAATGTCCTCCAATGAAAATAGATCTTAGCTATATTTTAAGAATGCCACACACATAGAACACAGGGCTAATTTTAGATTGAGTATGTCTGGTCATCTTCCATTTTGATTGTGTTTTTATTCATAGTCGGTAGCTGGGTGGAATCCCTATTTGGTTTTAATATTGTATATAAATCTATAGCAACACTTTAAAAAGGTGGCGTAGTGATACAAACATGACGTCAATTGTGGGGCTTTGATGTCTACAATAGCTCTATGCTGCACCATTGAGAAGTCAGCTTAATATAATTTTTCTTGTGTTAACAGAGAGTCTATGTTCATGTAGGTTGATTTGCACACTTTGTTTAAATACAGGGTATCAAAAAACAGTCTGCTGAAGTTATGCAAAAATAATTATATTAGCTTTACATGAGTAAAATTCATAAACAAACATATAAACTATATTTTTATATGTTAAGACCGCGCCACTGACGTTGTATTCAATGCAAACATTGCCCTTGGACAGGTGATGGTTTTCTCTAAAGAAAGTTGCATTTAAAACTCTCTTTTGTAACTTAACATACTTTTGTAAGTAGCGTACAGCAAAACAAAATTGTAAATATTTGTTTATTAATCTAGTACATTATTTAACTATTGCCATTTATATGTAAATTTAGGTCAAAGGGGTTTTTGGTTTTAAGGGTAGGTTTAGGTGTAGCCATTGAGAAACAAAGGGTAAGGCTAAGACATAATGAAGTTAACTTGGGATGTAGACAGGGCAGACCAAGAGAAAATATAAACGTTCTTCAGCTAAAACCAACCACACACACACACACAACTCGATTTGTGTGTTTAACGTGTTTTCATGACATAATATCAATTATTAGTTCAGTGTTTATGTCTGCATCAACCGTCTATTGTCAACATCACCATTGGCTTGTGAGGTGTATGTCAGGGCTGGAGTGAAAACATTACTGAACATAAAATTGGGATTAGCAAACTTTGGCTTCTTCTCAAACCAGGTAACCACTGTGAAAGCTATGAGGGAGCAGTGTGTTTTATTGGTCCAACAAAAATATCTGGCTCGTTCCCCACACACCATCATTCCTTGAAATGAAATTGGCTTTTTCCTAAAAAGAATATGGCAACAGAATCATATCGTGATGAGTCGACCACTACGTCTCAAATCCGCTCTGTATTTTGAACAGTCTTAAGATGGAGGCTAGGGGGTGGTTAAACCTCTAGACACTAATCAGAAGAGACCCCCTATGCTTCTGCACAAAACACCACTGACGAAACCAAAACACATTGTTCTTGTCCATGAGGAGAAGGTCCACCAGAGGTCTGCCTCAAAGTGCACAGCTGCTGCTGTCTTGCAGAGGTCAGAGGGCAGACAGGACTGAAGGCAGGTTGAGCACAAAAGATCTCGAGGCAAGAGAGGAGCTGCTGACGACAACAGAGAGAGTGAGAGAGAGAGAGTTGCAGAGACGAGATTGATATAATACATTCAGCCACGAGAAGAAAAATAAAAACTGACGAGAGATGGACTTTCTCCCATTTGCTCTTATACTGTCTTTTCTCAACACACAGCAGCATGAGTCCATGAACAACCTCGCTTCAAAACGTCGCCGCCCTAAACTCTCAAGATCACTATCACTCTGTCCTCCCAGAGCAGATCAAAGCCCAAGATTCTTCAGGTTGCAAACAATGATGACCACCCATTGAGGTTTTCAACTTCCAGGTCAAGTTGGCGCATAGGAGCAAAACACTTCCTGCTGAAGAGGAGGTGGAGGTCGCGGAGGAGGGGGGGCCTTTCACTGGCCAGCGTCGAAGGGCAGGCGGCTCTCGTACAGGCACAGGGCGTGGTGGACGAACTCGTACTGCTCCCCTGTTTGAATCATGCCACCCCTGGAGAAGGAGGAGGAGGAGGAGGAGGAGGAAGAGGAGAAGAAAGAGAGGAGATCAGTAGGTGCGCCCTCAAGGGCCATCTTGATTATGAAATGGCAGCCGCTTCCTGCTAACCTTTGAACAATGCTGGCACTCTCTGGGTCATTTCACCCAGCCCATGCAGCTTTAAATATGCTTTAATACAGTGACATTTGCTTCTGTGGGTGGGTGTGGGGCCCACAGGGACACTGGAAGGAGGTGTGTGTGTGGGGGGGTTACATCACAGAGGTACGTACAGTACCAGTCAAAAGTTTGGACACACCTTTAATTATTTTGAGAAATGTTTTCTTTAGTTTTTATTATTTTCTACATTGTTGATTAATACTGAAGACATTTAAACTACGAAAGAACACATAAAGAATGATGTACTAAACAAAAAAAAGTGTTTTCTACCATGTAGAAAATGATCAAATTAAAGGAAAAACTTCTCCAAAAATGAGAAGGTGTGTCCAAACTTTTGACTGGTACTGTATATGATGTCCGGAGGTAACACTGCTTTTAAATCACAATGACTTAGACATAGGAAGGAACTCTGAATTTTGCAGCGTTATTTCTCTTTCTCTCCGTACCTGTCTGATCGGAGTTGGCACACAATACCCAACACGTCCACACTGCCCTCCATCTGCAGCTGGCGACAGCCAATAGTCGTGGCGATGAAGCATCCGGTGCGCCCGATACCAGCACTGAATCAGGGAATGAACAGGTACGGCATGTTACAATACACAACAAAAAAGACTTGGCCATGCTACGAGGACGTTAATTTCAAATGTTTTAAAACCACTTGTGACAGCAACAGAACCCTGGTGCGATTGACTGATGTTTTTTTTTACTCATTTAAAATAACAGAATGGGAAAAATGGTCAAATAGATATTTTAATTTGTCGTTTACTGTTATCTGGCATCATGGGGCTTATACTCTATTTTGGAATTCTTGAAGATCCCTCATTTCAAAATAACAGAAGAGGGCTAATGCTAAAATAGAGCTAAAAACTCAAAGTTCATACTTATTTCATACTAATTGCTCTCTGAAATCCAATAACCCCAACCCCTTGTGTGGTCCCTGTGATAGTACCTGCAGTGAACGATCACAGGGCCTCTGGGGCCAGTGGCCAGCCGGTCCTCCTCCACATCAGTCATTAGCTGCAGCAGAGGCTGGGTGCTGTCGGGGGTCTTGTGGTCGGGCCACGACGTGTACCAGTAGTGCTCCACCGCGCGGCTCTGCCCCCCTTGCTGCGGTAGAGAGCAAGAACACAGTGAGTGAGAGAGGGAGACAGACAGGCAGATAATAATGGCACGGTGTAAAAAGGGCTATTGAAAAGTGTATACAAATAAATTACGTCTAAAACCGGGATTTTTTTAAAGAAATAAATTCAGATTGAAATGAGCTCTAAACTTAAATCAGTGAGTTTTAAAACAGCTGGGTGGAAATCATGTTATCAACTTCAATCATCAATCATCAACTGCAATCAATCATCAACTGCAATCAATCATCAACTGCCCAGCCTTCAGGGGTCTTCACCTCAGCACTCTCTGGCTTATGATTTAGCTGATAGTGTATGTTGTATGTGACTGAGGTTATGCCAGTGGGAGTGGGGTCTTACCTTCAGTGTGAGGCTGCGCACGGTGAAATGCTCACATTCCCGAACGCTGTTCACCAGCACTTCTGTTTTACCATAGATACCTCTCCTCTCTGGCCAGTACAGCACGCATTTCTGTAGGGCAAATCACACCAGCATCAGTGACCTGACCAGAGCCAAAGCATAGAGGAGCTGATCACAGCAGCCTTGCTAATGAAATCAGCCACTTGGCAATAATCAACATATTCATAAATACATTAAAGTAAATATTCTTAAGGTGTCACAACAAATTGAAATATAATATAAAATAGATTTAAAAATAATAATAATAAGTTTTCAGTATTTTCTGGAAGTGAAAATCATCTGCATGAGGTCTAGCTATAGTGAATTGAGAGGCAGGCACTAAGGATTGTCTCTGGAGGCTATCAGGAGTCTCTTCCCCATTGCTATTCAAGTTTGCTTGTGTGGGTAACATTATTTAAGGAGCCATAATAAATCAGTCTGAGAGCTGTGTCATGCCCATAGGCGGAGATCCCGGGGGGGGGACATGGGGGACATGTCCCCCCCACCCCTACCATAAAGTTGTCCCCCCTAACAATCATTGTTAACAAATATAAATAATTTTGAATAATAAAGTTATATGAAATAAAAGCCCAACAACACTAGTGGTGCTAATTATAAGCCTAAAACAAATGTGTTTTTTAAGTGTTGAAAAATCATGATCCTCCTATTCAAAGTATTTTGGTTCACATTCTATTTCCAACGGGCGGGGCTACTGTCAGCTCCCTGTTTCAGTCAATCAGCCCAGTAGCCTACACCATGAGCCGGCAGCAGGCAGCCCCGGGACCAATTCCGCATAAGCTCTTTTATAGAAAAAAGGAAGTTCCTTTTGTGGTTGATGTAGAAATCTGTGTTTGTAAGAAAAAGGAAGTTCCTTTTGTGGTTGATGTAGAAATCTGTGTTTGTAAGAAAAAGGAAGTTCCTTTTGTGGTTGATGCAGCAATCTGTCCAAGTTATGCTAGCTCTCGTGGCGCTACCTTTATGCCGTATTATTTTACGTGAAATGTATGTATCTCTTTATTTCTGTCTGTTCCAGACAGTTTTATCAAAATATCAAACGTCCGGTATGAATAAATGCATGCTGATAACTTCAGTTAACTGAAGAAAAAAAAGACTTGTCGATTCACTTGAAATTCATCATCTTTGAAGCTTAGCTGTGTAAGCTCGCTGTCTAATCCTACAAGGTAGCAAACTCAGTACGAAAAAAGCATACAGAGAGAGGGCAATAGGGCCAGACAGAAACTTTTTCATGTCCCCCCCCCCCAGGAATTACTCTCTGAAATGTTACCATGTATTGTCCCCCCTACAAAGAAATGGGATCTCCGCCCCTGGTCATGCCAAGAATCTCGGAGGTGTTAAAACGAGTCTGAGTGTGAGTCTGAGTCTGTGAGCTTCTCTGGAGGGCAGCGGGGACAGATATGTGTGTGTGTGTGTGTGTGTGTGTGTGTGTGTGTGTGTGCGAGGGCCGCAGGGACAGATCATCACCTCGTTCTTCTCCTTCAGTTTGGTGATCATGACGATGACTGGGCTGTCCTCTTGCCAGGCCATATGCCAGAAGTCGTTTACCGTGTTGATCATCGGCCCCTGCGTGGCGATGTACGCTCTCTCGTCTCCTAGGTAACCCTGAAAAAAACAACAACAACAACAACAACAAGGCTGACTTCAGTCAGTTTTATTAGCACAAACGACACACAGTAACACACACGTGCATATATAGTGGCGATCAGGACACACACAAACACACACGCAGGCCTGAGGTTGCAGTGAATTTTATCTTATTTTATAAAAGCAAACAAAGGAAAGATGAAGAAGTGGGCGAGGGGGGGGGGGGATGGGGGGGGGGGGGGGGTAGAGGCACAGACACTGCTGAAATGTGACTGCTTTGACTGGTTTTTGAGACGCTTAAGAGAGATGGATGTTATGTAAATGTCATTGGATATTTATCAGGAACATTTAGGTAAAATATGAATATGAAAAGCTTTGTCATGCCAGAAAATAGTAGAAGGTTCAATAATATTGCACTGTACACTTACAATGTACACTTCCACAACATATACTTAACATAATTATACTGTAATACAATGTTTAAATATAATTCTTAATGTAGTATTTCTTGGGTATGATTTGCTCTCTTTGCCTTTCCAAATGCAGGATATACTCTATAATTATGGGGAAGTTTTAGGTACATATTGTACAAACAAGATTGAACAAACAAAATATACAGTTTGGAGCCTTCATCGGCCTCATGGCTATTTACATAAGATCCACAGTCAGATCTCAGAATGACCTTTGCTACTGTTGAAAAGGGGACTTTAGGTCATCAGCGTAAGACAAATGAGATGGAAATGGCTGTCTAAACAATGGCTGAATAAGTAATATTATCCGAAGTTCATTTGCAGTGCCTGTGTCCCGGTGCAGCCATGGCCACCTAAGAATCTTAAGGGGTTGAGGGGCTAATGTATTTGTGTGTGTGTGTGTGTGTGTGTGTGTGTGTGTGTGTGCCGGTGGGGAGGTGTTGAGGATGTAGTTGTGTATGTATGCAAGGCAAGGGTGTTAGAAGTGTTGAGGGAGGCCCCACGCTGGTGGAGGTGAAAGAGAAAACTTGCTCCTAAACTTCCTGCCCCAGGACTGCCTCAGGAAGCCACCCTATTGTATGGAAGGCCAAACGGGACATAAGGAGTGAGTTCACTTATTCCTTTGCTGCTGTGCACCCCGCCCTGACCCCCCTAAAACCCCCCTCCCCCAAACCCACTCATATCCACCGCCCACCCCCACCTCCATTTTCTTCGATGGACTTATATGGAAGCAAAACAAACAATGGTCTCAACATTCTTTCCCAGATCTATACCCCGATAAGGAAGATGCTTTCTTTTTTTTTCCCCCAATGTTTATTTCATTTCATTGTTACCAAAACTCCTGCAATGATTCCAACCATCCATCACATGAAGAATTAGTTTCAGTGAAATAGAAAAACGCCAGAGTGTGTGTGGGACGCCGAGGTGGGACTCACCCTGACGAAGTTGGCATTGATGTAGCTGCTGAGAGGATCGTGAGAGTTCTTCGTCTTCAGGATCACCCTGGAGTGGGGGTCTGTAACAACACAGAAAGAGAGAGAGAGAGAGAGAGAGAGAGAGAGAGAGAGAGAGAGAGAGAGAGAGAGAGACATACACTGATTCAGGTGTTCACTTGTTTATTGTACATTCTGTGCCCACAATCATTTATAATTAAGCATGGTTAATTCATACCAAAACAAAGAGTGACAATGAATATGGATTGTAATTTTTGAGTTCTGTTCTCTGTTTTTGTAACACCAGAAAGAGAGAGGGAGGGAGAGGGAGAGAGAGAGAGGGAGAGAGAGAGAGGGAGAGAGAGAGAGAGAGAGAGAGAGAGAGAGAGAGAGAGAGAGAGAGAGACAGGAATAAGCAAAACAAAACAAACACTCCACCCAAGGAGGCGTAGATGAGTGTGTGATGTTGACACTTGCAAACGAATCCCCCCCCCACCCCAGCAACCTTTTGTGAGCAAATTTGCAACCATCAGTATGAGGTGTAAAGACAAGTTTCCAGACTTTTAGACACAGGGTGGGTATTTCTGTCCGTGACTACTCCTTGGCTGGGGCTAAGTTCAACACCCACTATGTTGGCTGACATGTCGCTGAGTTTCTTTCCTTTTCACACTCTCTTGTTTAACACCTCACCGTCCTCCCACAAGCTGGCTTCATCTTCATGATCGGATGAATCATCATCATCATCATCATCGCTTCTCCAAAACTTTGAGAGAAGTTTAAGTATACCACGACTCTCATTAAAGTGGAGCGGAACTGTCAGTCTGGATGTTCTTTAAAGTGTTCGGATGAGGGGGGGAAGCTTGTCTCCTTGATTCGGAGATTAGCCGAGCTGAATTAAACACTGATCTTTTTTAATTGTTCTCTTTTTGTGGTCCGAGCTCACCGTGGCCTGGTTCTACTTCCAAGACGTTTCAGTCCCACTCTTCTTGGTCGGTCTTCCTTGGACGGAAGGGACCCCCCCCCCCCCCCCCACCTTCTCCACCACACACACACACACACACACACACACACACTCACACACTCACACATATCACACACACACACACACACACACACACACACACACACACACACACACACACACACACACACACACACACACACACACACACACACACACACACTCACACACACACACACTCACACACATACACACACACACACACACGCATATTGATAACTATGCCTCACAGCCTTCCCCATGCCTTCCCCATGCCTTCCCTTCTGCCCTGAAGAAACACTAGCAGCGCAAAACGGAAGCTGATAACAACCAATCGGGAACAGACCAGACATCTGGGGTTACATAATGCCGGCCGTGTCCCAAGAAAGTTTGGCACGGTTTTGGGAACAGACTGTTCAAGAGAGAGCTAATTGTATTGTTCTCGCGCCAGCCAGAGAGGTCAAAGGAAAGCCCGGTTCACAGTGCGCTTGTTAATCTCAAGCACCTCCACCTTAATTTCCAGAGAGAGAGAGAGAGAGAGAGAGAGGGAGGGAGGTGAATCTCCTCCCTGTTGAGCCAGCCTGAAGGTTGATTGGCTGGCAGGATGGTCAATCAACCTTCCTTAGGATATAAGGTGCTTCCCTAGGAGTGAACCAAAGACTGTGTCACGATCTGACATCAAGATTAGCACAGCAATGCTACATGATGGCACTTCTGGTCATTTCTTTGCAGCCCCTTGATGTTCACTCAAGATAGGCCGGCTTGCTGGGATAAATCTATCTGGTACATCCTTTTTGTTTAGCAGACATGTTTATCTATAGTGCCATAGCCATTTTCATGAAAACGTGTGATCCTTGGGCATCGAACCCATGATCTTGGGAGTATAAGCACATTCTACCAGTTTAGCAACAAAAGCGCTTGTCGCAACATGGAGCACTGTTCTGATCAAACATAGTGGTGTTTAACGGTCACACAGTAACGCCTAAGCACAGACTACTAAGAGCAGATTCCCTCCTCTGGTGTAACCCTCCTCGGCCATGAAGTCTCAGAGAGCAGAGATTCATTTTCCATTGTGGAAATCACAACAGTGTGTGCATGCCAGGACCCTGTCACTGCCGCTGACGCTTATCGGACCAGACATGTTGACTTTCTCTGGCACTGACGACAGGCAAATAAGTCAGGCAACTTTAATGCACAGTGACAAGCTGTACCGTCTGCCCGGGACTTAATTCAACTCATCCTTCGGACCTGCCAGGCCTTGGCATGCAACTGCAGCTGTAGCAGAAAACGAGTAAGTAATGAAATAAGCAGTTGTTGCCAAGCAGGATAAAGAGGGGGAGACGCGCTGTACTTACTTGGCAAAATGGTCTTGTATCGGTTCTTGGTTCCGTGGCTGGGGATGACCAGGTCTTTGGGATCCACAAAGTTCATGGGGATCTCCTAGAACGATAAGACAGCGTACATTGAAGGAGACGAAAGAGAGACAAATACCTTCATACAGTGCCTTGGATAAGTATTCACCCCCTTGGATGTTTTACCCTTTTATTTCTTTTACAAATCAATCGTGGTCAATATAAGTTGGCTTTTTTGACAAATAAAATCACAAAAAAGCCCTCTGTAAAGTGAAAACAGAATCCTACACAGTAATGTCAATTCAATAAAAATATGTATTGTAAAATAAGTGATTGCATAAGTATTCACCCCCTTTAAAGTGACTGACCTAATTCATCATAGGTCCAGCCAATTGGTGCTAGTAGTCTCACAATTATTGACCATGATTGATTTATAAAAGCAATAAAAGGGTAAAACATCCAAGGGGGTGAATACTTATGCAAGGCACTGTGCATGCAGGATCACACAGTGACTTCTTGAAGGAAGGAAAATGAGCCACGATCCCTAATGACTCACGACTCACGGATCATTACCCAGATTCATCACACGCACTAAAAACAGTCAGTGTCAGTGTGACTGTCAGTGTGTCACGTTTCGCTATGGGGTGCTGAGAAGTAGAGATATGGCCATTCATTTGGTGTGTACCTCCTAGAGCAAAAGCTTAGAGTGGAGAGAAGATGTAGCAAGTGAAAATGCATGTTTAAATTATCAACTTCTACCTGTATGTGCAAGTGCATGTTTGTGTTCATACTGTATGTGTCTTTGTGTGTGTGTGTGTGTGTGTGTGTGTGTACCCATGTATGTGTGTGTATGCGTGTGTGTACCCATGTATGTGTGTGCGCATGTGTGTTTGCATGTACAGTATATATGTGTGTGTATGTATGCATATGTGTGTGTGCCTGTGTATGCCTATGTGTGTATGACTCACAGCGAACTCGGCGTGCAGCGTCTGCGTGTTGAGCACGGTGTGGCGGAGCTGCTGGCGCGTGAGCGTGCGCCCGGCCGACTGCAGGTACTCCTGGGCGGCGCTCTCACGAGGCGTAGTCACGCCGCAGTTCAGCGGCTCCACCGCGCCCAGGGAGCTCATGTCCAGCACCAGGGACACGTTTGAGCCTCTCCTGCACACACAGGAAGATACCAGCCGTGAGACACACGTGTCAATCAAAATCATTCAGCTACAGACAGGAAGATACCAGCCGTGAAACACACGTGTCAATCAAAATCATTCAGCTACAGACAGGAAGATACCAGCCGTGAAACACATGTGTCAATCAAAATCATTCAGCTACAGACAGGAAGATACCAGCCGTGAGACACACGTGTCAATCAAAATCATTCAGCTACAGACAGGAAGATACCAGCCGTGAGACACACGTGCCAATCAAAATGCGTGTGTACTAAATGTGAACGTGTGTACAAAATGCGAATGTGTGTACTAAATATGAACTGTACTAAATATAAATATGAATGTCTGGCTTTTTAGAGAACATGGTACGTTGCTTAAATGCAACTTTGATTTACAGCTGGCCCTGGGAAAAACAAATATTTGTGGGTAAAAATCTTTTCCGAAAATAAATAAAAATCACTAAAAACATAGCTTGCCTTTGAGACAGAACGATTTTATTATGTCCTTTTAACATCAAAAGGTGTTAGGTAGTTGGAAACACGAAAACCAGCTCTCCCGCATGACATGTTTTATCATGTATTTCTTTATAAATGAGTTATTATACACAGCGACTGCCTTTTACTGTTAACTTTCAGTTTTACCTCAAAAAGCATAGACAAGTACAATATCATCCAAATGTAGATGTCGCTTCATGTTGTAAAAATCATCAGGACAGGAGACATTTACCCCCTCCACCTGTCAAATGGGTCACGCACATTTTGCACGTCCACACAACAAAACTTCCTCGGTTGTTTTGTCAGTCTCAATCAGCAGTTTTTAAACATGGCCGTCCGTGTTGGTTCAGTTCCGCGCTACAATAACACCCACCCCAAACCCCACCATCTCTCTACAATGAACTCGCCACAATGACAAGGTGTTTGATATCAGCGCTTCATTTTATTCCCTATTGCTCGTTATTCAAACTAACTCTCTCCTCCGCAATAAGCAAAGGGACGTTTTTTTCAGAGTTATGAGAATAAAATATGAATTGGATTTTAAATCACAGGCTATTTTGGCTGACATGAAACCTGTAGAAAATAGGTGTGAGTGGGCCAGTTTGATCACACCTCACACTGACTGACACCCCCACATTGCCCCTCCGTTTTACTCTGGCTCCGTTTTAAACCAAAACAAATCATCATCGCCGTGTCCCCTTAAGCAGACAGGGGACACAAGCCAATCGCTCACTGGCCTGCCCCGAGCATCATCCTCTCGCAATCAGCAGCGAGGCACGGCAGGAAGTCAGCCATATCCTGCACAGGAAGTCAGCTGACACATCCCTCGGTCCCGCCTTTCCCTTTTTGTCTGGCTCTGCCGGAGGCCTCAGAGAGCGCAGAGATAAGAGTAACGCAGGACACTGCAGACAAGCGCAGTCCTCTGAGGGGGGGGGACCGCTCACACCATAGGCCAGTGGTTCTCCTTTTTGGAGGTACTGAACCCTGCAAGCTTCATCAGTGCATTCGTCGAACCCTTCGTAATTTAAAAAATAAAATATGATTTCTTCAAAACGTAGGTATGTATAAAAACGGCCCGACATTGCTAGTGTGAACCGGGCTATACTGCGTGTGTCTTGACCCCTGCCGAACCCCTGAGAGTGGCTCAACGAACCCCTGGGGTTCGATCGAACCCAGGTTAAGAACCACTGCCATAGGCCATCTCTGAGTGGTTTCTGAGCAGAGTCAGGCAAATAGCCACTGCTAGGACCCCCCAGGGACGGCTCATACCACCACCAGACAGAGCTGCAAAGTCCTGATGTTTATTTTGGTTCACCGGTTCTCTCTCAGTCACGCATTCATTTGACGTATTCTGATTCATGGAACCATAAAATGGGTAGGTAATGATGGCATTATGAGGACAGTCGTAAATCAATGTTGTTTTGAGCTGGGCTCAATGGCCTGGAAGCCAATGCACGCTCAGCAGGCTCAATAAAACCATCTTTAAGTTAATCTGCTGCACTTATCCCAAAGAAAGCCCCTTAAGAAAGTCCCTTACTTAGGTTCCAGTTTGAAGGAAGTCTGTTGTATTGAACCAACTTGCTTTGTTCTTTGTGTCTAAGTGCCAAAAGCTATTGTGGCGCAGGTTGAACGAGGCGTTTTTGACTCCGGACCAGAGAAGTTGTTTCAGCGCTCCTTCGCCTCCCACTTTGGCCCGAGCTTCAATAGCCACTGTCCCCCAATGACTTCAGACTCCTTCATTGTGCCTTGGCAAACAGTTCTTTTTTTCATAAGAACATTCTAGATCATCTCTTCCTGCGTTCCCACCCCTAGACACCCCCCCCCCCCCTCCACACACACACACACACAGACCCACACACACACACACACACACACACACCTCCCCGTCCTCCCTCCCTCCCCTCTGGTAAACACTGAGCTGATTGTTGGACGTCTCGTCCACTATTGACACGGGAACCCGAGGCGTCCTCTCTCACCTCGAGCAGAGGCGGCCTACTCCTCGGTCCACACGTACGCTCCCTCACACACCTGCCATGCTTTGCAAACACACGGGAGTCAGGGTCAAATTCCACAACCTCCATTCAAGTCTGTTCATAAGGCCAAACCCACTTCAGAATAAATAATTGTGAGATATCGTGATTTATTGACCACGACATGTACACAATGTGCTGGATGTACAATTATCCGGTCATTGGATATTCATGATGGATAACCAACAGGGCGAGGAGCATATTGTTTAATGAGGAAACGAAGCATCATGATTTTTCTATCTACCCATATTAGATACATCAGCACCAGCAGAAGGATATACTTATCTCCCCTAGGTACATGGCAAACCAAACACTGACCCCTGATAAACTTGCATTGTAGTCACACGCAATGCTTTGGTGGTCAGCAGATTGTATATGTGAAATGAGGGCACCCATTTCTGTTTATCCTGCAGCCAAACTACTGACAAAAACAACAACTGTGCCTTCATGGAGTCATTATGTGTTTAATCCACTAGAGGGCAGTGTTTCACTTCATTGTTTTTTGTTCTTTTAGGCAAAGTGCTTTCGACAGACTCCGATATTATATAAAGTGAGTCACATTTTACTTCACTCAAAACTGGAAAATCCAAACCATCAGCAACTGCTTTCCAGAAATACAAGCGATTGGGATGCCTCACCCCTACCCTTCCATTAACCAGATCATGGAGTAGGAATTTCCCCTGATGCACCTCTGTATCAACTATCACTGTCCACCAGAACAGCCTGCAGTTTCAGTTCATGGTGCTTTGACCCAGGGGGCATTAATGTGGACCAATCATGGTCTTTCTCAAGTACCTTAAGGTACCTTAAGGTTTGGTAAATGTGTCGACTTCAGGCATAACAGTGAAGTTAGGAAGTGCATTAAACCCTTGTCCACCAACATGCTGGGGAATAGGACTGCCAGTGTGTGTGAAATTTTACAGACATTTTACAAACATTTTACAAACATTTTACAAACATTTCTCCCCCATAACTCACCTCTCCTGAAGACCAGCGGCTGGCTTCATCCTGAAGGGGGAGTGGCTTGACGAGAGGCAGGGCCTGATCTCAGTGGGCAGGATGCAAGGCGGGCAGATGGGCTCGGGGGCGTGGCAGGAGATGGCACCGCTGGCGGTGGTGAACGTGGACGCGGGGGCGACGCCTGCGCTGGCAGCGGGATGACTGAACGGAAACGGAGCAAAAGGGGCGGTGCTTAAAGGTTTAGGGACCGCTCTGGCCTGAACCATGCTGCTGCCGAGATGGAAGGGAGGCGGCTGGAGGGGGGGCAGGGGGGCCGGGTGCACGGGGATGGGGGCCAGGTGAACGTCGCGGCTGGGCGGGGGCGGCTGTTTCAACTGCCGGTCAGAATACTCAACCTTCTCCTTTAACCGGTACAGAACCTGAGAGAAAGAGAGGAGAGAGAGAGAGAGAGAGAGAGGACAGAGAAACTAAGTCCAAGCTTCTCTGGAAAAATGCGTACTTAAATATGTTCTCAAATACATACTTAAAAATGTACTTAAACACATACTTAAAAATGTACGCAAACAACTTGTACTTGTGACTTACACAGCAAGTGCAAACAAGTTTACATCTTCATATTGAGATTGAAAGAGGCCCTGGAGCAAATGCCACTGTGACTATAAAAGCAGCTGGAGACATGACTGCCCTATAAAGGCATGACAGGGAGCTCTCTGAGGGCCTCCACTGGCTTTAAGCAGCTCGCTTCCACTGCCAGTTTCAAGGCCAGTGTGCCTCAAAGCAAACGTAGATAATACAATCCGCTCCCATCGCCTCTTGTTACATTAACTAACACATTCTGGCCATCGACACAGACACAGACACCGCCACCACATTCATGGCATTCCTTGGGTACGGGTAAGGGAATAGACGGGTTGTGGAACATTGCTTGAAGGGACATGCCTAAGCAGCCTGTACAGCTGGGAACCTGCCCTGGAGATTTGTCAGTTGGCCTATGCGCTGTACGAGAGCCAAGGCCTCGTAATTTGGGCAAGCCAGCACAGCGATGCCATGCCAACCATGCCACTGAACCTCTGAGGGGCTGGGTTAAGCAGCCCCGTTCACAGCTACAGCCACAGTGTGTGTGTGTGTGTGTGTGTGTGTGTGTGTGTGTGTGCGTGCGTGCGTGCGTGCGTGCGTGTGTGTGTGTGTGTGCGTGTGTGTGTGTGTGTGTGTGCGTGTCTACATGCCACTGAACCTCTAAGGGCCTGGGTTAAGCAGCCCCGCCCACAGACTAGGCTCAGTTAGAGTTTGGACGAGTTTAATCTTCCTTGATCTGTTTTTCCTCCGCTTTCATAAAATCACTGGGTTCACGTCAAAACACTCACTCTGACATGGCTGTCACACAGGCCCTCTTGTGGATGATGTGAGCACTGACAGTGTGTTAGTATGCGGGTGATAGGTTCGAGCTGACAGTGTGTTAGTGATGTGGGCGATGTGGTGTGTGGTAGTGGTGGTGTATGCAGTGCAATATATGGACAGCTAATCTTGTATTACTTAAGATAATACTTTACATTTGCAGGAAATATTCTGATAAAACACTGGAACAATCAATGATGTATCTGGCAAATAGTGACATCGTTTTGGTATACATACTTTTTTGTAATAGTTGTGATCTCTCATGAACAAAACTCCAATGCAGACAAAAAGCTTCTTTGAAAAACAGAGAACAGAACTCAAAAAGTACAATCCATATTCATTGTCACTCTTTGTTTTGGTATGAATTAACCATGCTTATTTATAAATGATTGTGGGCACAGAATGTACAATAAACAAGTGAACACCTGAATCAGTGTATGTCTCTCTCTCTCTCTCTTTCTCTCTCTCTCTTTCTCTCTCTCTCTCTCTCTCTCTCTCTCTCTCTCTCTGTGTGCCAACAAGTCAACGCTGTCTCAGCAGCTACAGGCTCAGCACTCAAACCCGTCCTGAGTGTCACTGCTCCTAAGATAGGATGACTTGTGCCTAAGCCTCTACTACCCACTCTCACTCTCTCTCTGCTTTTACCTAACAGGCTAACCTGCTAATATTCCTACTCACACACACACACACACACACACACACACACACACACACACACACACACACACACACACTTGTGCATAAGCCTCTAATATCCACTCTCACTCTCTCTGCTTTTACCTAACAGGCTAACAGGCTAACATGCTAATATTCCTTGTCAGCCTAAGCAGGCTTTCTCTGGCTTTGTGATGTCACCGCCCTGGGATCGTTGGGACGGACTTAGGGCCCCACCGATCTGCCTTAGACCAATCAGAGTTCAGAGACAGCGTTGACAGGGCAGCAATCCCAGGACGTGGCGGATGATCCTAGCCAAGCCCTGGGGCCACTGAGCCCTACTGAGATGTTGACACCCTACAAAACACAGGCCACGCGTCGCCGGCCCATCCTGGATACCATCCAGGGGCTCTCTAAAAACCCACAGTGCAACAGACCAGCGGAAATGGTGTGCGATGGATGTGCATCTCCATGTAATAATCTGTCATCTCCATCAGATACAAATCCCTTTGTTTGATCAACTCCATGTCATTTCTCATAGGCTAAGCAGCACCTCATCGCACATGAAAAACCACAACAATAACAACAGCCTGCCACGCAAGGCGGAAGGTATGGTCCAACGCTATTATGGTCCTATTATAGTATTTAAGCCCATTAACACTCAGTGATTAAGAACACATCCACAACAGACTTAACAAGACCACACAGCACCTACAAATGTTGTGCAACTGCCAGTGACTGCTTTAACCAGTTTGAGACGCTTAAGGCAGCATCCGTGATACTGGGGAGGCTAAAATAACATCTCATTTCACAACTTAAGACCACAGCCAACCTGAGCAGGACGGAACACGTACCATCAAACAGGTGACGATGATGATGAAGATCGTGAGGAAGATGACCACCGCGTAGAAGCCCTCGTTGGTCCACACATTGTCTCTCTCACGCTGTCCCTGGAGTACAGTCTTCTGCAGGACGAAGAAGAGGAAGAGAGAGGGGGGGGGGGGGGGGGGGGGTGAATTAACACAGGTAGAGAAAGACAGAAAAGTCAAGTAATGTCAACAGAGAGGAAGGAGGGAAGTAAAAGTAGGTCGGTGAGAGAGAAAAACAAGTGATAGAGAAGAAGAGGGGGAAGAAGGACCAATGGGGGAAAAGACGAAGGAGGAAGAGAGTTCAATATGTTCAGATGGCTCAGCATGTCTACCCTTGTTTTGGTTCCCATGGCAAATCCACTCCCCCCCATCCCCCCGGCTCAGACACACACACACACACACACACACAGCACACACACACACACACACACACACACACACACA
>NC_137912.1:8847538-8955038 GCF_963457725.1 Sprattus sprattus
GAAATATGCAGACAGCAGGGACTCCAGGAACACACACACACACACACACACACACACACACACACACACAAACACACACACACACACACACAGGTAAGTCTTTAAACGCATGCCTACTTCGGAGTAAGATGTCTGTATCTAGGGAGTCTATTAGCAAATATCTCACTGGGAGTACAAAACAAACAGATCGTAATCTCATCCAAACGTTTCAGGTACAGGAATATTTAACTGAGTTAAAGTTTCATTTGTTCCTTATTTCCATTTGTTAATTTCAATGTGATTCATCATTTGCGTTCACGAGTCTGCCATACATGTTTGTCCGTACCGTTCAAAGAAGACATTTAAAAAATAAGAATCACAAGTGTGATGCTGATGGAGCACATACGTACACACCGAGTGGTAAAGACACAGACCAGAGGTCGCCAGACCAGGTGGACGTTTTCCCCAGAGGTCGCCGCTCTGGAGGGGTGAAGATGGCCGTCGGTGGAGTCCAGTCGTCAGCCCTTTCACGCTTGACGGAGGGAGCACTTGAGCAGCCCTGGCATTGAAACACTGAGGTCACGCCTTCCCAGAATCCTCACCTGATAGACGTGCCAGGAGACGCACAAGCAGACCGCTCCTCCTCCCTCGTCCGCCATTTCGTGCCGCCCTCGGACTCCAGCGGCGGTTGCCAGCGGCTCCTCTAGAACTGGAGGTGGGGCTCAAAACTAAGCCTCGTCCGTGGAGATCCAAAGGCCCCTGGTTCCACAAGGAGCGCCTTAGGGGTCACTGAGCGTCTTCATCCACAGACAGTAGGGGTACCAGGGGGTGCTGAAGACACTTGGGCAAACATGCCCCCCTGTGGCTGGCAACCGTCAGCCCTGATTTCACCTGATTTCACCTGATTTCACCTGATTTCACCTGATTTCACCTGATTTTACCTGATTTCACCTGATTTCACCTGATTTCACCTGATTTCACCTTGACTTTTCTGTTGTTCTCAGGCTTCTCTTTCCTGGTTCAGTGGAGAGTTCAAGACATCGTCCCTTTCTGGCAGTTTTCTCCAATGTCATTAACCCTTCTTCGAGTTAATTACTTCGTAATTAATTACTTTCCAGTTCAAAGAGCAGAAAACCAAAACCGTCCCGAGTCGCCGCCAGCGTTGTTGTCACTCATTTCGCCATCCTCTTTCTCGCTCCATTTTTTCCTCTGTCCATCATTGCTCTCTTCTTTCGCGAGAGACTGCTGAGGACCTCCTCTGGTTCTCCTAATCTAAAATGGCTGCCCTGGTTGAGAGCGGTGTGTTGCTTCTCACCATTTGATTTTAAACAGCGAAAAAAGTGAGTGCTGGCTCTCCTCCAGTGCTTTGCTCCCTCTGTCATCTCTCTCTCTCCCCCTCTCTCTCTCTCCTCCTCTCTTCCACTCTCTCTCTCTCTCTCTCTTCCCCTCTCTTCCTCCCTCACTTCACAGCCGTTTGCAGTTTGCCTTTTTTTTTTTTCCTTTCCAACCACTGACGGCTTTTCCACCCTCTCCCTCTGTGTCTCTACATCTCCTCTCTCTCTCTCTCTCTCTCTCTGTCTTTTTCTCCTTGTCTCTCTTCCTGTGTTGTGAGTGGCTAGCAGGTTTGCAGGCGGCAGTTAAAAAATTTGGAGTCATTATGGTAATGGTGCTAAGTGGAGGTAAGGGGGCCGGCACGGCCGTGCTTTGAGCAACAGGTGGTGGGAGGATGGTGGGCTGCCGTGGCTCTTCTGGATGAACCGCCTGGCCCGGCGGGACCGAATTAGAGCAGTGACTCATGCACCAATAGGAGCGGGTAGAGCGGGGGTAGGGGGGGTTGGTGTTAGGGAAGAGTGTGTGGGGGGGGGAGGGGAGGGGGGTCATTTCGAGTTCTGGTACAAGGAGCTCGTTACACAAATGAAAGTGCGCACACACACACACACACACACATAACAGGCTTACACACACAGATGATCATGCTTTCTCTCTCTCTCACACACTCACACTCATACACACAGATTGAGAAAGAGGGAGAGATAGAGAGAGAGAGAGAGAGAGAGAGAGAGAGAGAGAGAGAGAGAGAGCGAGGAAGAGAGAAAATGGCTCCCAGACTGAAGCTTTATAAAACACTGAAAATGTGCCACTGCCAGAGTAGCATAGTAACCTGCAGGCGTGATGCATGACGGGGGATGCGAGGGGAAGCATACGCATCCAGCACACCAGTGTTGTACCTGAACGCGTTCACGGAACGAACGTTCATGAACTCGTTCATAATTTTGGTGAACGTGAACTGAACGTACTGTATTACTGCCTGATGAAAGATACTGTGAACGCGTTAATTCTGGTGTCTGTGAACGCCACCTTCATTCTTTTTTTTTATTTCGTTCAATAAAGTGCCAGATTTCTAGAGACTTCTAGGCGAAAAACACACCATTAATTAACAGTCCTGTATCCAATCGCTGTGTGTGCGTTCTTCTATACCTGGCAAGTGGGAGAGCGCTGTAAACGCATTCATTTTGGTGTCTGTGAACGGCACGTTCACTCTTTTTAATTTTGTTCAATAATTTGCCAGATTCCTAGAGACTTCCACTTCCATTACCAGTCAATTGCTACGTTTGCTTTTTTTCTAGTGTCTATGCCTGGCAAGTGTGAGAGCGCCGAAGTTGCGTAGAGGCAGAGAGCGGTATTGCAGACAGATAGAGATTTAGAAAAATTACTGAGCTGCTTTCGCGTAGACTCTGTTGATTCCGACTTAACATGTTACTGCTGTTGCGTGCACTTATAAGGAGCTGGCGGGGCGTGTATGTATGCAAATCCAGGTGCACATGAACGCGCGTACAACTTAAGAAAGCTCTTCCGGGGGAGCCAGCTCACAATGCAGCAGAGGTCTTTTGGTCTTTTCTAATCAACCTGAAGTGAGAGGTGTGTAATCAACAGGAAGTGAGGTGTGTAATCAACAGGAAGTGAGAGGTGTCTAATCAACAGGAAGTGAGAGGTGTCTAATCAACAGGAAGTGAGAGGTGTGTAATCAACAGGAAGTGAGAGGTGTCTAATCAACAGGAAGTGAGAGGTGTCTAATCAACAGGAAGTGAGAGGTGTGTAATCAACAGGAAGTGAGAGGTGTCTAATCAACAGGAAGTGAGAGGTGTCTAATCAACAGGAAGTGAGAGGTGTGTAATCAACAGGAAGTGAGGTGTCTAATCAACAGGAAGTGAGAGGTGTCTAATCAACAGGAAGTGAGGTGTGTAATCAACAGGAAGTGAGAGGTGTCTAATCAACAGGAAGTGAGAGGTGTCTAATCAACAGGAAGTGAGAGGTGTCTAATCAACAGGAAGTGAGAGGTGTCTAATCAACAGGAAGTGAGAGGTGTCTAATCAACAGGAAGTGAGAGGTGTGTAATCAATACCTTGTTCTCTCTCAGGGACTCTCATTATGTCTGAAGCCCAGAGCCCAGGCCTGATGGAAAGGCCAGCTAGTGTGTGCTGTTAGTGCATGTGTGCGTGTGTGTGTGTGTGTGTGTGTGTGTGTGTGTGTGTGTGTGTGTGTGTGTGTGTGTGTGTGTGTGTGTGTGTGTGTGTGTGTGTGTGTGTGTGTGTGTGTGTGTGAGAGTGTGTGTGTGTGTGTGTGTGTGAGAGAGAGTGTGTGTGTGTGTGTGTGTGTGTGTGAGAGAGAGAGTGTGTGTGAGAGAGAGTTTGAGTGTGTGTTTGTGTTTGTGCCTGCATTACATGCATATCTTTGTCTGTGTGTGTGTGTGTGTGTGTGTGTGTGTGTGTGTGTGTGTATGTGTGTGTGTGTATGTGTGTTTGTGTGTGTGTGTCTGAATACACAGGTGATATTGGATTGATAGAGTCTAGTTTGTAATGAAACCGACTAATGCAACATGGCTTATCTCTAAAAATGTTCAGCAGTAATGGTGGATATTAATGAATGAGTGGAGAGACAGTGAAACATGATCAAAAGTGGTGTGCTTTATCTTTGCACTTTACACAAGGCCCCTGATGAAGTTAGCTGCGTAGCTTCCGCTGTGTTTTTTTTTTCAGGTAATAAAAGGCCATGTCAGATCACAGCCAGTAGGTGTTTCTGCCTTCTAATGGATTCTCTTTGATGTTCCTGTTGAGCACATATCCGCAGATTTAAAAAGCAAAGTGCTTGAGGCATCAATCAGGGAACAAGCTATCAGTAATGGGCAAAATAGTCCATTAAGATTCACTGTGTGTGTGTGTTTGTGTGTGTGTCTGTGTGTGTGTGTATGTGTGTGTGTGTGTGTGTGTGTGTGTGTGTGTGTGTGTGTGTGTGTGTGTGTGTGTGTGCGTGCGTGTGTGTGTGTCTGTGTCTGTGTCTGTGTCTGTGTCTGTGTGTCTGTGTGTGTCAGCCTGTGTGATGCAGAAATTAAATCCTGTATCCAGGCAACTGATACCTGCTGTGGAACTGAAGGATGTGATGTGACTAGAGCAGAAACATTAGCAGAGAAGCTTTATGTGAAGTGTGTGTGTGTGTGTGTGTGTGCTTGTTTGTGTGCAATTCTCTCTCTGTCTCTGTCTCTGTCTCTGTCTCTCTGTCTCTGTCTCTCTCTCTCTCTCTCTCTCTCTCTCTCTCTCTCTCTCTCTCTCTCTCTCTCTCTCTCTCTCTCTCTCTCTGTGTATGTGTTTGTGTGTGTGTGTGTGTGTTTATCAGGGCAATAGTTTGAAAGGCAAGTACTTGTTTTTGTGTGTGTGTGTGTGTGGCGGAGGTCGTGGTGGTGGTGGGGGGGTCTTAATGATAAATAGCTGTGTGGTCTGTTAGCATGGTGGTTAATTAATGTTTACAAAACAGCATTGATTCTTCCAAAATGGCCACCAAGTGTCCTGTTGCAACACTGCTTGGTGGCACCCATGTAATTCACTCTGACACTTCCCATCTCTCAAGCAGCCTCCGCTCACAACAACATCCTGCACAGTAGTACTAGCCGATCAGTGGGATAAGGGTCTTTGTCTTCCTGCTTCAACCCTGCCGTCACTCAGACAGGGATGATAATGTCATTAGCCTAATGTCTCACACATACTAATGGGTTTTGCTGGCTGTATTTATGCCAGTGGCCTGCAGACCCCATCTCCTCCCTCTCCTTCCCTATGTGGTCACTTGACCTTCTGAACTTGTTCCAGGACACCTTCACTTTGACCCTCGGAGTCAGGGTAGAGGAAGGATATTCCTAATATGGTCATTGATAACTAAAGCAGTGTGAAATGAAAAAAATAAAAAACTTGAATATGGAAATACTACTCCATGCTGAATGATTTGCCCAAATATTTGCATCACTTTGCACCAGTCATTTTTGTGTGTGTGTGTTTGCATGTATTTTCAGTATGTGTATATTTGCATGTTTATCAATAATGCAAACACGTTTTTACATCCACACAAACACATGCACACACACAAGTGCATAGATAGATTGATAGATAAATAGATAGATCAGAATAAGAATCAGAATTCTTTTTAATAGCCAAGTTACATATACAGGATAGATAGATGGATACCTTATTAATCCCGAGGGGAATATTAGGACATCCAGTAGCTTATACAACTTATACAACTCACAGACACAACAAACACAAATCACAAACACATAGGGAGTACATGTTCACAAGGAGTGGGGTGGAACACACACATACAAAGTGAGTAAACCTAAATTTGATCATTGTCTCCCAAGACCCTTTCCTGTATCTGCTGTTATCCTGAGGGGGAGGGGGGGGGGGGGGGGGGGGGGGGTTCGCCCAGGGTTGCCTCACAGCCAGAGGGCTTTTACGCCAATGCTCAGAGACCCTGGGCAACAGGCACCCCAGAGCCCATAATAGCCGACCCCACATAACCAAAGCCTCAATTAGCTTTTAAGAGTCTTTCAGGCCAGCAAAATCAGCCCTAATTGGATGACAGCAGGGCGGTCAACACCGCTGCGAGCTACAGTTGCATTAGAGGAAATCCAATTTAGTGCAATCGCCCTTCCTGAGGGAGAGGGAGAGAGGGAGGAGAGAGAGAGAGAGAGAGAGAACAAGAGAGAGAGCACGAGAGAGAGCGAGAGAGTGAAAGAGAAACGAAATACAAAGAGACTGAAAGAAAGGGAAAGATCGAGTGAAAGAGAGCACAGCACCCTTCAACCAGGGCGAGTGAGAGGAGATTGCCAGACATACACACACACACACACACACACACACACACACAGGGCGAGTGAGAGGAGATTGCCAGACACACACACACTCACACACACACACACACACACACACACACACACACACACACACACACACACACACACACAGAGACCCTATGGAACACAGCAAACCATAACATTAAACTATGTCTAGGTCTCACCACAGCGTTAGCACTAAGAGCTAGCACAACATTAGATGGCCGTGACTCACTCTGTTGGTCTCGGCTTCATGGTCACTCTATGAATGGCAGTTTAAAACCAGGCTGTTTATGGGGGGGATGACTTTTTAAACCCTCCACCTCCAGACTTATGACCAACGCTGAGGGCCGCCAGCCCCCGCAGCCTCAGATGACTCCATTACCCATAAGCCTCGAGCGGCAGACGCAGAAGTAAGAATGGAGCGGTGGCTTCCAGATGAATGGCTAGGCTTGACTGATCAGTGCTGACATGTTTGGAATCAGACAGTCGAGGGGGTTAGGCGGGTGGGGATAAGGGGATGCTCCCTCTCTAGCGGGTCACCAGCCGAGGAGAGCAAGCGGCTGGCTCGTGAAGCCCACGCGAGGCGATCGTGAGCTGTGTTTGATACACAGATACATACGGAGAGGAGGGAGTGTGCAGCAGTGGCATGACGGCGGCCTTGCGTGAGAGAGCGAGATTTGGCCGCCGGCTTTCCTCCAATCCCTCTGCTCAGACGATCTGCACATGCTCAGTGGATGTGAGCTTCATTCATGCATTCTCTTCTGCTGTTTAAGCGTTCCATTCATAGCCATTCATTCGCTTATTTGTTCATTCAATCATTCATTCATTCATCCATTCATTCATAAGGTTTCTAAAGGACAGAGGCCCTGAGCTGTAACTCATTTATGAACTGAGCTCACACAATGTTTCATGTTTCCTTTTGCAATGCGTTATAATAAATAATACAATATGCAATCACGTGTTTGTTATGTGTTGCTTGCAATCAGGGGTTTCAAAACCACATCCTCACCACACACGAAGCGCATCACTTGTATCTTCCTTCTGTTACGTTCATAATTGGATTGTGGGACCCTAATATAAAGGCAAAACAAATACTTTGTTGATTGATGATACTGCTGCTTTTGGCTTTTGAGGTTGTGTTTATTCGTAACCATGGTCACCACAGCGCCACCTAAACTTGTATGTGTTCATGTGTGTGTGTGAGCATCCGGGGTAGTTTTAAGAGTCATTGTTCATTCTTAAGGTGTAAATACGGTAATCAGACACGAGGCACTTGTTTTGGAGAGTGTAACCAGGCGATCTAAACAAACAGATTTACAGGAAGTCAGTCAGAGCCGTGACTCTAAACCTGCAGTGTAAACACCAACGCCAATGGGTCATGCCATGCGTGTCAACAGGAAGAGAATGAGGCCTAGTCCTCACTGACGGTGTGCATATTTCATAGTGGGACACAGAGGGTTTCTCCTGGAGTACATAATTCAGTCGGGTAGGGGGAGACCACTTAATGAATTAAAGATTGCATGTGTTTGTTCATGGGGGTGGGTTTCAAAGGGATCAAAGGGGTTTTAATTCTGAATGTTCCAGTTCAGATAAACGCATGCATTCATGCATATGAGAGAGAGAGAGAGAGAGAGCGAAAGAGAGTGAGGGCACGTGCAGACAGATAATGAAAGAGAGAGAGAGAGAGAGATAGTGAGAAAGAATAACAGAGAGAGAGAGAGATTGCATGCTTTTATGTGACAGCGATGTTCTTCTGGCCACAGGGTTTGTGTTGTGGCTCGGGGGAGCTGTACTGTTTTAAGCCACTTAAAATGTCAAACAAAATGTCACACTCGTCGTCTTCTTTTAACTGAAGCAGCACCTAAACAGGTCCTTTGCCTTCAACAACCTGGAGCGTAACCAAAACAAAGCACTATTGATATCAAGTCTAGCGTCTAATCTCTGATTGCTACGCTAGCCCCTTGACCTGCTAAAGCCATTCACTCTGCATTAGGACCGCGCGTTGTGTGCTCTTAATCAGCTGTGTGGCCATGGCAACACCAGGCCACATCCAAAGCAAAAAAAAAAACCTCTCCCCCTGCCCTTTCCATCTGACACACAGCTGCCTCTTTGATGGGACACAGAGGCCATCGCCTCCTGACACGGATCCACACAAGACAGCGAGTAACTGGAGCGGTACAGAGAAGAAAGGAAAGAAAGGAGGAGAGGAGGAAAAAGGAAGAAAAGACAGAAGGATGTGTTTTATGATCTAGTTCTTTCTGATGATCTTGTGTTCTATGTGCTTGTTGACGTACATTAATGATCACGGAGTGGACTGAAACCATGTTTGCGTCCTAGCATCGGAGCCAAGGACAGAAGGGCGGTTCTCTGGCCTCCGGGTCCCTCTTCTGTCAAGACAGCTATGCTATCTCCGCACAGCAGGGAGATCCAGGGATGGAGCCAGAGATATGGTCCGCTCAAGCTGTCCTTGTAAACTCTGTCAAGCTGAGACAGACTCAATCTGAGACGAAATGTGCGGCATATGTCACGTTAGCAGGGGTAATATTCTAAATGTTTGTCACATTAACATGGATGACAGTGACGTGCTTGTCAGGTCGTGATTTGGAAGAAGTGTTTGTATGTGATGTCAGTTTGGACAAATTATCATAGACAGTCTAGATGGAGTTAGAAAGAGTTTATCAGAGACAAGTAAATCCAAGAAGAAGCAACCACGGTCCTGCCATCGTGAAATCTGCACTGAACAGACGAGCTCACGTGTTATTGTGTGTGAATGCATGCGTGTGTGTGTGTATGAGTGTGTGTGTCCAGCATGGGCACATGCAACTGTATCATTATTCTGCTTGAGTGCGGGAGCCACTAAAAGCAGTGAGTCAACACACTCGACTCCTGACCTTTCCCACTACTGTGGAATGGTTCCCCAGGGGGTGCAGAAAGGCCTCTGACCCACACACACTTCATCCTCAGGAAACCCTTTCCCCGTTTGTGTGTGTGTGTGTGTGTGTGTGTGTGTGTGTGTGTGTGTGTGTGTGTGTGTGTGTGTGTGTGTGTGTGTGTGTGTGTGTGTGTTTGTGTGTGTGTGTGTGTGTGTTTGTGTGTATGTGAATATGTGGGGGTGGGGGGGTGGGGGGTTCCCAGGTTGCTCCTCAGCCCGTCCTATCCCTATCACTGCTGGAGAACCAGCAGACACTGGTCTCTCTGCGTGTGCAGTGTGCTTTATTAACCCCATTTCCACTGGATCCGGAGTGTGGCAGCCCTCAGAACCATCGGGGAAGCTCAACGCAGAAAGCAGATGCGGTAGATTTCTATTGGCTTTGCCTGGAGGCTGCCATGGCAGAGGTGCTCTTTGAATCCCCCCCCACCCTCTACCTGACCCTGGCCTCGTCCCGTCAGTCGGGGCTCCCCCTGCACTTGAGAGTCTTGTTTTCGTCCTCGCCACGCAGCTCACTGTCGCCACCTGGTGGCTCATATCACACCCTGACGCTTGCGGATCCCCACATGCATGTCGATGCCGCAGGCCGAGATGTGTTGCGCTGTGGGGTGTGTGTGTGTGTGTGTGTGTGTGTGTGTGTGTGTGTATGTGTGTGTGTGTGTGTTAGAGTCAGCGTGCCTCTGTAGCGGGCGTGGGCGCATGGCTGATCCAGCGTGTTTATGAGAAGGGCCCTGGAGAGGTGGGTTGAGTGCCCCTTCAAACCTCGCTTTAATCTCCCCCGGCTCCTCAACCAAAGCCACTACTGCCTCCTCCCACACGTCCAGGATTAGACAGGCCATTAATTCAGCTCTGCACACACCTCCAGAGACACTTTCTCTTTTCTCCATCTCTTGCTTTCCATCTCTCTCTCTCTCTCTCTTTCCATCTCTCTCTCTCTCTCTCTCTCCATCTGTCTCTCTCTCTGCCATTCTAATATATTTTTTTCGGTGTAACACCGTTCTTTCCAACAGGCACAAGTAGACGGATTTTTGAAAATATAAATAGAATGACTGTGACTAGCCCTCTCCCTCTTCCTATCCCTGTCCTCCATTCCACCATCTCCTTGTCTTTCTCTCTCTCTGTCTCTCTCTCTCTCTCTCTCTCTCGCTCTCTCGCTCTCTCTCCAACTGACAAGGACAGGAGGCAGCATAACCAAAAAATGTTGAAACGAACGAATGACTGATTATTAAGAAAATGAATGAATGAGATTAAGCTGCAACCATTTCCACAGCCTTACACGGGCACCTCAGCATTCCAGTGCCATCTCTCTGTGGAGGACATCGGGAACCACAACCTCTGATCACTGAAGGACACTAAACTTGTGTCGCTGCACCTCGACCCTTGGCAGGGTTCTTGAGGGTTCTACGCAGACGGTTGGGGATGCGTGGACCTTGGTCGATGCCCATTGATTGCGTGCTGTAATCCAGCCCCGACTGGCTAAATAATTCAGGACAGGAGGAGAGCACCGGGGCCGCAAGAGACCCGAGGACAACAACCGACCGAGAGTCACGTGGCTCTGCATTCTCTCAGAGATGCACGGCAATCCAGACTATTCTCAGTTGTAGTTCCAGGTTGGTGGAACGAACTGCCTAGCACTACCAGAGCAGGGGCGTCCCTCTCTACCTTCAAGAAGCTCTTGAAGACCCAACTCTTCAGAGAGCACCTCCCTTCCTAACTGGCACCTTGGATTAACTTGCACTTAAGCAGTGACAGTCCCGCACTTCTTTTTCTTTCTATGTCGCTTTCTATTTCTTGAAAAAAAGAAATGAAAAGAAAAGCAGTATTTATTGTTACACCAGGTTTTTATTGCTCTTAGCTTGACTGTTCTCTCCCTTGTACGTCGCTTTGGACAAAAGCGTCTGCTAAATGACTAAATGTAAAACGAGATGACGGAAAGAAAACACTGCTTCACACATTCACAGAAAACACTAACACGTGCATCTTTTGAGACAACTGTAAAATGTAAACTGTGATACACACCGAGGTAAACAGACACATACAGACACGCACACACAGACACACATATACTGTATACACACGTTTGTTTTTGCAGATACCGGATGTTTACAAACTGACATGTGCATGCATACAATGTGCATAACATTGCTACACATGCCAGCACAGGCACGCTAGCAAACAGTGCGCTATCTTAGTTTTCTTCTATTAAATGTATTCATCCAGGCAAGCAGCTCATTACACACACAGTAATACATTCACATGCACACACACACACACACACACACAGAGAGAGAGAGACACACACACACATACACACACACACACACACACACACACACACACACACACACAGACACACACAGACACACACACACACACACACACACACACACACACACACACACACACACACAGACACACACACACAGACACACACACAGACACACACACACACACACACACACAGAGACACACACACAGACACACATACAGACACACACACACACACACACACACACACACACACACACACAGACACACACACACAGACACACACACAGACACACACACACACACAGAGACACACACACAGACACACATACAGACACACACACACACACACACACACACACACACACACAGATGTGGCTTGCTGTCTCCCTGCAGCAGAAGCAGGAGACCCGTGTAGACCACACAGCTCCCGTGCACCATCTGTGAGGTTACACAACCACTGAGACACCTAAGGAGCCACCGGAGGTGACGGTCAACCCTCACTCTCTCTCTCTCTCTCTCTCTCTTCCTCTCTCTCACTCTCTCTCTCTCTCTCTCTCTCTCTCTCTCTCTCTCTCTCTCTCTTCCTCTCTCTCTCGCTCTCTCTCTCTCTCTCTCTCACTCTCTCTCTCTCTCTCTCCCTCTCTCTCTCTCTCTCTCTCTCTCTCTCTCTCTCTTCCTCTCTCTCTCTCTCTCTCACTCTCTCTCTCTCTCTCTCCCTCTCTCTCTCTCTCTCTCTCTCTCTCTCTCTCTTCCTCTCTCTCTCTCTCTCTCGCTCTCTCTCTCTCTCTCTCTCTCTCTCTCTCTCTCTCTCTCTTCCTCTCTCTCTCTCTCTCTCTTCCTCTCTCTCTCTCTCTCTTCCTCTCTCTCTCTCTCTCTCTCTTCCTCTCTCTCTCTCTCTTCCTCTCTCTCTCTCTCTCTCACTCGCTCTTCCTCTCTCTCACTCTCTCTCTCTCTCTCTCCCTCTCTCTATCTCTGTCTTTCTCTCTCTCTTTCTTTTGCTCTATCCCTTCATCTTGCCCTCTCTCCTCGTCCCCGTTCTTTGGCTCCCTTCCGTTCTCTCTCTTTCTCTCCATCCTCTGTCTCCATCTTTCTTCCCCTCTTTCACGAACCTTGCAGATTCCATTACAGCCGTTCAGACGTGACAATGCACGGCCCGTGGCGACTGGTCATGTGACCTTCAGCTTGGCGAGCAGACGGAAGCCTCGCTATCGTAGCCACCGCTCCCCACGCCCCCCCACCCCCCAGCCTTCCGCCTTCCATTTTCATGTATCCTGAGCAAAAATGCGCAGCATGGCTATTTCTGGAAGATTCCCTGAAACACTGTGATTGCTGTCACATGGAATTGCAGGAGAACAGCCTGGGGGATGCTCTCGCTATTTTATGAAAAGAGGGGAGAGAAGCGCATCAGATGCATTCAATGAGCAGAGGACAAAAGCTGAGAGAGAGAGAGAGAGAGAACCAACGTCTATCCATCAAACACTCAAGTTTAGGCTCGAGACTTCAGGAACCCAAGGGGCAAAGACACTTATGACGTTGTCCAAGTGACTTATCCCCACATCATTCATCCTGGTAATGGACTCTTTGTTAGCCATCAAAAGCATGATGCCCAAACAGGTCTCAACTGCAACTTATGCACGGAGGCTCAGAGCTGAGCAAGATGGTGGCTATGAAAGGTGTATTGCAGTATGAGGCTATTTTACATAATCTTCTGTTTCCATGTGACACAAACACACAGAGAAAAGCATTATGTTCTTATCTGTCACATCATATAGCAAATACAGCCTGATAGCCAAATAGATGCCTGGTGGACTTAACCATAGGCAAAAATCACTGATTCTGAGGGGAATTGAGGGGGTTCCGGCCCTGTGCTCTGTCAAGCGCCTTGTGACAATTGTTTCGTGTTGGCGCTATATAAATCAAACTAAATTGAATTGAACTGAATTCCTTTCTCCTGGCACTTCCCCTCACGCGGTGCACAATAGCTGTGAACAGAACCATTACCACAATAATACTAATTTCCTTCCATTGCTAGGTCTCACAAGTACAGCAGATATTAGATTATCGTCAAGGCAACATGAGGATTGCCTCCTACAGTGTTTAGATGACATAAGCCGTCTAACAATTATAAGACTTTGTGAAAGGACAATTTTAGTAGAGGATTGTTAACGACACATTTCAGCTTGAGTGTTTAAGGCCCCGTCGAGAGGGAATGTGTTTTTCCCTTCTCCTGAGTAAGTAAGACTTTATTTATATAGCACATTTCGTAAAAGAGTTGCAATTCAAAGTGCTTTACATAAAATCAATAAAAGCAAGCAGCAGGAGCAATACATGGAGTAGAAGATAAATACAAAATGATCAACATCGTATCAGAACCTGGTGTTCTGATAGGCTTACTAAAATTAACCCTTAAAACTGCTTAAAAGAGAAATAGTAAAAAATAGTGCAAGTTACAGAGAAATAAATAGTGCCAGATAAAATTAATAAAATGCTTTGGTAAAAAGAAAGGTTTTAAGCTGCCTTTTAAAGGTGTCTGAGCTTTCCCAGGCACAAAGTGAGGGTGGCACACAAGGCTGTCGTCGTCTTCACTCAAATCTTAATGCTGTGGAGAGAAAATAAAAAAACAACCCCTGCGTGTCCCTGGTGCCTACCAGCGCAGCACGGCACCGCCATGCCCGCAGCCTCGTCACAGATGCGCCTGGCACTGCAGGAGGGGTTGCCCACCATGAAGCCTCTGAATAAATCATAGAAGGTCACAGTGGAGGGGCAGGGGGGGCGAGAGGGGCGGGGGGGGGGGGGAGGTAGTGGTGGGTGGGTGGTTGGAGTGGCATGCGGAGCTAGCATGGCAGAGCGGCGCTGTCACCGCGGCCTGTGGGAAGAAAGGGTGATTTGGGCAAAGCGCTCCGCTGCACTGCATGTGGGTGAGGAGGGCTTCTGATTGCCACGGCTCTCTCGACGGGGGGACAGAGATTAGAGCGCTTATTTATAACTGAATGTCAGGCTGTCTCTGCCTCTTTCAAAGAGATTTGCCTTGTGGAGGGACATCTTTCTCTATCCTCTCGAAATGCCATATATGGAATACAACTTTAAAATATAAATACAGTACGATATTGAGCATTTCCAGGTATTCTTAAGCGTGTATTGAAACAACACTGATATATGTGATGCTCGGTTCAAATGCTTTAGCTAAGCTCTAAAATGCATTTATTTTTCTCCATCCCTCGCTTTCCCTCTCTCCTCTCATCATTTCTCCTTCTTTCTTCATCTCCCCCTCTCCTCACCTCTCTCCTTGCTCCTTTCTCAGACGTATTTATGAGCTGGTCATTGCGAGTGCAGTATTTATAGGTGTGTCTGCTCTCTGTAACAGCACCGGAGAATGATGCCCAGGACTCGACAGTCGATGCCCTAGGCTCTGGAGAGGACATAGTCGGTTTCATCTGCATATTCACCACCTTGACCAGCTGTCATAAGGAAATAACATAGCACCTGTCTCACACTAAAGAGTAATTGTTGGTGGCAAAGGCACTTCCATGTCCTCAAGGGTACCTGATCAGATGGAAACGGACATCAAACCGATAGGATATGAAACTTGGGAGGTATTCTAAGAAGAACTTGTCGTTAAGGATCGTTTATCAGAACCAAGAGGGTTCTTACAGGAAGACTGACTGGAAGGCCCTGAGAATTTCTAGAATCACTCCGACACACACACACACACACACACACAAACACACACACACACACACACCACACACACACACACACACACACACACAAACACACACACACATACATACAAACACACTGTGCACTCACACACACACACCCACACACATACATACAAACAAACTGTGCACTCACACACACACACACACACACACACACACACACACACACACACACACACACACACACACACACACACACACACACACATCCTCACACACACACACACACAGCCACACATTCCAAAAATTTGGTTGACAACCCTAGCACCGGGTTGATCAAGCGATGAGGATAAAAGCAAACAGACCAGCAGCAGTCATTATCCTCTCTCCGCTAATGGCTTAGGGACAGGATATTGAAACGGCGAAGCCAGCACTAGGGGCAATGAGAGTGATGGGTGATGGCTAGAGAACACGATCATTACCGAAGACTAATCACCGGTAATCTCACTCCCACACTCGCTCAACCAGACAGAGACAACCTCGCTGCCTGAGAGAGAGCTACTCTCAAAAAAAAAAAAATGAAAAAACTGGCTCGACGTAAATAGATCCACAAAACACAGTATGTACTCAAGAGCTTAATGAAGAGAACATGAATGAGTGTGTGTACCTGAGCCTTCTGTTGACTGAACATTCTGCCTGGATGAAGGCAGAGAACATTTCTGTTTGCTTGAGGGAAGTGTCCTGTAAGCTCTGGGGCCGTGGGGAATTGGACTGGAACTAAAAGCTGCCCATACAGCAGCAGGGAAATTAAGGGTTCTGTCCCACTTCTGGGCTGGGTTTGGGTATGGGCATGGGTCCAAAGTACCTTCAGAATCACCCCAGCTATATTGTTGTATGTTATATGTTATATTATATATGTTATATGTTATATGTTTTATGTTGTTATAGTGTTATAGAGTTATATGTTATTTTTTGGTGAATGTTACTTGTTATCTGTATGATTTCTACTGCGTAGAATAGATGATGATGCTGGCCAAGTCTTAAGACTGAAGCAATTTGGTGCATGCAACAATAAACACTTTGACTTTGACTTGACTTTGGGTGAAACAGGGACCCTGTCTCTCTCTTGCTCTCTATCTCTATATTAACTGTATCTGTTTCTCTTTTACTGGACCCTCTATACTTTCTCTCTCTATCTTTGCTCTTACCTATCTCCGCACCTTTACCTCTTCCCTCTCTTGACACCTTCTCTTCTCTGTTTGTGTTGTTTATTTAAAGCTAAGTGATTGGAGGTGTGGTGGTGGCGGTGTGTGTGTGTGTGTGTGTGTGTGTGTGTGTGTGTGTGTATGTGTGTGTGTGTGTGTGGGGGGGGGGGGGATGGCGATTCATGCTTCCTGCTAATGGCCCTCTTCCACCTGTGCAGTTCAGCCTGCTGGTGCATGATAATCCCCCCTCCATTTCCTGCACCGGTAATGAGAGTGCCATCCCCTGCCCACATGCCAAAGCCACCGCCGCCATCACCACCACCACCTCGGCCAGGGAAAACATCCCAAGCCTGTGACGCCAGCAGGCTACGGTACCCCTCACCTCTCAACCATGGGCTACCGGCACCAGGGCACACCCTTTTGGACAGTGATCAAACAGCTGACGCAGATCAAAGACCTGACGCAGGACGAGGGGATGCACAGGAGCTGTTTTACTACTGTTTTACTACAGCATCCCACTACTTTACTGCATGTCTAGAGGTTATCAGTTTTATCTCTTCTTTTACAATACCCCAGGGTTATCCATCTGTCTTTTTTATATGGTCAACAATTACTTACCAGGCTGAAGGTTATCTAATTATCTTTTTATAAGACCAATGGTTATGTGCCTACAGTATGTGCTCTAAAATGATCATTGCTTATCTACAACTCCCCAGAAGGTGCCCTCTCGGCTCTGAAGATGGGCAGGACAGTCCACCGAACTCAAGAAACCAAACAAGCGCTCCACGGCACACTCACACTCTGCCTGAACTTGGCAGAATCGACATGCGGCTCACATGACACGAGCCAAACGCTGCCACACAGCGCCTATCCAAGAATCGATGCGATCGCAGCGTCTGCGTACGCACCGAGGGGCTATCAAATGTCCGCCGGGCAGCCGCGTATCAGAGGGAATAACTCACTGCCTTTATCAGCTGCCAGCAAATGATGACACACACACACACACACACACACACACACACACACACACACACACACACACACACACACACACACACACAAGACACACACACACAAATGATGAAGTGCCAACACCAGGCCTCAGGCTAAGAGCTTCGTCTCAGGTAGAAACCTTTGTTGGTTGACCGGTAGAAAAACATCTTTCATGGTTGAGTTTTGTTGTGTAGCTCATAGCTGAAGAAGCATTCATCAGATGTTTCAGACGGGAAGATTTAAAGCTGTTGTAAGAAATAATTCATCAAATACTTGAACTGTCTGTACTATCTGACAGCTATAGTTAAATGGTGAGTGAACTAAGGAAATGGAAGCATGTGTGTGTCAGTGATTTGTCATTAGGCAGTAGTTTTACTTCATGATGTACCCAGACATCAAGTATAATAACATACTTGTATTGTTTAAAATCGACTCGAAGCTGAAGTGAAAGGGTCAACAAGGCTTGCATCAGAGAGACAGTGAGTGGTATGCAGTGTATGTAAGTGTCCTATTTTTATCTGGACTCAAGACCCTTGAGGTGAAGACAAATTCAAGAGAGAAATTGAAGAGATAGGCAAAGACAATTGTGTATTGGCTTTTAACAACAGTATATTTTATAACTACTGTAACACAAATTAGTGTGTTAAACCGGTTTGGATATAAACAGAAAAATAAGTTATATTGTGTGTATACTTGTGTAGGAGGAGGGACTCAGTCATCTGTGTGTCAGAGAGAGATAGACAGAGAGAGAAAACACAGTGATTCGATGCATTATTGATAACCTCCTCAAATAACACAACCAAAATAATCTCTTTGCCCTTCCAAACAAACAGTACAGCGTAAGAGAGAGTTAGGTAGGGATACAGTAGGAATTAGCAGAAGAGGTACACATTCTCTTTTAAAAAAAGGAAAAAGAGAGAGATAGCGAGAAAGACATAGAGAGAAAAAGGAGTGTCTGACAAATAGAAGGATGGATAGAAATAGACCCCTAATGTCTTCATCACAATATCGACTTTCGTCTTTAATAACAAGATTCATCAACAATTCCTATTTGTGTCCATGCAGAGGCTATCCCCCCATGGAATTGGTGTGTATCCCATTTCTTTCTGCAGAAAAAAGGCCTGGAAACCCAGTGGAGTGGGCTGGGTCAATGGCATCGATATTATAATGGAGCAACAGTAGATCTTGGAGCACGTCCAGACTCTTAATCAACCCTTTTACCCTGACCTTGCAGCGAGCGAGGAATTAGTAGTCTGACAAGCGGGCTACACCCATTGCTGGGTGCGCCCCAGATATTGCGCCTTAAAGAGGGAGACAAATGGCCCGTTCCAGGAAATGGCTACCTGGGCGTAAGAAGCTTCTCTTAAGGGAATCTAGACATCTAAAGTGGTTCTGCTGTAGAAAAAGCATTTTATTTGGCAACAGCTTTCATTCACAGCACATTGGTTTTAAACAGTCACTATATAGGCCAGGATCTATAATACACTTTAGATTACACTAAAATCATTGAGAATACCGACCTTTTAAAAAAAGACTTAGAAGTGTGTAATTCACAAATGAGCATCATTATGACTTGACTATCAATAAGAATGAATCATTTCCGATCCTTCATAGACTGACACTGTAAGTCATAAAGTACCATGGTGAAAATGTAAATATATTGCTTTAAATGAGAGCAGGGGATGTCAATTGTCTCAGACTAAGAATTCTCGCTCTTGTCCGAGTGGCAGAAGAAAAACCTGGGCCCAGTTTCACCCATTACATCTTCAGCAAAGGAGAAAAAAGGATTCATTTCGAGGTGGATATCTTCTGTTTTACTCCATCCAATCTCCCATATGGCCCAGTCAAAGGACCCTCGCTAAGTGTTTAATGCATATTGTGATTGCAATGTTCTGGCTGTGATGTGGCAGCAGACAACATTTGGCACCGTCCGCTCCATCTGGTAAGCTTGTGCCAGACAAAAATAGTCTTTGTCTGCTTTCCAAGACCGAAGACTCAATGCGTGGTGGTGGATGCAAATATTCATGCTGTACTGAAATATTCTGAATTTGTTTCAGTGTTTTGTAAGTGGGAGTGGGATGTGGAGTGGAGTGAGTCTGGGTCCTTTGGTCTCAGTGTCATTCCAAATCAATTTCAAATTGTGACTGTTTTCCTTTATTGATCGATCATCCCATATCTACAGCTGTGACTAACAGCGGAGTGACAGCTGGACAGCCGATCACGCAAACGCTGATTTATTACTGTGTCGTCCATCTCACAGGGGACGTTTGATCAATCGGGGTGATCAATGCAATTTACGTAAAAGCGTTGCGTTAAAAAAAAACACAGGCAGACAAAACTCTTCACGTTTAGTCTCTTACAGATGAACCTCAGTGGATCCCAATAGTCTAGTTTTATTAAAAAAAAAATGTAATAGTGGTTTTCAGCTAATGAGGAAAGCTCTGGATGACCAACGGCAGGGAAGAACCACAGCATGAACCCAGCTTCGGTCTATGGAGAGCCCGGTGAAGCCAGAGGCAGGCAGCCCAACGTTGATAAAATGCCTCCAATTAGTCCCTCTTAGGCGGTCATGCATTTTTAAACACAGTTTCACTCGGCCAGACCAGCAGAGATCTGCGCCTCTAATTTGAACCGTTGCCTTTTCCACTCATTACAAGAGAGGGTGATTCATTTCTCTCGCTCGGATATTCTTTGCCTTTCATTACTCTCATATCATGTTTGCGCATTAGTGGATTGTATGAATTGTCTGTCTGCCCATTCTGCCAAGTCCAGTGGGAGGTTGACTGGCAAACACACAAGACAAATAGGGACCAGGAGCAGCATGTAAACACTTTGCCTACGCTCTGCAATTAGATAGCGGAGGATGCTACAGTAAAATGAGGGCACTCGAATATCAGTGGTCGATGCTACGGGACAAATGACCCGTGTGGTCAGATTTAAGTGCGCTTAGCAACCATGTGACTCTTTACGTTTACATTTAGTCATTGAGCAGACGCTTTTATCCAAACGACTTAGAAGGATGTTTTACACATTTTACACATTTTACATTTACACTGATGGCACATCAGGAGTTCAGTGTCTTGCTCAAGTACGCTTCTACAGGGAATCGAACTAGCAACCTTCTGGTTGCCAAATGACTTCTCCACCTCCTGTACCACTGTCACTGTCACTGTCACTGTCACTGTTGACTAGGTGCTGTAGAGGTGCATGAAGGTAAACACAGTTCACCTACTTCCCAGCGGTAACAACTACTGAGTCGTGGAAGGTTTGCGTACAATACATCTAACAATACATACACGAATTTCACTCGCAAATAATAAACTGGTTATCCAATGGGGCTGGATGTATTGGTAGTGCTGTCCGTGTACACATACAGAGTTACCCATCATGCATTGCTCCTTTTGCACTGAAGAAAGTCTGACATGGACTGAAATGTCCGCACTTCTGCACTCAATTCACTTTTGCACTCTTTTCACTGTCTGTACAGCTCTGCAATGTAACAAATAGAAATATCTGAAATCCAGACTCCAGTCTGAATTCCTTTTTTGCTCTCCGTGTGCAAGTCCTTCCTTACTGCACTAGTGCTGTGCACGTAAAACAACAAGAGTGAGGATATTCAAGAGACGTAAGTATAAAGACACAAACATGCTTACAAGCTCAAACTTTAAACAGCTTGTGGGAGATTAAGAAGACTTTTTTTCTATCAAAATTACATGCGTAGCTATCTAAAAAACAAATTCCTAAGGTTTCTTTTTCTTCATCGCTAGCCAACCAGTTTTATTTTGATTCCTCCTGATCTCAGGTCAGAAGAGGTCATCCTCAGAGTGGGTGTATATGGGTGGATTCTGCAGGGGCCAATAAAACAGTGGTCCTATTAGGACGTAGTCAGCCAGTAGACGGCTCTTAAGAGACTGCCATTTTTCCTCCCTCAGGCCAATCAGCAGATGAGTGTGTTCCGCGGCATGAGTGCTCCGAGGCGACGGGTTCTCCCGAACAGGGCAGAATTGATTTTTCGACACTTTCAATGCCAACGCGGGGCGCCATCCAAACCCTTTCAACAGGTGCATTACCCTAATTGTCTGGAGTCTAAGCCAGCAGACGGGAACAGGGGAGGTGAGTGGGTGCAGTCTGCACACACACACACACACACACACACACACACTCAAACACACACACACACACACACACACACACACACACACACACACACAAACACACACACACACACACACACTCACACACACACACAAACACAGAGAGAGAGAGAGACATAAACCACTGCTCCCACACACAGACAAACACGCAGTGTGAACTACAGTGTGATGGGGAGAGAGACTGATGCACAGTGGATGCAACACTCTCCTGTCCGTCCCTGACCAAGACGGACGTGATCACTTGACTTGGTTCCCGGGCGCCATAAAGGCTGCCCACTGCTCCTGGCTGCCCTGGAGGAAGGACAGCCCAGGATGGGAAAATGCAGAGGACAAACTTCTCTGCGACCTCTCCGGCATGTGTGTGTGTGTGTCCTGTGTCCCCACCCTAAAATTAACGTGTGTGTTGCAGTGTATCATGTGTGACCAAATAAAAACTGACTTTGTCTTTGACTTAAAGACACATGCACGCATACAGAGATAGGTAAAGAAAGAGACCCATAGACACATAGGTAAAAAGGATTTGAGATATTTGACAGACATTTGTCTCTGTCTGATAGGCACAACGTTTTCCAGTAAGTGACAAAGCTGCCTTCTCCTTCGGGGGACAGCGCAGGCTCAGATAGACACTGACAGCTGAACAGTTCCAACCCAGATCTGGTCTAGGATCAGCGCCCGGATGCCCAATGTTAAACTCAAGGGCAAACCTGCTTATCTGCCAGTTACGTACATGCCACCCAGCAGGGCTGCATTTGTCAACATTCCCGTGCAATATGCTTCCTCCGACTTCCACCGATAGGAAAATAAATGAAAAGAAAAAGACGAATGACATTTTGGCCAGTGGATGAGCTTTAACAAAGAGAGGGACGCAGTATGACTGTGCAGTTGTCATGGAACCACACCCTGGAGACAGCATATGGAGGCTTCACTGTCTGCAGAACTCTGATGTTTTGATGGTGTGAGTGATATCCTCTCAAATATTAAACTGCAGAGACGGCATCACTCTAACGCCACACACTTAAGAGCGGCACGTATCTTTCAGACACAAAGGTCGATGCCTGCTTATGCACACACTCAACACACACACACACACACACACACACACACACACACACATACACACACACTCAACACACACAGCCTTGGAGAGCCTGTCTGATATTGCGGCAGATGCTACTTCTCATAAATCGCACTGTGAGATGAGAAGAGAAAGACAAGAGAGCCATCTGGGAGAGAACTGACCACACACATACTCACTTATACACACACACACACACACACACACACACACACACACACACACACACACACACATACACACACTCACTCACACACAGCAGGGTTGTGATGGGTGTTAACCAATACCACACTGTTCCGACAGTGTTTATCAATGTCTCAATATCTGCAAGCAGCCTTTAGTTTGCCAAGAGGCATGTTGGTATTAAAACAGTCTGAGGCTAGACGTCAAAGCCTTAAAAGAGTGCAATATCATAAAAACAGAATATAATTAAAACTCAGTTATTTTCTCAGTTCACCAACAATGGATATCACTATGTCAGCAGTCTTATAATCACCAAAAGAACATCCTTAGCAAGATCATACAAAGCTGCAGCACGCAGTTTAAAAAAAATCGAGCAAGGTTCAGGGGTCACTCACCACGGTAACGATGTGTCGAGCATGGACAGGGGCGTTCTCGACGTGGACCTCGTGATCGTTCCTCGCCAGGAGACTGACGCCATGCCGGCGTGGTGACTGGCGGAAACGGGAGTCCATCAGCGCAGCGGGACTCAGCTTGGCCATCCTGGCATGAGACTGGCCCCTGCTCCAGGACCCTTGGCCCAGGTCAAAGGTCATCTCGTGACCCTCAGGGTCCACGCGGCGGTAGATCAGGTCGTTGCCATGGTCCCCAGAGAAGCCATCTATAAAGTATAATGACATATGGTGAGTCTCCATCGCTATAATCACAACAAACTAAGGTCCCTGTACATTGATGACATTGGCATTGCTATGTCACAGAGCAGAGAGTATGTGTTTGTTTTCTCTCTGTGCATTGTTACATGGTCAAAAATAGACAAACAATATGTCGACCTGGTTGTCAGTCTTTTATCTCCATTTTGGAAAGTAATTCAACGCATAGTAGATAGGAGAGCAATGGTGACAATGTAAAATACTGTAATATGAATGCCCCAGGTGAGAGCCTAGGATTTCTAAGGTATTTCTGACAGTACAAGGAAATCCAGACCAACTCTCAAAACATCCTCAGTATTGATGTTCTTCGTAGTGTATTCAAATCTTGCCAAGTAAACTAACTATCCCGTCTTGATGCAGGGGACACTTAAAGCCTTGAAGCCAGGGCTAGGCGAGGCCCACATAAGGAGTGCAAACAGACAGTGGACCAGAGGGAAAAAAGTCGCCTGTGGTCCTGCTGTTTCATTAAGTTGCTCATTCACCCATCCATCAGGGCTCTCAGCAATGAAGATCTGGACTCCTGCCAGACGCTCAAACATGCCCCCCCCCCCAATGAAAACATGACATTCAGACTGGCTGAGGGGAAAGGGAAAAGACTGTGACAGAGAACTGGGGATGAAACAAAAGAACTCAATAAAGAGAGACAGACAAAAGAGGAAAAGCGGAAATGGAAAAAAGGGGGCAAAGGAGAGAGAGGTGAGACGAATCACAAATTAGATTTGGCCTATAGCAACCTCACACATACACATCAGAAACACACACACACACACACACACACACACACACACAAATGACAAATGCACAATGTTTCTTCATATTCACCACATTTCAAGCAGCTGTGGCAGACCTGTCCACCTGATGCCAGTCAGTCATGCTAGTATAGCGTTTGCACTCAACACCACTTTGTAAAGCTCCCTATGTGTGTAGTGTATTCGTAGCTCACTGATTTAAAGGTGTGTATGTGTGTGTGAGTGTGTGCGTGTGCATGTGTGTGTGTGTATGTATGTGTGTGTGCATGTGTATGTGTATGTGTATGTGTATGTGTATGTGTATGTGTATGTGTATGTGTATGTGTATGTGTATGTGTGAGACAGACAATGTGTGTGTGTGCGAGAGAGAGAATGTCTCTCTGGATGCGAGCATTATGGCCTGTCAGTCTACCAGTTTAATGCTGTAAAGGCAAGCTGTCAAACCAGGGTCCCTTTCTCCCTCATATCCTTATCCCTTTTCTCCCTCATATATTCTGACGAGACTGTGACACATGGCAGATTCTGCTACAGCAGCATGGTCTTCTGAATCCCAGACTCTTCTTTCTTTTCCATGCGCCTAAGTCTATTGATCACCCTCTGAGCCACTTTAACCAAACCAACCACCATCTCCGTAGATCCAAACAACACAGAGCTCTGGCTGTCTGTGTCCTTGTGTCACTGATAGATTGTTCGGATATATGAGTTGTGTTTACTACGGCAGGCTAAGAGTTTTTAATTATGTTGGGTAGTGTTTATAAGATTCAGCGCATGATGAGCAATTAATGGATGAGTAGAATACCTGACGCAAATGTCAAACTGCAGTTCAGTATAAGGATAATATTTGAATTAAAGGCCCATAGCGCCAGCAACTAGGCACCTTGCTGCGACGACCCGTACGTTTCCCGAGCCTCCTTTACCATAAACACTTGGCACGTTTTTCTCCCCAGCGACAGTGTTGTTTTCGGACGGTTGCTAGCCCTGGTGCTGAAGGAGCTTCCTCATTGGGCTAGAGGTGGGAATTCAGTCAGCTGTTGAGAAGCGGCCAAAAATGCCTGGAAAACTTCAAATTCACCTTTTACTCCGACGGCACGTAAACTACTCTATACAAGTGATGCATTATGACATGTATGGTGATGATAACCGTTTAACCGACAAAAGTCGTATCAGCTCACCTGAGTGATGGTGTTGAGAGGCTAGACTTTTGATTATAGATAGCAGTGCTATAAACGTCTACGCCATGAATCCATAAAATAATGTAGCCTTATCTATGCCGTTGTCACATTTATGGCAGTTCTGTTGTTATTCTGTGCATGATGGTCCTCATAATGGTTGACAAGCAATCATTTTGCTGGGTGCCGGTCGTCAAGCACCAGCATACGCCCAAATATACGGCCGCCAAAAGCATTCACACATTTAACACAATATCTACAATAACGTCTTACCTGTTATTCCGATGTGTAGCAATAAGCATGCTGCAACAAACAAATCCCTTCTTCTCGGCATGTTACCGTGAAGTTACTTCGCCTCCGTGGTTACATTCAAGACGACTAGCTGACACTTGGGGAATGTAGCCTACTGCTTCCGTGCTATTGTTCTTGGCCGAATTACGCCTCGTGTATATACAAAAACACCACAATACTTATTTATCGCAATTAAACGTAATCTAGCCTGTGGATTTGATAACCTACCGGTTCCGTCTACACCAGCACTCGCACAGATACATCTCGAGCGGAGATGCAGCTCGTCTGCCGCTCCTTCTGCATAATCAATGAGGGGGTTTGACCGTACACAAATACGCGCAGATTCAGTCTACCGGGTTGTTTAAACAAACTCTTCTCACCCTGTCTTTGCTCGAGTCCTCTCTTGGCAACTTGAAGTCTTATAGGCTAGTAATCGTAACGTGGCAACATTTTCAAACGTTGCCATGTATATGGCACTATTTTGGAATAATATTTTCTTCAGCAAATAGCAGTTTGTTTATGTGTACATTGAACACAATTTCAGATTTTTAAAGTTGGTCTCATGCTCCATGCTCACAAAATGATGATTCCTTTCAATTCTGTACACGAAATTCATATCTGTAGTTTACTGTCTATCTGTAGTTTACTATATGCATTGACGGATTTCAATCTCTGAATTGTAACTCTCTAATCTTTGTCCCAGATATTGTTCCATTATTGTATTTTTGCGATATGTTTTCATTTAATTAAGAAAGAGCATTATTCTAAGCATTCGGAGCCTCTATAAGATGAGTGATTCGAGAGGAAAAGTCATAGATGTGGCCTGGAAATAGCCAGGGTAGCTAATTATCTGTGTGAGCTATGGAGTGGCAATCAGCACCACACAGAGCTCCACTGTGAGGGATAGATTCAGCTCCATCTAGAAACCTCGAAGCTCTACAGGCCTGATGTATTTAGAGTCAGAGATAAAAAAAAACACCCTTTTTAAAATGCTTAGCCTTTCTAGTGTGGGGAGTTGCTGGTGTGGCATACATGCACTGCATGACTGAGAAGTCTGAGGAAACGCTGGACTGTGAGCTTTTGCAGACCAAACATTCTGTAAAACAAATATTTGATGCATTTTCCATTTTTCTGTCTTTGTTGGTTCTGATTGAGCATGTCAGTGTTGCAGTTGACTTTAGTTTATATGGGCAGAAAAAGATTCTGACTGAAAATAAAATCTGAGTAGTTCTATATAATAAATACATTTGCCATATTAGCCACCATGCAATATCTCTAACAACAACATGAACATAAAGGTTGACAAGATCACAGCTGTGTTTTATTCCCTATATAGGGATATAGGGGGGGGGGATGACATAAAAGGATAATCACTGTAAACATAAAAGGATAATAATCATCCAAATTCGTGCCTCAAATACTGTAAAATGAAAATCTACCCCTCCTGTCAGCACCCAAATCCCTTGCCTGTAAACTATACTCCACAAACACGCTGGGTTTTCCTTTCTACAGCACTCTAAGGAAGATTTGCTAGGACTGAGTGAAGGCATTTCTTTTTGTTAGAACCCTTTAATAGGTGTAGCGGATGACCTACTTCTGTCAGACGCTTTGATGCCACAGACCATTTTCTCCATCTTCTCTCTCCCTCGCTCTCACCCTCTCTCTCTCTCTCTCTCCATCCTCCCTCTTTCTCTCTCTTTCTCTTGCTATCTGTCTCTTTTTTCTCTCTCTCTTCTGTCTGAATAACACCTTCTCTTTTTGCTCTTCCTCACTCTCTTAATTGCTTTTCACTGCTCTGATCCAGTGTTCCCTCATCCCTTGCAAAACAAAGAGCTGCTGATGTCTGGAGGCATTATTTAGAGTCAGCGGTGCAGATGGGATTTTTTAACTGGGGGGGGGGGGGCGCTAACATCGCCTAATCAGCTGTGCAGAGTTATTAACTGATGACTGTCGCCTTACGTATAGGGAGAGTGGTGGGGACGGATCGGGGTCACTATGAATCTGGGGGGGACATGTCCCCCGTCCCTATCTGTGTCCCTGTTCAGAGTGTCTCCTCCACACTGTATCAGTGAGAATGTGGGTGCCGTAGACACCAACGCCACTACCAGCGGTGGCTTGCACTGTTCCATTCATCAAAAAAGCTTCATGCCCTTTGCAGAGGCATTGTCCCTTAAAGCTTATTTTTAGTACTGCTGCAGGGGGAGATACAGAAATATCAGTCTTGAAAGTAACCTGGTATGTGCTTGCTTGCTCATTCAGTCAATAAAGAGTGTTTCACTGACCTACACTGCTGAATCTATCATCATCATCTGTTTGCTAGTTGATTGCATTATTTGCCAGCTTTTCGTCTTGGCTACAGGATGCATGTGTAATTAAACGTTGTTGAATAGTCAATCACACCCTTGCTACTTTAGATATCTCTGCTGTCCCTTCCAACTCTCTCACTTTTCACTCCCCACCCAGGTATCAGCATGTTCCTTCAAACCAGAACTTAATCAGAATTCTCTCTCTTTTTTAAGCATTAAGATAAGCAGAGTAACTGGGCATGAAAGAAAGTAAGGGTTACTCAAGAAGGTTACTCATTTTGCTCATTTATATTCTTTCAAGTGGTCATTTCATGGACAATACAGGCATACCTAAATATAAGGCTATTTTTTGGGCTCCAGTGATTATCATGAAGTCACTGAGATTGCGGTGAGTTTGCTCTTATGATGGCCTGTTCCCTGTCACATAGTCCATTAGTACATTTGATACTGAAACTCTCACCAACATGATAATGAATATGATACATTCAGGAAATTACATCAGAAGATGTTTTGTAGGCTGTACAGTGTATAAATGCTTAAGTTTCCCATAAATAGATACTGACAAACGTAATCATTATGCTTTGGTATTAGTCAAAAACTAGCTTCAAACAAAGCAGCAGTAACAGCATTTGAATTGGCTATTGGACAGATTGACACAGATTGTATGCTCAATTGTTAAATGATTCATTCTGTATGATTTTATTATTTTCTATCTGTTATATAATCTATACCTGTTCATTCGTTTTAGACCTATTTTTGTGAAAGTCTACGAAAAAAAACATTAAGTGGATTTGATGATTAGCTGACAACGAATTTAGTTGTGATTTAAAGCTAAAAGACAATACCTGACTGTTCTTAGTGTGTCTAAAGCTGTATCTCCAAATAACACGTTACCCCCTCTATTGGCAACATACAGTAACTGCAAAGACTGTAAACTAATTCCTTGTCTTTTGTGGTACTGGAACCACCTGCTGGTGATTTGTGGAACTGCATGATCTCTTTCAACTATGTCTGCAGAGCATTTCTACATTGCTCCAGAAGATCATAGTTGTCAGAGGGTGCCACGTTTGAACTTTCATTACAAAAAAAATGATTTCAATAAAAATATTTGATGAACAAAAAAGAAAAATGCAGTAGAAAGTAGGCAAGTCTGAATGAAGTTTCTCAGATGCTCTAGTCTTGTCTAATGTATGCAGATGTTTTTGCCACGAAAAGCAGTGACTGGAAGCTCAATCTTTGTATTGAGATAAGAGGTTGAATGCAAACTTGTCTATTGAACCGGACAGTGGGTGACCTCCCTGAGACCTTCACACTGCAGCACACAGTTTCTTGTTGGATTTGACCAAAAAATATTTCATTGTCTTCTCAATTTAAACACGATAGACAAATCATTGATGCACTGGTTTTAAGAGCAAATATCTTGGTATGCTCAAACGCTTTTTGGATTGATTGGTTGGTCATGCTATTTTCTATATCTGCTCTATTCTCCATCAGATTTAGGGTTTCGGTTGTCACATTTACTGAGATAATTTTTTTTAGGCCTCTTCTTTGTTTATTTGACACGTGTTAGGTTTTTCTTATACCTGCGTGCTGGTTTAGAGAAGAGTCACCGGATGAAGCTTTCTTGTAGCAAGATGAGTTTACTTAGTGAATGATGACACAATACAACCATCAATGCAATGCAGTCACGCATGAAACATTAACATCAATAGTCGGAGAAGGCCTTCTGCCCAACACAAGAAATGTTTTTAAAGCTTTAAAAATTCTATTTCTGTGATATCACTCTGGGCCTCACAGGGCCCCCCTCCCATAATCATGCGATGGTTTCATGTCATAATCTGGTCCCCTCTGTACACAGTAAGAAACACAAGATGTTGTGGTACTTTTCTACTTCTGTATTTTTAACTGCTGGTCTGCACATTGAAATGTCAAGTGTTTCTTCCTGTCTGTCTATGGATGCCCCCCTTTCTCACACTGACATTCAGAGTTATGGCCTGCTGTATTCTTGGTCTTAATATTTTTCCCATGTGAACCTCACTCGCCATTTTTCTCATGCTATATCGATACATTTTGATTTTATCTTACACACGTTACAACCATTGATTTATACAATTATCAGCGATTATAAGGGTGATTTTAATAATCCTGTGGGTGTATTGTGTTCTTTGTTTATCACTTACCTTCCCTTTTTTGTAGCTCTTGTCGTGGAAAATTATAAGAGATTCTTCAGAATTCTTAAGAAACTTCTCAAGGCAAACAGGTATGAATATACTGAATGGTTTAATTCAGAGCAAATCACGTACTGATGAGCTGGTTGTATGATTCTTCTCTATATTTAGGCTACTAGACTTAATTACAAGAGGCTGTGTAGTTGTAGGTTGGAGTCTCAATCAAGGCAGTGTAAGAATATTAAGAGTAGTCAGTTTTTAGTCTGCATAGAAAATATTAAAAGAGTAACCAGTATCAGTTGTACATAGGAAAAGTCACAGAGGCGGGGGGACCCCTAGAACAACAGGAGCACAGGAAGTGTAGAGGCAGTTGAGACCTTTGAAGTCTCCAGATCAAAAACTGTCAAATAGCTAATCAAAGACTGTCTAACAGACAATTTTTGCCAACAACTGTCTGAACGTTAGACACGTCACTGGGTCAGACAGAGGGCAAGGATGGAGACGGCCTAGCAACCAAAAGAGGATCAAACAGAAGCAAGTTGGAAAATCACTTTCGATATGTCACTCGCACAACAGTATAAGAGGGCCGCATAACCGCTCTCTCATCAGAACGCGCCTTCTCCGACTTTACTCTTGTATCGTTGTACTTGATATCTCAGTAAACTTTTTTACTTTTACCTTTTACTCGACCGTGTGAGTCTCTGCTTTATTCCTGACCAACACTGGAAATAATTTTCATACAACTTGAAGCAGTTCGGATCAGAGCCAGATAAGGTTTATTGCAATAGGTACAGATCTCTAAGCACATCAACTAAACCTAAGTTCTAAGTGTGGAGCAGAGCCTAAGAGTCGCCGGGCGCACGCAGCCGTGTTGATGGATGAATACGCAACTCAAACAGAATGCATGACATGTACAACAAAGAATCACACACACACATATGAACACGTAAACAGTCTCATGGTCGCACCTGTGCCCTTGCCCTTGGGCCCAGGGACCTGATAGAGTGGGCGCCTCCGAGGAACGCTTGGTATGAGTATAGAGAGGGGCCTAAGCAGACCATCTTATCAGCAACTGGAGATGTTTCTCAGCGAGGAACATATGGTGTGGTATACTTATGGTAACCTGTTAACCTTACAGGAAGTCTGGGCCTCCATATTCTGAGCTGGAGTGCCGGGTACGGATGGACGGTCACCAAAAAAGTACACTAAGATCTTCACAGAAAATACACTAGGATCTAAGATGGTCCATGAAGCATCTCAAAAGACTCTAAGCAAACAGCAAGAGCGATCAAGAAGGAAAGGGTAAAGGTGACCAAGTGCCTGTTGTAAGAATATTCAAGAGTAGACAGTTTTTAGTGTGCATAGAAAATATCAAAGAGTAGCCAGTATTAGTTGTACATAGGAAAGTGCAGAGGCGGTGGACCCTTAGAACAACAGGAGCAAAGGAAGTGTAGAGGCAGTTTTAGAGGCTTTGAAGTTTCCAAACCAAAAACTGTCAAATAGCTAATTAAAAACTGTCTAGCAGACAATTCTTGTCAACAACTGTCTTAACGTTAGACACTTCGACACGTCACATGGGCAGACCAGGTGGCAAGGATGGAGACGGCCTTAGCAACCAAAGGAGGACCAATCCGGAGCAAGTGGGAAACCACTTTCGATATGTCACTCACAACAGTATAAAGAGGGCCTCCTAACCGCTCTCTCGTCAGAACTCATCTTCTCCGACCATACAGCTGTATCGTTGTACTTTGTTGTGCCTCAGTAAACTTTTCTACTTGATTACATTTGAACTTGTACGCCTCTTAACTCAAACTCCAACACCGATCGGACATTTTCTTACACTGTGCCCATTTATATATTTCTAAAGCCCTTTCATACTTCCCTATTCTTTGCCTACCCCTGTCCTTGTACCCCTTCATCAGACTTGATCACATCTCCTATTTTACATATTGCAGTTCCCCGTGCTGTCAGGCGTCTCAGTGATTTTATGTATGGTGTCTGGAAAACGACCTGTCTTGTGATATTTGCAGAAGTGTCTAGGAGTCTCCACGATTCCTAGACCTTTCAGAAGCGCCGTCCGAAAGACCGCAATGAGTCTATCCTGTGTTTTTTAAGGAAATGAATGGCATGTCTACCATTTGATTTATCAGAAAAGGGCCTTCTGCTTTATGGCAGCCTTCCTGTCTAACTGAGATGCACCTGGCCTGCAGATAAAGACTCCAGTTTCCTGCTGCAGGAGAGAGGCTTCTAGCTTGGGGGACTGTTGGTCTTGCTGCCTCCCAGTTGTTAGGTATTTTCTTTTTGTGTGCTGGTTTAGAGAGGAGTCACTGGACGAAGCATTTTGTTGTTACAAGATAAGTTTTTACTGGCAAATAATGATAGCAAATACACCCATCAATGCAATGCAGTCAAGAATATTACATCAGCACTACACCGTAGCTGGAGAAGGTGCATTCTGATCAGATACAGACAATGTTTAAAGCCCAGCCCAGTGATGTCACTCTGGGCCCACAAGCCGCCCATGGGACGGTGACATACCCTCTTGTCCACCCTGTACATAGTAATATCACATGATTTTTGTGGAATTTCCCATTTACAGAACTTCTGTTTTTTATCTGCTGACACATCTCATCGTCTAAAAGCTTTCCCTTATCTGCGCCACAGACTGGCGAATAGTTTTTCTCTAAACTTAGTTTCCACTGCCCTTTCAGACAGCCTTCTGTCCCAGTTTTAACTTGCCGTCTCATCTGGCTTTTACATTTCCGATGTGGATTTTAACTTGCTGTTTCTGTCTGATTTCATTTGATGCATTTGATACTTCAAATGTATCTTACACAGCTTAGGATTTCGTTTTACAGCTATGATTTGTCTTGTAGTTGTTGTATTTGTTTTACATTTATAAATCCAATGGATTTGGTACTTTTAAAAAGGTGTTTTTAGTAGATGTTTTGGGTCACTGGTGGAGTGTTCGTTCGCCCCATAGAGCTACTAGAGTTGGGGTGTAACAGTGGGCCAGAGAAAACTAGGCTGATTCAAAGGCATCGTATCCTTTCAAAGGTCACAGACTGACACAGTGAGGCAACGGTGATCAATCAGGAAACAAGGTTTGATTTATTTGACTGTGCAGAGATGGAAAGAGGCTAGCATCACATGAAAACCACCAGTAATTAGATAAGGAAAAGTCTGAGTCCAAGCATCCCACCAGGTTGACAGGAGAGGGGGTTAATCAACGGACCCAACATTACATGGATGTGATATGCGGCCACTCTGAGACAGAAGAGACAACATGCTACGCTTATCAATGCCTTCCTGATTATATGTAAGGGATATCTGATGACAGAGAATGCAAAGAATAACGGTCACATTTTGGCCTTGAGAATACAGCATACCAAGAGCATAAAAAGAATAATAGTCACACGTTGGCCTTGCAGGAGACACAGAATCCACATATGGCCGGGTACAAACATATAATTAAATATAAATATATATGTATATGTATGTATAATATTTTTAAATATCATTGTAACTATACAATGGAACATTAATATTTGAATGCTTCATGTTGTTCACACAACTCCCAGTGTGCATACAAGTTGATGTTAGAGTGTGTGTGAGTTTCTGCAGTGAGACAGTCCATGAATGAGAGATAAGGCGGATATGATTTGGCACTCTCACCACTAGGGCCCAGGTGTGAAACTCCCAATTTCTCTTATCTGGGTTGAAACCTACTCCCTTTAAGTTTTAGAAGTCCAGCTGTATTCAATGTCCTTGTTTATTGATATGGTTCCATCTCCCAACAGTGCCTTTCCACTGAAACAAGAAATCCTTTGCTGCTGTGTGCTTTGGTCTTCTGTGAGATAGAAGTTAAATAGAATAATATCATTTCCAGACAGCCTCTCACCTTTTTGCAGTCAGAATACCGGAGACTGGATGTAGAAATCTGAAGTTTCATTGTTATCAATAAGCTTCAATAAGGAGAGGCTCATCTCATTGTGTGAATGTCCTGCAAGCCTTTTCAAAAGCCCATATCTTCATGTGGTCTGTTCTGTTTTGGCTGCATTCAGCATTAAAGGCACCCAGTGCAACTTTATGTAAACATTCAAAGTTGCACTGGGTGCCTTTAACCATTCCCTCTTCTCTAATTCCACTGGGTTCCCTTGTGTGGGTGTGGACCCCCTGATACCTCCTCCTCACCGGGGGTTTCTTGAAATGTGTCTGTGTCGTGTCTTTAGTGCTGACTTTAACATAAGTAAATCATGTTAATAGCTAAGTTACTGCTTCCTGTCTGGTCTGCCTTGAGACTTTCATACTGATGAGGTAATCCATGTTCATCTAAACATTCAATATCCCACACTCTCAGGCAGACTTTAATGCAAAAAATGGTTTATCCATATGTATCTGTTGTCTCTGTGTCTAATTAGTTGATTCGTTTATCGTTGATATGTTAATTGAATTTGTCTACTGGCAAGCAAACGGTTTGTGCGAGTTCTCCCCCACAATAGAAGAATGCGCGTGCATTCACAGAAGAGCTGATAGGATAGAAGCCCAACCCGTCCTTGACGCTGACTGGAGATCACCACACGACATACACACTTCACTTCCCCCTTTGTCTGAAGTTTACAGGCAGTCTTCGATCGAGTTCTGAATGCAAGTGAGGCACAGCGGTGTCTTTAGAAAGCCCCGAAATGGCGAAAGCGAACTGTCTCCTCCTCAGAAACCTGTTTATTTTTTTCAACCTGCTTTTTGCGGTAAGTTACCCTGCTTATTAGAAAGTAGCCTAATTGAAAGAATTTGAAATATTTCTTTACCTACATGAGAGAAAAAAAGACTTTCGCTTGAAAGTGCAAACATCGACTGTGAGGACTCCGTGACTTGTATTATGGGGCTACGATGTCACCCACGAATTGTTGAATGTATCACTTTTTATTTTAGATTGCGGGTGTTGTCGTGTTCGTTCTGGCGGTATTTGTTCACGTCCGCTTGAACGCCAACGAGGTAGGATATTTAAGGGTTAATTTGTTTTGAAGTTCGACCAACAAAGTTTGTTATTTCAGCTCGTCACATGATCAGATCAAACGTGTACCAGCTGAATCACCTAAATGCTTGCATTCTATTTAGTTTGACAATGGAGTCATCGGGCTGTATATGGTCGGGTCTGTCACATTCCTCATTTCATTTCTGGGAGCTTACGGTGCTCTTAAAAATGTGAAATGGATGCTGGTTGTGGTGAGTGTCATTTTGAAAACAACGTCATACCTTTGAAGTTACGTCTCCTACGTTTGATAACCTTTCGTGTCTCTCGTTGTTTGCAGTTCCTTGTTCTGATGTGTTTGAGCTGCTTTACCCTGTTGCGCTTTGCGGTGCCTATAGCCCTTCTGCATCCACAGGTAAGTCTGATTTCAAGGGATCTCAACAAGACACAGGGCCTGTGAACTTCCACGTTAGGTTTATCTGGAATTATTGTATTATCGTTTCATGTTAATGGTTTATTTAATGGTTTACTTAATTATTCAAAGTGGGTTAACAGTATTTGCATTCCTTTTTGTGTCTCAAGGTTGGCCTGTTGCAGGAGGAGATGGAAGTCGTTGGGCCTTTGGATAAAACCCCTGGTGACTTCCAGAGAATTATGGGTGAATTCCAGAGTCAGGTAAGCAATACATCATGTCTAATCATCTCCAGCTGAGGTAAACAGCCGCACAAATGGAAACATCACTTCACTCAAACCATGGACTGTAGCCTACAGTTTAGAGTGTATCTACAGGAACAAGCTGTTAAAATGGTCCACTATCTAAAACTATTTGTTGTCTTGGTATTTTGGCTTTTGAGACCTGTCTCAAATATGTTAATTTTCTTGGTAGAACATACCGCTCGATATTAATTTGGCTCTCTTCAGGGCTCATAGGAAAGTATTCAACAGACCTTTATTATGAGATGAGCAACGTGTAGACTGTAACGGTCATTTAACTCACTGCACGAAGATGACCTCATCATATCTGACCTTATAAACTTGTTATATTTACATTCCCAAAGTTACCCAAAACAAGATTCAAGATTCTCTTTCTCAAGGCTGACTCACACAATACTCTACAGAGACAGCATAGATAAAATGTGTTTTGAACATGTCCGAACTGTTTCTACATCTGCAAGGAGAATATCCACCAATTAGTGCATATTTGGCAGAATGAAACAGAGTACTGAAGGAGATACAATTGTATGAATTGTATATTATGAGTGTTCTTTTTTATGTCCTTGGTTGTTAAGTAGTCACATTGTTCTTTAAATCCTTTGTTACATTGTGAGTTAGAGGTGAAAAAAAAGCACACTTTTGTTTTGCTTGAAGGAGTGTTCTATTACAGTTCTTTTAACGAGAAAACTTGCAGGTAGGCTTAGCAGTGACCTTCTCTCTCTCTCTCTTTCTCTCTCTCTCTCTCTTTCTCTCTCTCTACAGCTGCTCTGCTGTGGTCTTGCCAATGGGTACAGGGACTGGAATAACAATGTGCCAGAGTCATGTGACTGCACCACAGAGGAGATTATGCAGGGCGCATGCCTGCCCCTGCCGGACAATACCTATCAGGTGAGCCATCATTGGTAACTGAAAGAACACCACACAATCCCTCAGCACCATGACTCATAAAGGTACAGTGTGTAAGATCTAGGGGGATCTAATGACAAACATTGTTTATATAGTCTGTGGTTTGCGCTGATTTTAGAACAGATAAGGGGGTTTAATGGCACTCCGCTTCGCGTCGTGCCTAACAACTCCCCTTACCTGTTCTAAAATCAGCGCAAACCACGGCCTCTTGGGGCTTATTGCTTAATTATATCATTACTGTGTATTCACCTGTAACTATGAGTCGGGTTTTTGTTAGCTTAGAATGAGTCCTTCATATCGCCATAGGGAGCAGGTCTTCTTCCACGAAGTCAGTCATCCCAGAAAGGACTAACCAAAACACTGGTTCTTGAGAGGGCTTTTCATGTTTTGTATGCACAAGATGACCACTGTAGGTTCCTCTGTACTGAAAGCGAGGTGTATTCAACCTCCCCCCCCCCCCCCCCCCCCCTTCTATTAGTGAGTCACATGTAATGCCTTTCCCCCCTTAGGACTATTATCTCATCAATCCCATCAGAAGGAGGACCAGGATGGTGCATAAGATGGTAAGGCATACTTATGAATTTGAAACAAATATTCTTGGTTGCGTGTTTTTGCTTTAGGGCTTTGTGTAGTTGCCCCACTGTAACAGCTAGAGTGTCTATCTTTGAAGTTATGGACTTCATGTCTCTCACAAAAGTATGCAAAGTTGCTGTAACAATCAAAAGTCATCCAATTACATAGATGCATGGACAGTATACGCCTGTCCAGAGCAAAGTTATTACAAAACTTTGGTTCTAAACCTGATTGTTCAAATCCTTGATTGTGATTGGCTAAAAGCCGTTGTAAAATCCAGCATTACCTTACAATTTGACCTGATTACATTCCATATTACTGCGCAGCGAATGGCAAGGCATTCATATAGCGCATTTCATACCCAGTGTTCCATCTGGCCGTTGCGTTGTTTCAAGGGTTGCGTGGCAACGATTTATTTAGGAACTATAATTTTTAGTGGCGGAAGAATGACGGTTTATCATTAAACTATTGTTTCTTAAATTGAATTGTCTTTATTTATGAAACCATATTGGGGCTTATTGCTTAATTATCCTTATGTTGTACCCTTTACCCCACTTCCTCAATAAGAGTTACTTTAACAAGTCAGCCAACAAACCTTGTGGTGCCCTGCTTTCGTTTCACAATGTTTTAGATGCAAAAGATGAAGTGGGTCAGAAGTATCAAAAGCAGGAACAGGATGTTGCAACAGATCCTGTTGCTGATGCAACCTAATGCATCCGCATTAGTACTACATCAACAAAGTGAATTAATGATCTTTTTAAACTTGACTTCTAAGTTCTAACTTGACGTCTTACTCCTCTTACGCTTATTTAGCCCTGTGGTGAGATAATTGTGAGCAAAGCCCTTGATTGGATTCTTGGAGTGTTCTTTGGATTGACCACCTTGGCAGTAAGTACTGACAGTCATTTATCAGAATCAACTACTTGTGCATTGTTTGCACTGGTTAAGTCTCAGATTGATAATTTAGTTTTAGACTGAATAGAAATGGCTTGTCTCCTGGTCATTCTCCATGATATGTGTCTTTCGATAATGCCTTGAAGCAGTTTGCGCTTGGGCTTGCTGATGTGTCTCCTTTTGTGTGTGTAGTTCCTGGCAATTGTGATGACCTGCTGCCTGCTGGCTCAGAAGAACAAGCTAGGAACTGTGACCAAGCCGTCCATGATTTTCAGCATATCATCCAAGCCGCCCAAGTACAGCCAGCTTTTGGAATACAAATAGTGCCTGGTGTGGTTTCAGACAATGCAGAGGATTTCGGAGGCAATGCAATTTTTTTGCTACAACATTAGTTATTAGTTCAGCTATGGTTGGTTGTAGGTCACTTTAAATGTTGACCGTGTGGCTTGGTCATGACTATTTTGAAAACTCTGGCTGGCACATTAAGTCACAACCAGTAATTTTCACAATCTCTTGGATGGGGATTTCTATAGTACTGTTTTGTACTGATTTGACTGTTACTGTTGGCAATATGATTGGATAGCTATCTGCTCTTAGCAGCTACTCTGTTTTTGATTGCTTTGTGAAATGTTTGCAATACATTGAATCCCAAATGGGTGACCTTATTGGTTCTGTCTGGAGAAGAAGTCTATTTGCACTATTTGGCGTATATCTTGCTTGTGAAAGGCTTTTTTTTTTTTTTTTTACATTTCTTTTATATGATCTTTTAAGACACTGAATTAAAATGACTTCAACAAAGTTCCTGCAAGTGTTTTGTTTTTCACCACCGTGTCCTGTCAGAGGACGAGAAGGAAGCAGTGGTACCTTTCTTTTTTGTCTTTTCTTTAGTCTTTACTAAACTGCTTTAAGGGACAAATCTCAGTATCAGACTTTAATTCTTTAATTCATCTTATGTATTTATATTATTGAATATATATGTATATATATATACAGTATATATGTATCATTGATCCATTTTAACAATCTATGAGCGCCAACATTTGCGATTTCCAATTTAACACATCATTAATGATATTACAACATGCAACATGACCCACAACCTCACCTAGTACATCATACTGGACGGAGACATCGGCAACACATGTTATAGGCCTACCCCAGGATCCGAAAAAGGCCCTCCTTCATAGTACAACCTCGCTGTCTGTAGCCCGCAAGAGCTGAACACAACAACATGACTGCCCATAGAACCTGAGCAGCAGGATAACAGCAACAACAAATCTGCAGGCACCCTCCTTCATCAGTCTTAAGTTGAATTACCCAAAGGATTCCTAAAAAACTGTACTGTTCTTTTCATTAGAAATTCAATACCTATCCTGATATTAGTTCTATGCCCACATTATTTTTGTATAACGCACTGTCCATATCTACATTGAGGACTATACATGTTGAAAAATATCATGGTTGTAATACAGTGATGTGGTGAACATGGAGCACTACAAGTAGTTTTAACTACAAGCGTTATGTAAGGCCAGGCAGAGAGGCCTACGTGCAGAGAGGAAGGTCAGGTCAGTCAGAGAGGCCTGTTTTCTAAAAACAAGACCACATGTGCAGGTTTGCAGAGACAGCCAAATATTAATTAAAAAGATTTATACATAAGGGGATGTGGAATTCTTCAAAGAGCCGGTAGAAGTTTCCCAGGAAAGAGCTCAGACATCATAACCGGGAAGGGTGACACTACTGATAAGAAGACAGCTGCTCAGCATCTTGAAGGTTTTTTGGGCAATTAGTTAGCAGAATATTCTGATTGGCCGAGTTTGGATAAAATTTAAAGGTTTGAGAGAATATTCTGAATGGTTCAACTTGGATACATTTGGGGTTTTTGATTGGGAAAGCATAGTGACGAAAAAAAAAAAAACATTTCAAAAGTAAGTGCCCTCGTTTTTTGACTGAATTGAATAAAAGACTGCAAGAGTAAATACACTTCAGTTCATCGCAATTTCGTCTTCTGACTTATTGAAGTATCAACTCTAAGATTTGAAGAGGTTGTTTCGCTACAACATACACACATGCACAGACAATAGGGTTGTGATGAATTTTCTTCCACATAATTTAATATTGCCTGCCTGAGACAGAGATATGTACTGTAAGAATATTAAGAGTAGTCAGTTTTTAGTCTGCATAGAAAATATTAAAAGAGTTGCCAGTATCAGTTGTACATAGGAAATATACAGAGGTGGGGGGATCCCTAGAACAACAGGTGCACAGGAAGTGTAGATGCAGTTGAGACCTTTGAAGTTTAGCTAATCAAAGACTGTCGAGCAGACAATTTTTGTCAACAACTGTCTGAACGTCACGGGGTCAGACCAGGGGCAAGGATGGAAACTGCCTCCGAAGCAAGTTGGAAACCACTTTCGATATGTCACTCGCTCAACAGTATAAGAGGGCCGCCTAACCGCTCGCTCATCAGAACTCATCTTCTCTGACCATACAGCTGTATCGTTGTACTTTGTTGTGCCTCAGTAAACTTTTCTACTTGATTACATTTGAACTTGTATGCCTCTTAACTCGAACTCCAACACCGATCACGTAATTTTCCAACAGTACAAATGTACACATGTACAAAAGTTAATTATATTAAAGTGTTGCTGTGCTTTTCTGTAGTTTTTAATTAACTTAATATTCTGAACCCTACTCTATGCCCATGATCAGGAATACTTTGATAGTGGCAGTTGATTTGTCCTCATTTTTTTATGCACCCGTAGGTTAAGGCCTACAGGAAATTGTGGTGAGAAAGAGAAAATAAAATCCTTCAACAGAGGCATGCAATCTGGTTTGCATATGAAAATAGAGCGAAATTTGGTTAGAAGAATTTGGCTCTACATGCGTTTTTCTAGCTATTGATATAACCAGGGGCTGAGCAAAGTGTGCCTCAGGCTTGTCTTTTTATTTAAAAAAAATTGAAAGGAGATAAGCATTGGTAGATTGAGGATTTATTTACCTACATAGACAGTAATGTTACATGTGTGACAAAACAGAAAACAATTCTGTTTTTTTTTTTTTTTATCCCTATAAAGGATATATGTATGTGTTTTGTTTTCCCTAAGTACATTTAGACAATATTTGTCCTTGTAGAGAAATCATGGTTGTAAAACAGTGTGTTGATCATGAAGCAGTTTTGGCAAAACAATTGTCACAAGGCCTGTGTACAGAGACAAGGGTCTTTTAAGGTCAGGTGGAAAGGCCCGTGTGCAGAGGTGAGTGTCTTCTTAGGTCAAAAAGAACGGCCTGTTTTCGAAAACAGGCCTACAGGTGCAGGCTGATTGAGACAGCCAAGCATTCATAGAGGGGCTTCGAGATAAGAGGTGCAGATAAGTCAAGGACAGGCGAAGCCTCCCAAAAAGTTGTAAACAGAGTCTCTGAAACATTGGCAAGGACACCAACCTGCTCTCACAAGTCACCATTGTCTTAAAATGTTTCTCCACAACAATTCAGCAGAAATGTTATGATTGGCTGAGCGTAGATAAAATGTATACATTTGAGAGAATATTCTGACTGGTTTAACTTGGATACGTTTTGAGTGTTGAATTAGTGAAATTTGGATACGTTTTAAGCTTTTGATTGAAAAGAATAGTGAAGAATATGCCAATTAAAATGTTAGTGCACTCGACAGAACTGCTCCATGGACCACCACTCTGAATTAAAAGTCTAGCATTCTGTCTTCTGACTTTCATTGAAGAATCAACTCTAAAGTTTGAAGAGGTTGTTTTTGCTTTAACATCATAATATAAAAAAGTCGGAATGAAACCTGCAAGATGCGCTCAACAATGTTCATCTCTCCATCTCTAAAAATGTTGGTCGGATCCATCTTGCAAAAATACACTGGAACTGGCTATCCTTAGCTGTCTAGGCACTGCTAACAAGCTCACAATAATCTTTTTTAATTTGCACTAGCTCTTGCTGACCAAATGAAGTTTGAAAATGTGCAGATAAATAAACAATAATCCCAAACAAGATTTTCTTAACCAGACAAAAAAAACTACATAACCTTGAAAATGTAGGTTAAACTAATTATGTGCTGCGTTTGTTGCTCTCTTTATGAAGTTTCCACAGCTCACCTCAGTGAGAGTCATGGAACAAGTGAAAACCATGACAGATTTATGATGGCAGTGATCGATTGGAGTTTAGTGTCAATCACATTCAAGTCGAGAACGCTCATAACTGCATCCTATTACATTAGGAGCAGGCAGCACTTAGTGGCATAAGAGTGCATTAAACTGCAGGCGGCGATGATCGAAAGACTGCACGGGTGTGCACATCGTAGCACTGGATCCAGACATGGCAAGAGACGTCTGAAGTTTAAATCTCATGTTAGAACCCTTCAACAACAATATTTTTTTACTTGAGTACAACCTTTGCTTACTCTGCCCACCTCTGCAGATCATGTACGCCTATCGTGGTTGCTCTGTCTTTAAACAATAGTGTTGCCAGATTACTCATGCTGGTGTTATGCTATCAGTCGGGCATACATGTTCATACACACCAATATCACTTCAGCAGGTTATCTTCACACCACCTCTGAAGCCTATCCTTGGCCTGCCCTGACATGCCTTTCATTTCCCCTAAATACCTGGATCAGTGAGCTGGGTCTGACTTACTCTACCTTACTTGTAGCCACTCTCTGAATTAGGTACCAATTACTACTACTACTACTACTACTACTACTATTATTATTATTATTATTATTATTATTATTATTATTATTATTAATAATAATAATAATAATAATAATAATAATACCAACACTATGACTATAATGTAGGTCTGAAGCAAATTAAGTGTATGTATGTATTTTTGGGGCTTGACTGCATTTTGGCAGTTTATTTTATATTTTTTCACTTTTGTTTGAAAAGACTGCAGATTCCCAAAAAAGAGGGAATGTGTATTTGGTGTATTTTTCTAAAATAAAATTACTGTGACAGATTTGGGAACTCTCATCATTTCAAATGGTTCTAAACGTGTGACCCCACAATTTCCAGAATTAAAACCATGTAACCAAAAACACTTCCACCTAACCAAAGGGACAATAGGGAACAGGATTGATTAAGACAGGACGGGATAGCATGTACTTTACCGATCCCTGAACGGAACTTTATTTTCATAAAGTTTAGGGCTTGACATAAAAATGTACCCAGTCAATGATTATAAGTTAATTGTCTTTTTCCCCCTTGTATATGCCACTGTTGTGAGAGTTGCATGTTCTTTAGGTAGGCTATCTCCACAGCTGTTTCACTTGACTGGGATTTTTAGAATTTTGAAAAAATACTCACAATCAATTATACTAATAAATGATACTAATCAAGACAAGTTAAACAAACGTTTGTCAACCACCAACTCTATTAAGAGTGTAGTCCTGAGTTATAGTTAATAGTAAACTGAAATATATTGTTTTACTTATAAATAACACGACCTAATGGTTGCGCGTGTTTTGCCTTAAATGGTAGGGGGTTCCTCCCTGGACAAGGCTTAGTGTCTTTTGGCAGGTGGCTTTGGCTTCCTGTACTAAATTAAGTTAAGGTCAATGACCCCCTTACAAATGCCAGCTGTACAGAAAGGTAGACAGTGAGGCACCGGCTGGTTTGGGGTCTTCCCTCTTACGGATATTGCAATTTGGTGGTTCTGATTGGAGGTGGGCAGATGGTATTTTGGGATAACTGAGGTCTATAAGAAGGGCTAACACACTTCATATGATCAGAACGATTCCCGGGGGTCCGTCTCTGTTGTCTCCATTGTGACAATAAACCACTTCCAGATTTCTTCAACTCAGTCTCTGAGTCTTCTGATTCCGAATTAAGAAACCAGTTTTTAGCCACTACAATAGATCATAACAGTGAACAAACAGCTGAACTAGGTGATGGCCTGTGGGCTAGGCTAATTTTATTAGTAGTAAAATAATGCATTAAAAAAACACATTGATGCAAGGGTACAAAGTACAGTGAATAAAGCACAAATATGTTGTGCAATAGCATCAGAAAGATGGGTGGCACAATGTAGGCCACTCAACGGTCTGAGAGCCTTGGGTAAGAGCGCCTTGCAGTTGTAGTTTGAGAAATTATATGGAACCTAGTTCTGGTAGGGGTCTTGCACAATGTTGGAGGCCTTAAAGATGTAATGTTTGTTGAACATTTTCTTGAAAGACTTTTAAAAATGCTAAACCTAAGTTTAATCTGGCCTTAGTCTCCATGAAGTGCATAGGTAAATGTGAAACACTACTACTTTTGTCTAAAAAATCTTAACTCTATTTCTGGTTCATTCATGTATGGCAGAACTTAGTGTTATTTTACTGTAAGTCAGCATGCCAGACACTGAGAAAAAAGTGGTGGGAAAGACAACCATATTCCAAATAAATTGCAAAAAGGACAGCTATCAGTGAGCTTTATTTATAGAAAATAAATACACAATATTTCAGTTTTTGCTACAGGTTTCCTCCTACTGGTCTAGCAATGCTTTGCGCTCATCTGCATCTGCAAGAGATGTCAATGGCCAAGATTGAAATACAAGAGCAAGGAAGTGATAGGCTAGACAGCATTTGAAAGGCAGGAGTTATTGCCTGATAACCAAACAATTGATGGGAAGTGAGTCAAGTGGTAAGAGGGTGGAGTTCCTTAGTGATTGGTAATATTAAATTGTAAACTTCACTAGTTTTGTAGTGTTCCTGGCAGAAGCCATGCACACGTTGTGTGATCTTTGTTGTATTTACATTTTTACATATGTATATGATCCATAGGCCTATTAATCTGGCAGTTGCTTGTAGTTAAATCAAAGGTGCCCAATACATAGATAACCATGTCGTTCCAGTTACCTGTTTTGGTTAGAAATTTAGAGAAAGGTGTTACCCACAAATGGTTAAAAAAGTGAAATTCACTCTACACTACAAAGATTGTCGGAAATTCTTGGGGAAAGTGTGTGTGTGTGTGTGTGTGTGTGTGTGTGTGTGTGTGTGTGTGTGTGTGTGTGTGTGTGTGTGTGTGTGTCATGTGTGTGTGTTTGTGTGTGTGTGTGTGTTTCATTCATTTGCTTTGCCTTCCAATAAAATACACCAAAGAAAGTGATTCATTTGTTAAATGTAAAATAGTGTAATATGAAAATCAACAAGTGTGATTGCTGTTGAGTAATTTCCCTATTTATCTTATATTTACCTACGGCGCCAAAGAGGTCATGTGTATGCAAGATCCAAGGAAGAGCTCAAAAAATGTTGTTGCGGATTCAAATAATGGTGCGTTTCTATTAGGTTCATTCAATCTTGCGTGTATATTAAAGGATGATTTGTGTTGGTATGAGTGTCACACTTTTTTAAGCAAATTGTGGTGTGTGTACACAGGAAGGTATTGTGTCCAGTCACATAGAGGACGTCCCTTACCAGAACTACCACGCCCCTTACAGGAAACATCTAGGCTAGCTCTTGAAACCGTCGAATACTAAAAGTGTGCTTACTTACCTGCTCTCTGCTTTGTCTCAAGATGGCAAAAGGGAGTTCTGTTCTCAGAAATATCTTCGGCTTCTTCAATCTGCTTTTTGCGGTAAATTAAGTAGTGTAGTGTGAAGCAATATTAAAATGCGATTAACTGAAAGAAGTAAAAAAAAAAAAATAAAAAAAAAACGCGTTCAAAGGTTATGTGTTACCGTAGGCTGAATAGCGTGTCGATGTTGAAAACAATCAGCCTACTGTCAAGTCTACAATACAGTAAATGTCATCGTTGTTCTTCTAAAAATGAGCAACGCTTTTCTTTTCTAGATTGTCGGTGCTATTGTTATTGTCTTGGCAATACTAGTCCATGTTCATCTCAGTAATGTGCAGGAGGTAAGAACAACATGATTTTATTTTTAATGTTGCGTAAAAAAAATATTTGTATTCTTATGGATATGTGTAGCCTTATATAGCCTATTTGTACGTGTGTATCTGTAACACGCAGGCCAATGTAATCAATTATCTTACTGTAGCCCACCAGCAATACAATTTGTGACTGCGTCATCGCACTGTGAAACAAACTTTCACTTCCATGTTTAGTTTGAAAAGGTCGGTGGAGTCGTCATCCTGTATGTGATTGGATTTATCACATTGACCATCTCGTTTTTGGGAGCTTACGGGGCATTCAGACAAGTGAAATGGATGCTGATCGTGGTGAGTGGTTTTGCCGTTTATTTGTAATGGTTTCTCTGATGGATTGAAACTTCAGTAAATGTCGGGGTGGGGTTGTGTGTGTGTTTGAGGTAGTCAAACACAATATAAGGGGGAGGAGCATAGGACGGAAAAATTGTCTAATGAAAAGCTTCCGACCAGGGCCCTAGCCCTAGCAACGGAGTTTTTTCTCTTTTCTTTTAGCTTTGGATTTATCTTTTTTCCCTAGTGAAAGTTGGTTTCAGCAGCTCTGTGAATAGACACCTCGTAGTAAGATCAAATGCTTGATGATTCAAGTCCAGGAACTGATGGCTTCCTCCTTATTTGCAGTTCTTGGTGCTGATGTGTGTTGGCTTTCTGTTCCTGGCACGCATTGCAGTAGCTTTGGCCATCATGCGACCAAGGGTATGTCTACTCTGAACATGACTGAACTAAAGTATTCCATGATATAGATTTTGTTTTCATCAATCCTATTTTAAGCTATTTCATCAATGTGAAACACAAATATGATCTAACAAATAATATCTTAAAGGACCATTGAAAGTCGGGCCTTCAGTGCCTTCCACTTAATAAAAAACGGTCTTCTCACTTAATAGGAATCTCAACATGAAATAACAACCAGTGTGTGTGTAGCAAGAGATGTGATTTTTGTATCCCTTTAGCTGTTGGATTTCACATTATTTCTCTCGCCTCCTTTAAGGTTAATAGCATCGCAGAGGAACAGCTGGATGCAGTTTTGCCACTGGATAAGACTTCTATGGATTTCCAGTCAATTATGGATGCATTCCAGTCTTCGGTAAATATTAGCATAAGAGACGATGTTGTAGTTGTCTTTAATCGTTTCGAAAAATAGGCATCAATTACATGTTATAGTGTCTTAGATTTGGCTTTTAGGAATTGCCAAATTAATTGCCAGTGTAACGACCCTTATTCTCTTGTGCATTGGTGACCAAGAATCGGACCAGGGTTTTTTTTACAGTGGCTTTTATTGCCTCCAACGTAGCAGCTCTGCATTCACAATGAAAACAATAATTTCACAATCTATGCTGCAACAGCGACTGCATACAACTCGTAGAACGCAGATGTTCTAGCTCTCATCTACGACATAGACAAGCCTGTAATATTGTCATGCATCTGCACCAGACTATCTTAAGGATAGCCTTAACTCTCTCCGTGGCAACAGATGCACTGCTGTGGTCTTTCCAACGGATACAAGGACTGGAATGAGAACGTGCCCGAATCCTGCAACTGCCCTCCCCCAGAGGAGACAATGAACGATGTCTGTGTGGCGATTCCAGGAAACTATCTCGAGGTGAGACACCGCTGTAGTAATGCGTAAGGTGCACCCGACATTACAGTGGTCTATAAAAGCAATGAGGAACATCATACTCACCCGACATTACAGTGGTCTATAAAAGCTATGAGGTACATCATACTCACCTGTACTTCTGTGGAGTTTGAGTAGAGGACTGCGAAAATGTTCTGTACTTTTACTACTAAGTACTTCCTTTTTAGAATGAAATTGATTATATATATGTTCGCTCAGTGGAAGTTTGATACTAAGTCAAATAAGGTGAGTTAATTAATTGCATGAAGGAAATGTGACCTAATTTTGAAGCATTTCATAAAATGACCTGAAAGTGGTTGGTATGTTTCCAATACAGTTTGTGATACTACTTCATCCGCTGAGATTTCTCAATTTGTTTCCCCCTTTTAGGCTTACTTCTCCCAGCGTATGGTGTACAGCCAGGTATGGCTACCCAACAACCATCTGTTCTGTTTTGTCTGTTCATAAATTCACAAATAGTAGTCTGAATGGCTAAATTGATACATCACTGGGTTCGATTTGTAGTCCTAAAAGTACACTCTTCTATGTTATTGTGCAGTCCTGCGGCCCTATTCTCCTGACCCTCCTGAAGACAGTGGTTGATGGTGTGATGGGGGTCTTCTTTGGGCTGACCGCTTTGACTGTAAGTGATGAAGTGATCTTACTAGATATCCCCCATTTGCTAGACAATTCCTGTAGGGAAAAAGAGAGAGGCCATTGGCTTAGTGGTTTAAATAGGGGTCTGAAAATCTCTGGGCTGTGGAATTGAAGAATTAAATCTCAGTCCTATGTAGAATATTTTTAAATTAGATTAAAATGAAGGAGCTGCTGTTACTTTTATCTCCTTCCTTTTGTGAAGTAGGCCTATTACTGTAAAGAATGTTTCTATCCAGGGCCCGTTTTTCCTCACTGGATCAGGTTTTTTTTCATACAAAACGATTTAAATCTGTCCAGTAATGAGTAAGAACACTATAACCTGCAATTGCATAACGCCTATACAATGTTATCCTATGGGGCAAGCATCCGTGTCAAGGGGGGAAAAATGACGGCGTATAAACTGCTACATTTAATCTTAAGGCTACTTTACCAGCAGATACAGTCCCGTCAAGCAAGAAAAAAACAACTGCTTCAGTGTTTAATCCAAAGCTTCTTGTATAGTACATTGTATTTTACTAACATATTTGAATTATATTATTTGACGTTGGAGCTCAGTCAGGTAGAAATCAGCATAATTGTACGAGTGCATTGTCCAATAGTCACTGTCTAACAAAAAAATGTTTGTGAGTAGACCCACATTATTAGTTGGTTTCACAGCAAGTATGATGGGTAACAGTTTTGATATTTGTTTTAAGACCTGACATTTTCAATAATAACTATGAAACATTATTACACTTGAAGCAAATAAAAAAGTAATTTGCATATCACTGCGTTATCAAATAGTAGTTGGGAAAAACAGGCTGATTGTACGAACATGTGGTCAAATAAGCACAGTTCATAAATACAGTATACTGTATATATCCCATTGTCCACTGATGGAGGTGTTGATTATTCATTAGCTTCATCATGCTTTTCTGAGTACTGCCCGTCTGCCCCAAGGTCTAACCCCTCCTTAACTCTCCTCCTAACCTTTCCTTAACTCACCTCTTCCTGGTTTGTGTTTGTAGGTTTTGGGCATTGCGATCTCCAGCTGTCTGATTGCTCATATCAACAAGAACAGAATTGCAGGAGTTATGTTCAAACCTACCTTGGTCTTTAGCACCTCACCACCACAGTACAACGAGCTGGTCAATGAACCGTACCATTAGTTCATTCGTGCCCCCGGAGGTACATGGTGGCACTTGCTGTATCGCTTGATTTGGGCGGTGATCTTTTCTTGGCAGGATCACTGTAAGTAATTGATTCATTAGTCACTTTATCTACATCTCACGCCTCTCTGCACAAAGTTAATGACATGCAAACACAATATTGCAATCAAGAAATTATTAAATCACTAGCCATGCTTAGGCATCTCGCTTTGCTCACTGAAAACTGTTTAGCATTAAAATGGAGGAAAGAATGTTTTTTTCTGGATATGCTGAGTACTGTTCTCTAATTTTTGGGGCTTGACTGCTTTTTGGCAGTTTATTGTATATTTATCACTTTCGTTTGAAAAGACTGCTAATTCCTAAAAAAAAAGGGAAAGTTTATTTTGTCTAAATTTCTGAAATAAAATGATTGTACCAGATTTCTGAACTTGTCATCATTTCAAATAGTCCTAACCTTGTGGTGACTCCACGAATTCAGCATTTAATTTAGAACCTATGTTTTGCTAATTTTTGGTGAATCTCCTTTCACCACACGCATCAAAGGTAAATCACGGAGGGGCAGAACACTTTATTTCAGATATTGCCTCATCGCTTTGAACTTTAACATACACAAGCAGAACATTAGTTGGAATGGTAGGCTGTAAGTTATCCACAGCGTTTGTGGTTTCTTCATTCACTTTAAAAATACAGCAGAAGAGTGTCATGAAGTGGGTTAAAAATCTCAGGCACAATAGCAAATAGTTTGGGAAAAACCTCTTAAAAGGCTAAACGCTGACATCGGTTAGGTCACCAGCCATATCAGCGTGTTGAAATATTTGAAATCGGAATGGTGATCGAACAGATGCCTCGCTTCTTTAATAAAGATAATAATTATGACACTTTTGGTGTTTTATAGATTACTGTTATCAGTGATCTACCTTCATTTTTTTGGGGAAGGTTATACATGTTTACGTTTAAGTTTAAACCATTTCTGCTGAGATCACCTAAACGTTTCCTCCAATATCACCTCATAAAAACATTATACAGTGATTCAGAGGTTAGGAATCGCTGAAAAATACTACTTTGTTAGTCTTGTAAACGATTGTTTCACCTTTAATTCTTTTGAATTAGAATGGAATATCTTTCCAATTTTGTTGCCCATGGTTCCCAATTATCTGCAACCATCACTCATGTGTTTAAATGGCGCATTATGTTAACTAATACTAAATTATCATGTTAAAAAGGCTAATTCATCACTATTAATCCATTTTGCAATTCTGGCCGTCTTCGGTATCTGGAGCATCAGTAGATTTGATTATGGTCTAAATATGGTCTGACAGAAAGACCCCATTATTCACAGAACAGTGCAAACAGACAGAGAAGTTAAAGCCCTCCCACCAGAGGCACACAAGACATGCCAATGATAGGAAAACACTACAAAGTTTGTGTTAGTTATGCTCGTACAGGGAAATAATGAAGCCCCTCTTCCATACACAAATGACTTCCAGAGTATTCTGGTCTGTGAGTGGTGCATCTTTTTAAAGTGACTCAACCTTTTTGAATATAGCAGAGCCCAGCTGTTCAGCATTAACAAATTGTTAATCTTCTCTGTGACATGAATTAGTGTTGAATCAAGTGATATTTTCCATTCCATTTTTTGCATCAACCTATATCAGAGACTTCAATTCAAAGAATGGATTTTGAACTAACTGGTTCATATTTCATGATTAATTATCCAGACAGGTGATTATTATTATTATTAAAAAATAAATAACAGGAAGAAACAAACTACGCATGCACACGCACACACACACAGATGGTCTCTGTATTATGCTCTGAAGCAATTTCACAACCACATACTAGGAAACCAGTTCTATGTCAGTCTCAGAAAGACAGCAATACTTTTTCGAGACAGAATGAAATGAACAGAAGAGGGCGCTATACACATATAATGCCTGTTGCCAGTGCACACAAAACTCATCGAAACTGCCTGGAATTCGTCACTTAAATTGTTATAATAGTAATAAATAGCTGTTATACATATAATAAATAAGTTCCTATGCAACCTATGTTCATGCCATATGGCTTAGACAAACACTTTATGGAAGTGGTAGACCACTGCTCTCCCATGCCCACATCCACGGCTGAAGTGCCCTTGAGCAAGTCACCTAACCCCGATCACTACTCCCCGGCACCGCCAAAGGCAGCTCACTACTCCGGGTTTTTGTGTAACTGCACTTCACTGTGTGTGTGTGTCACTTCCCTGGATGGGTTAAATGCAGATGTGGATTTAAGAGTGTGTGTGTCTACACCACCTCTGCCATAGAGACACTTTCACTTTCACTTTATGAATGGCACAACTTCAATTACACTGTGCGTTGCCGTAGCGATGGGAGAGAGCAGTCACCTCACTTGGCCTTGAACGGGTACCTGCACCTTTACCGCCACCCCAAAGATCCAGGCTTGATGGTATGGCAGTCAGAGCGGCAATCCGTCACACTGTCCTCCCTTTCGGGAAGCGCACCTATACGCTTCACACACACAGTTATTCCTCATGCATCCTCCAACTGTACTTCTCCCATCCCAAGGCGCCCCACACACTAGTGCTTCACCCATCTAGCATCTTCCAGTCCCGTGCCCCACCTAGCTGTCCAGTTTCTGGTCTTGAGGTGGTGAGAGTGGCTTGGCCCCCGCCCTCCCGGACAAATGTTGTTGCCGGCCTACGGGATGGTTGTCACGATCGTGGCAGCCATTGCCACGATTTGGCGGCATCTGGTGGCAAAATGACTTTTTGTGCTTTCTATGTTTGTTTTGTGTCCATGTGTCTTTGTTGTGATTGTGTGCCCTCACCTGTAACCCATTGTGTGCCCTCACCTGTTCCCTGTTGTGTGCCCTTACCTGTCTCACCTGTTGTAATGTCACTTCCCTCGTTAAGCTAGGGTATAAAGCCCTGGCTAATCTCTGTGGCCCTCATCGGGTCGTTACACTGTTTCCTGTCTATGTCTATGTCTATGTCTATGTCTATGTCTATGTCTATGTCTATGTCTAGCGTGAGTTTTGAGGTTTGTTTCTCTGTTGTTCTCAAGCCACTTTTGTGTCACGTTGCTTTTAAGCATTGCCTCTCGCTGCTAGGGCGTAGTTCCTGTGGTAGCTTAACTTTACTGGCTTCTTTAGTTTATGGCCTTTTGCCCTGGATTTGATCTTCTGTGTTTTTGGGATTTATCTTTTATGTTGGACTACTGCTGTTTGGAGATGTCCCTGTTTTGCAAATAATCCAACTATTTTCAACTTCCTGCAACTGGGTCCTCTCTGTAGCCCACTGGGTTAAACGCTGGTTCCCCAAACCCAGCATCTCGGGTACAATCCCTGAGGAAACCCTGACAATGGTGGAGGAAGGTAAGTGGCCATAAGAGGCGTGGAAGGAGCCCGAACTGCATGCACCAGAGCTTCAACTTGCCAGGTAGTGCAGTTCTGTCGATGTTCTCCAGGCCGCTGGCTACATCCTTCCTGAGCTGGTCTACTTGCTCTTTGTCCTTAAGGGAGGCATCATACCATCGGCCAAGGCTCTTCACAGGCTTCTCAGAGACAGTTGGAAATGGGATCATCACCAATGAGCCAGCTCGATGTTATCTTGCAGCTTTTCTCAGCAGCCGTACAGTGCAAGCCTTGGTCGTGGTGAGGGTGGTAAGGTCGTCCATGTAAGCGCTCAAAGGCGGCAGCCTCAGGCCAGGTCTTATAAGCTGTCCTCCAACCACCCACTGAGATGCTTGAATTATCATCTCCATGGCCAATGTGAAGGAAGATTAAATGCATCACCTGCAGATTATGGCAGTAAACATTACTAGAGTGAAAAATGAGCTTTAGTTACGTTAACCACACTGCATTATGATCTGTACTACGCATCGTCAAAAGTCTGTGAGGGGTAAAATCGCTTGTCGCTAAACTAGGCTAAGGCTACTCTTGTTAGGCTGTATATGGGTGACCTTGGGGGTGTTCATGTTTATAATCACATTTGCTAACCTGTCGTTCTGAGAACTTTCTGAAAAGTTTGGGGTCTGTCTGAGAGGTGCTTAGCCATATTTGACGTGTTCCTGTTTTACAGACGGGTCTCTGTGTGTCGATAGGCTTTCCTTCACAGTCTGCTTCCTATCCGAAGTACTTCCAGATCTCACTTTTTTTCCCCCAAACAAGCCGAGGACGTCAGCAAGAGCTCCTGCACATGAGGCCATGTCTCCCCTGAGATCACTCGCTGTGAGTTTCATGTGTGAGAGCTGGGCAGCCCAGCCTTGCAGTCAATGCTCGCAGGCACCCTGAGAGGCAAAATCGTATTGTTTTTTACGTAAGGTTTCCGCGGTACCTTTCTAGTACCGGTACATTGCGCAAAATTAGCCTATATGTTTTGTTTACTGTACTGCAATAAATTACAAAAAAAATAACTTTTAGAAGCCAGACTTTTTCCCGGACCCCCAGGCAAGGCGTCCGCGGACCCCAGTTTGAGAACCACTGCTGTGGCGTATTGACATCTCACTGCCCCAATACAGTGCACTTACATCTGTAGTCGATGATTAGTGTTGTATCAAATGGAACACTGACTGACGCAAATGTTTACCCAAAAAACTGTGCGCCAGCTTCCTCCAGGCCAACTGGAAATTTTAAACAATGATGGCAGACCAAACGCCATTGACGGCCGTGTTTTGTATGTAAATGTACATCTTTTGGCGTTTTCTGAGTTACCGAGAAATAGGAATTGTTCTATCAGATAACACAGTTATTGTAACCAGTAATAGTAAGTAAGTGATTTGCGAGGCGTCTGTCAGCCAACTTTCCAAACTGAAAATCTGCCGAAAGGCTCCCGCTCTTCCGCTACGTAGCTGAGATGGCGCCCGTTTAGGGCGAGTAGTAGTGATGCGCGAGAGGGCGTTATTTTAACACCCGCCCCAACCCGACCCAAGACATTTTCCAAACCGCCCCGCCCGACCCGTGGGGAATTCTGAAGCGGCCCGCCCGACCCGCCCAATTTGACCCGCAAAAAAATAAAAATAATAATAACAACAAATACAATAAAAAGCCTGGGGCTGAGGGTTATGCTTAATTTAACACGTAACTAAATGAGAAGGATTTGCGCTAAATTCGCATTATTGTGAAACTTCAACGGCAGGTCTACATCAAACAACAACAACAACGACAGCTTTACGCAATTATTTATTGAAGAACTGTTAACAAATGCGTGGAAGACATTAGCCTGGCCATTACCAGCCTGTGACTCCATTTCATTCCGTCTTTCAGTCTGGGCCAACCCAATGCATTTTGGTTTCCGAGATGGGCGGGTGCTTATCTTGAGGTTTAAAATCATTGGAGTTCCCTTAACCAATCAGCAACGTTTAGTAAGCATTCGGTAGATTAAACTCTTCCCAAAGCCAGTTGGGAGAAGAGCTACGACGTCCTTTCCAATCATAAAACTTACCAGAAAATACTCTTGTTCTCCTTTTAATTTTCTGATGTTCTCGAGAGTTGAGACAACTTTTCCGATAGCTTTTCGTGTCTTTTCCTCCAAGGCGAGTTTTGCGTCACAGCTCTGAACTGTTCGCTGATTGGTCCTGCAAAATTTTGAGTTCTGGAGACGATTGTCAATGGGGTTGGGCCAGACTGAGTATGAGCTTGAAATCAATTCAGGCGTAAATACGTAGGCTGGTGTCACCAGGCTAGGAAGACATAGCCTATGTCTATGAATGTCGTAACAGATTTGATGTACCTGTTTTATGCCCATCATATTTGTACAGCGCCTCACATTGAAGACACATGACGTAGTCTGCAATGGTGTCATCGGACAGCACGACTTGTCCAAATGTTTCCCACACCTTGCTCTTTTGGTCGGCTTTCCGTACAACCTTTGCATCGCCTTTTTTAATCTTCTCTCTTATTAAGTCAGCCATTATTGGAGTCCTCCTAGAAGTTTTGGCGGTGCAAACAAAAACTACGGATGGCGTGTTGGGATAAACTAACCGGAGCTGTATCTTAAACTATACCATTCTAAAAGGTAACATAATTTTACAAAATATAAAGTATAGAATAAAATGTGAGGTGGACACCCATGTTATGTAGCCTAACTCAGACGACTAGCAGGAGTGGGAGCTTTGAGTGCAATAACTTTGTGACAGTGGGATGTATGCAATTGATAAGTTTTGTAGGCTAACGCAAAATTGCGATTTCACCTATGTATTCCAAAAGTTCCGGGTTGCAGGTCTTGACTATTTTGACCCGCCCCACCCGAACCCGCGATACTTAGAGAAATCTGCTACCCAACCCACCCGGCCCGCGGGTAATTGGGTAACCCGCGCATCACTAGCGAGTAGTGTCCATCGTTTTACACTGCATTTTTTTTACCGTTTGCAGTGCGCCATCAGAGTACTTTCAGTGACCTGAATTCTGCTGTGTGAACGCCCTAAGCACTGAAAGTCAGTGTTCGAAGTGCACAAGTGCTCGGTTTGAGATAGCGCCAATGTTTTGCTGACAAGTGTTTCGTTTTGGTTATATTTCTCTGGCAACAATTCTTTCTTCCCTTTTTCTGCCCTTATATGCTGTGTTTGCGCTGCTGCTGCTGGTGATGGTTACCGGACAAGAAGTTTCACTTCATTTATTTGCAAGTGATCCAATAAACACTTCATTTAGCGGTCATCTTGCTGATGAAGAGATTATTTATTAAGTGAAAATGTATATGACCCATAGAAGTGAATTCATGACCCATTCTGTGAAACAATTGAAGACAAAGCCTTTAAAGACCTTTTGGTCAAAGTAAGCTGGATGCCACAACTGTAATCCTTCAGTTCAACAAATATATTAATCGGAAAATCTAAAACAAAATACATAGCAGATGCTCACCAGCTTATAATGTTTTATGGTACATCATGAAAACCATATAGCTGCCATTCATGGGCAATAGGTAAGCATTCTAAAAGGTGCAACACAAAACAGGATTATAGTAACAAGTGACCTAATATCCTGCAAGTGCATGAGCAAGTCTCAAGTCCTAAAAATGCAGTCTGAAGATCTCCTAAGAAGCGCATCCAAGCTCTGTGTACTTTGCGTCACTTGAATGTGTTGTAAAAGTAACTGGTGGTGTGATTCTCGTTCTTCTCATTTGGCACAGAATTACACTGGACAAGATGGGACCAACAACCTGTGGAAGCAGCACAAAAAAGCTGTGAGAAGTTGAAACAAGAAAGCAGAATAAAGCACAAAGCAAAAGACACAAATATTAAAAGCTTCCTCATCAATATGACCACATACGTACCAGATATAATAGACAAATAAAAGCGATCGCAGTCATCACTTTGAAGCCCATTATCCAGATGGGGAACAGGTATGGAAAACATGGCTGCAGATGAAAACACAACAAGGAGGAAAACATTTTAGCATGTTAAGTGATGACACTGGGAGTGTCCATATTACAGAAAATGGTCTCTTTAAAGGAAAGAAGGGTTTTAAAGTGCACAAATGAATCCCAGTTACTCTACCAGGTAGGTAACCAGTCACATTATGTGTGTAGACAACAGTCAACCGATAAAAAGTGATTCAAATACATATCTGAGCATGTACTTCCATTCACCCACTAGATTTAGACTAATATTTACTTGTTTCAGAAGCCCTTCCGGACAAAGATGGCTACACGTTCCCTCTGAAAGAAGCTGAATATTTGCAATTCTTTTCTATCTGACATTTTTTCCATCTGTTGTGAATAGGCAGTTGATTAAAACAAGACAACTAGCCAGAGTTGGACTACTTCCCACATCACTTTAACACCTTGTGAACCCTATATGTATGAGTTTCTAACACCCTATGAACCCTATATGTATGAGTTTCTAACACCTTATGAACCCTTTATGTATGAATTTATAAAGATAGAAAGGTACACAAAGCGCTGTTGTCCCTCAGAGATAGCAGAGATGGTCATTACCTGCCGATACACCTGGATTTCCCCAGATATGTCCGTCACATTGAGGTTAATCTAAACAATGCCAAAGAGAGGTTCCATGTTAGGTACGGGTTCTGTGTCAGATGAGGGCGTATAGTGAGGAGAGAAACACAAGGATCTTTACTCACACATACTGTTGTGTTTTCAAGCAGCTGTGGACATCGACATGATTTAGGAATTGTATCTCCCCAGTCACTGGCTCCATTTAGAAAGCCACAACATTGATACTGATGAGAGTGTGTGAGAGAGATAGAGAGAGATTTAATTAATCCTAATTCATAATCAATAATGTTATGGGGGTTGTTCAGCCCAACAGGATATGCACACATCTTAAAGGAGATTTGGAGAAGTATGTTACCATGTATTGAAAGGCATCAAACTGAGACTGTATTACATCCGACTCTTGATCAAGTGGCAGTTCCGGTTTAAATACAACTTTTGCATGTTCTTCCGTCTATGGACATAAGTATCCGTCAAACATGTACACAACCATCTATGTTATTAACCAACACTGGACAATTCATTCATTGAGGAGAGCTATAACGCTATTTGTGTTATTAAATGATTAGTCTACAACATTGAGCTGCTCACACATACCATGTTTATTGCAATGGCTGAGGATACTGCTGCCCCAAGAAACAGCAAGCTGACAAGAAACCTCCCAACAGAGAACTGTGCAAATGGAGTCAAATGAAAGCAAGTAAATTACATGAATACAATCAAACAAATGTGTAGATGTATGTCATATACTGTATATGTCAAACTTCCATTTCTTAACTAAATACAACAGTAGGTCGTCCAATTAAAATCAATACTACTCATCGAAATAATAATAATGAACTAGCTTACCACAATCAGTGGCCACTGCTTCTTCTTGAAGATGCCATACAGCCCCACAGCACCCATAACCACTATCCCAACTCCAACTGCATAAGTGACGGAAAACCCCACAATTGTCCCTGGTTCATAACTCTAGAAGAAAACATTAGCACTATTAGCATACTGTAGCACACAGTCAGTGTGGTTTCATTGATAATAATAATAATAATAATGGATTTTATTTTTATAGCACACTTTCACATCCAAAGAGGTCTCAAGGTGCTTAACAACATCACAACAACAATAATGCAAGGTAATAGGAGTGAAAAAATAGCAATTAAAACAGTGCATTCTAAAAACAATACAGAAAAGAAATAAAAACAGAAACCAGGACTTTAAGGTTATTTTAGTTTACCAACGTTTCAACAAGTTTTTATCAGGGTATCTGCTATACAAATATTGACACTGATTTTTAGGGAGCATTGGTCCACATGTTCAGATAATGTGAACCAGCTGTAATTCACTCCCAATTGCAACAGATAATAACCACAAGCACTCAAAGCAGAATAGACAACAACACATCATCAGACTGATACAATAAAAGAAGGGAAACGGAAGAATAAAACGGCAACAATTATTTACAATTATATTCACTATAGGATAGAGATTATCAGAAAGCTTCTTGTTGAAGCAAAAGGATATCCAGATTACCACCTCTGGTAGGTAGGATGTGTTTTTCAATACCTGAATGAACATTAATGAGACTATAGAGCATTTCTTTCCTGTTTGAATCTTGCTGTTTTTTCCAACGCCTCATAAAGACCTTAGTGTGCGTTTACTCACTATTTTGCTATTAAAATACTGAAAATGAATACAACAGTGAAATATATTTACAGAGAAGGCCCGAAAACCAGAATGTTACAATGAATAGCCTATGTTATAAACAAATGTGTTTCTAACACTTGTTCTGCCTTCACCCTTCACCTCATAGACTTGATGGTGTCTGCCATGAAGAAACAGTGTCAGGGCAAGCCAAATAGTTCCCAGAAGCTGAAAAACAAGGTCACATTAGTCACATAGTGAATAACAAAAGTATATTCATAATAATAAAATAATTCTCCGATACCACTGTTTTGTTACCACACAAAAGTTTTATGTTTACTTTTGCTTGGAAATAGCCTCCTGTTATACATTTTATTTTATATCCATATTATTAACAACCTGAGCTCATCTGCTGATAACAATACCTGTTTTCATTGCATTTTGATGGTAACTGGTATTTTCACTGTAGTAATACTGCCTTATTAAGTACTTGAATCGGTATGGCAAGTACACAAGTGGAAATACTCATACTCATACTCGAAAATGTGGTATTGTATTGTGGCATGAATTTTATTTTGTTGAAATGACAATATTGAACTGACTAAAACAATAACTCACCCCTGTAATGACATTCACAACAATGAATGTCTTCTTCAAGCATGTGCTGACTGCAGCCATCCTCCAAAACTGAGACTTTCTGTCTATAAATGCTAAGGCACCTTAGCGGCAACACAGCAAGCTGAGCTCGTCTGAGTGCAAATGAATATGGTGCAGTCTCTGATCAGAGTTTCTATTTTGCTGTGCCGTCAAGCCTTACACACTCTTCTTGCTGGCTGGCTCTCAGATTCAAAGATCCCCTTTCAGTTCTCACTCCCTGTAGACAACGTTGTGAAATGAAGGTGTGATTCCATAGAAAGGTACAAGCTGGAGATATTTCCAGGAAAACTGCCAGCCCAAAAAAATGGACTTGCATCTCCAGAGACAGTTACATTGGTCATAGGCCTATTGGACTTGCCTGTGTTTAACTCCATCTAGAGGAAAGTATTCAAAACAAAGTTCATGTCAACAGCAGTTAATGTTCTAACTGCAAAGCTTGCACAACCAGACAATTGAGCAAACTTTCCAAATCAAAAAGTCCAATGACTAGCATGTGTACATGTAAATACAACTGTGGCAAAACTGCCATTGATGCTATTTGATATATTAGACTTGGGTCAATATAGCCCAGAACAATGCATGAGATAGTCACATATATGGCCACTTGTTATTTATCTTTTATAAAAATAAAAAAAGATGCCCATCAGCTGTTGCCTAGGTTTTCTCAAACATTGTTTTTAAATTTGAGGTTACATTTTTTTCATTAATAAGCTATTCTTAATATTTTACCAGTGAAACATTTATTTTATCAGAACTTTTGTCTTAAACATTTAAAAAAAAAAAAATAATCTTCTTACTGGGTGAATATTCCATACAATGTTTATGTTAGGCACATGTCAATTTGTATCAATAATTAGGCTGGCCATTCCTACTTAGATAAAGGCTAAACAGCCAACCATATTGTTAGGTAGGCTTTTACCTTATCACCAAATAGCTAAGTAATATGTTGAAGACTGATCAAATAAAGAAATGTTTAACTGGAAAAAATATTTGACTAACTGATAAATGATATGAAAAATGTTTTTAACTTTTCAAACGTAGAGGCTAAATGGCCTACGTCACTGTCTCTAAAGCAGTCAGTTTTTCAGTGCATGCATACTTTACAATATGGTCTGGGCTGTTTGACCTTTCTGTAAGGGACGAGCCTTATTATTGATACAATTGACGTGCACGTGAAATTGTATGAATTAATCACCCAGTTTCTGAAGTTCTCAACCTTATCCGCCCTCCCCTGAACCACCCCCCTCTGGGTTAAGAGGGTCTCATACACATCGGCCAGATCTCTCCACCTCATGCTGAACCTTCGACCCTGTTCTAGCTAAAGATCACATCAGACTTTTGCATGGAACATTAAAAAAAAAAAGACATAAATTCAAGATGTCAAGTTCTGCAGCCATGTTTTATAAACTGAAATAAAAGAATGTGAGGTTCTCACAGGTTCTGTTGCATTCATAGTTTTCTGCAATGCACTGATTTTCTAAAAAGTCAATTTGTAGTTCCATTTACACTACAAAAGCTAATTCTACCCATCACTTACCATGAGGACTGATGTATGAAATTATGTATGCAGTGATTTCAGGATCAAAAATCATAACACCCAACAACTGAGAAATTCTTTCCCCTCAATTTTATTGTATGAAAATGTACAGGGCAAGTTTAACGGTAGGACTTCTGGTAGCGGGCACGGGCTCCAGGTCCACCGAACTTCTTGGACTCGCAGCGACGAGGGTCAGCCACCAATAGAGTCCTGTCATACTGGATCAGGATGTCCTTGATCTCTTTCTTAGAGGCCTCATCGACATCTGCAGGAGGTGGCAAATTAAACACGTGTTCAACAACTGATCACCTCTCCTCAGAGATAAACTCCACATACACTCACAAAAAAACACACCACTGACTGAGGCTTTTGCTGTTTAAATGAGAACTTACATTTCTGGTAGTACGCCACCAGGGATTTGGAAATGGCCTGACGGATAGCTGCAAAGTGAAGAGAGCAAAGACTTGATACAGCGAAATAAATACATTAAAAAACACTTGTCCATGAGAAAGCACAGTTGATACCAGAATAGTCCAAGAGGGACACATTTGTATTTTAAAAATCTCTAAAATTGAAGGCAAGATGTGCTCCATCGATACATCTTTCCATCCATCCACCTACCATAGACCTGAGCGACGTGTCCACCACCCTTCACACGCACCCTGATGTCCACCCCAGCAAAACGCTCCTTGCCGAGCAGAAGAACGGGCTCCAGCAGCTATGGACACAAGAGCACGTAGCATTAGGTCACAACTTCACATTTCCTCATCAAAGAGTATGTAGATATGGATCCATTTGGAATATTTGTACTGAAATCTGAATCCTTATTAATCCAGTCAAGCTGTCAAAAATATATCAGTAATCAGATGTGCAGCGGCCTTTCAGCTGACACCCTATAAATCACCTGGAACCGAATCAATACTGCAAAAGGTCACCTATCTACTCTTTTTCTATATAAAATCAAACTAGTCATTTCCCTCCAGTAGATATACAAGCTAGACATCATCTGCAAATGTAATATCTTGCCTTGTGATCCACTAAGCACAAGCAGATAGTTAGCAATGCCATACAGAAATATATTGTAGCGACACATGTGTACACACAAAAAAACAGCCAAGTCTACAACCCCAGGATGTCTTTAGATAAGACATTGGTTTCCACTCACCAAATTCATATTCAACTTAAATATTCAATAAGCCAACACGGCCACACCATCAGAAACACTTCATGATTTATGGATCAATGACATAATGAATTCTTGCCTTTCCCTTCCCATCAGATATCATTACTTCTACTGAGACATACAACACATCAGACAGCTATTATTCTAAAGTAGATATTCAGCTCTGTCGTACACACCAGGGAACAGCCAAGACGACAGCAGCATGACTTACCTTGTACTGAAGAGTTGCTGGCTCAATCATCTCAAGAGGTCTGCCATTCACCTTGATGAGGCCATTTCCCCTCTTGCAGTGGGCAACAGCTGTGGCTGTTTTCTGTTTAAAAAAAAAAAACAAGGTAATTGGATAAATGTTCTTGTCTCCTTACCCAACACTTACTAGATGGTTCGTCACATAACTTGCTATGGCAGCCTAATAAACTCGGCCAGGTTCGGTTCCTAGCACGCTAGCATCAATTAGCTGACAACGTTACAATGGCAACTAAACAAGTGGCCCGAACGGAATTTAACTTAAGAAAAATACATGTATTTGAAGGTTAGGTTAACGATATTAAGTACGCACATGCTTCCAGCCACATTTCAGGAACATGTTCATTAAGTTGTATAGGCTGCTAGCTAAATAATGTTAGCTCCTTCCCCAATTGTATACCACGCACGGCAGATCCAAGCAGCCAATGCGATAGGAGGTTTCACTAGGCCGCATTTGATGAAACACGCACTTAACTTTAACTTTCTACTCTAAATCTATCGCGGTTAACGTTTTGAAGTTTTAAGAAACATTCTATCGTTGTTCTATGACAACTTGGCAAACATACATATGCTGTAACACATTAGATCACAGTCAATTTGTACACTGACAAGCTACCCAGGTAGCATGTTGTACCCCGATTCAGTAGCTAGCCGCCTAGCTTAAAGCCACACGTGGATGTTTGATATTTTGTACTTACTTTGCGTCCGAAGACCTGGACAGATTGGAGTGGGCCTTTCGCTGGCATGTTTCTAGAAGAAATAAAACCCAAATGAATGCTACAAAACGTATATATAGGACAACAATTGTGTGATTGTCAAAGGAGCTCAGCGGAGCACATACCGTCTGCAGCTGCGGTGCCGTACGGAGAGGCCGAAAGGGTTTCAAACGCCGAAAATCAGGGGCATGGACACGACACAGAGGAGCATTTTACGGTAATAAATTGAACCTGTTTACGACTATGGGAGTGGCCAGAGTATGGGCTATTCGGAGATGTACGTTTTCACATTTAATTAAAAGAAACCCAGGAAGGAAGGTAAAGTAATTGAGCCAGATTTATGTTTATTTCCTATTTAGTAACAGGCATGGACAGAGTACAACCACTTACCAGAGTCGTATGTCTGCTACATGGCCTCTTAAAAAGTTGACTGGCGTTCCACATTGCTTGCAATACACCCATATTTTACTGTATTTGTGTGGTGTAAATGTGCAGTCCACAATTTATTTTAATCCAACATTATGTTTTGTGACAAATACAGCAAATTGCTCCTCACAGTCCGGTCAGTGTGTGCAATATTTAAAAAAAAAAAAAAAAAAAAAAAAATCGTTTTCGTTCGTACACAGTCTTGACCCTGTAAGTGATAAACGAACATAGTGGCTCGGACCGAGCCATAAACAATTCCAATTGCAAAACCCTGCAAACATCACCAACAGCCCAGTTGACACTGATAGAAGCTTGCCAAAAAACGAACTGGTGCTCATCCTCATGCAGGAGACTGATAATCTGAAGGCATCCCTTCCCTCACACGGAGTAGAACAGAACGCCGCCTGGATATACAGTAAAGCGGATAGGGCGCCCCCTTGAGGTGAACCTGTGGAAACTGAGCTCTTATCTGGTGAGAGTAGTGCTGTCAAACGATTAAAATATTCAATCGCGATTAATCGCATTTTTGTTATAGTTAACTCAAATTTAATCGCGATTAATCGCACATTTTTAACTATTCTAAATGTCCCTTCAATAATTTTTTTTGTATGCTCTTATCAACATAGAAAAGTGGATTGGCTTGCTTTATGCAATGGTTTATTTTATTGAAAAACAACATTGCCAAACCGGGCGGTACAAAATAAAATAAGAAAGTGCACATTTCAGATAAACAAGGACTCAGCCTATAGTGCAGTTAAACCATGGCTTAATATTTTCTTTCTTTCAAGTTTGCTGTGAACATAGAAGTCAGGCCTCTTATTTCAAAAACAATGAACCGTAACAGTTAGGTTACCAATAAAAGTTAAGCCTACTACTTATGTGCTTTCAGCCAGCTGCCTGTTAAAATTTTCAGACAACAGTGAAGCTCGCTTTTTTTGCACAACACAACTTTTAAAGGTAAACTTTCTATTCAGAAGCTTTTTATCATCCATTTCGCCATATCGCGCTCACCATTCACTCAAACGTAACGTTAGCCTACTACACAGTTTGGGAGAGCAAAAAGAACGTTAATCTAAAAAAGATTTTTTTTTTTTACAACGCGTTAATCGCGCAATAAAAAAAAAAATCAATTGGTTAATTAATTACTTAATAACGCGTTAAACTGACAGCACTAGGTGAGACACATCCAGATTAGGGTTCCTATATATTTTTCACCTTTTTCACTTTTCATTAATTTCCCTGATATGTTTGCAACCCCTGGCACATTCTAGATGACTGCTGTAAGTAAATTAAGCATTATAAAATAATTGGGTTCTAGCGCGTAATTTAGCTGTTTCTGATTGGACGAGAGACGTTCCATGCTAAAGGTTATTCTTCAACATACCTACAGTTACGGGACTTTTCACAGCTAAAAATAAATCACTCCGCGATGAAACATTCGCATTGATGATAACCGTTAATTCAAAGTTTTTATAAAAGCAATATAGCACTCGTGGGAGTGGGGTAGGTAAGGGATAATCCCACGGGTGTTGTTGCCTACGCCACTCGGCCTGGCGGCTTCGGTGGCTACGGCCGAACACCACCCGTGGGATTATCCCTTACCTACCCCACTCCCACTCGTGCTATATTGCTTATATAAAATAATTCTACAGTCAACAAATTAACATTTCAACACAAAGTTATTGATTCAAAATGGTTTATTTCGCCATTGTTTCTCCGCAACAAAAAATAGTTCCATTGTCAACGTCTTGGTTTGGAATTTTAAAAACTTTTAATTAACGGTTATCATCAATGCGAATGTTTCATCGCGGAGTGATTTATTTTTAGCTGTGAAAAGTCCCGTAACTGTAGTATGTTGACGAATAACCTATAGCATGGAACGTCTGTCAATCAGAAACAGCTAAATTACACGCTAGAACCCTAGAACGGTTTATCAGCTGTTTGTTTGTTTGTTTACTACATTATTTATCTTGCATTTATCTTACATGTTCATTAAGCTGTTTTGAAATGTATATTGATTGTTCTCAAAAAATCACCAGCGCTAGTCAGAAGATTTCCCTCTTTACCCACGTAATGCAAACCCCCCTACTTATTCATACAAGACAAGCAAAGCAGCTCAGCTAGCCGTGCATCTTGGTTCCGATAGTCAAATGCAGCATTCTGTCTGGTAACATGCATGACTGTGCTAGTGAGAGAGAGTCTCTTGACCCTTGTTGCCCCCCACCCCCATGAACTCTCATGATCAAAAACTAGTCTGGAGGGCTCAGCGATAGATTTTGTATAATTGTCCTTTTGGTGTCCATCTTCTGCTTTAATGACAGTGAATTAGGTGCTTGTGTATTCTTGTCAGTGTATGTAGGACAGTACATCTCTTCCTTAAGAAGCATTTCTAAAAATAAAAAAAGTACTGATAACTTGACCGGCTTTATCTAAGGAACATCAAGCACATAATAGACAAATGATAAATGAGTCATAAATGAGTGGTCAATGAGTTGTGATGCAAACATGCTTACACACACCCATGTCTCATGATCGGAAATGTTGCCTACTGTACAGCAATAATAGGCACAGTTTGATCATGTGACATAAACAGTCCCCTCCCACTAGTACCAATGAGTACAAAATGGTCATAAGTTATGAATGTTTTGGTGAATTAGCTTAGTCTCACACTGAAAGAATTGAGAAAAGTCCAACCTTCCCTTCAGGACATCTACCTCACAAGATGCCTCCGAAGAGCTGGCAGGATCCTAAAAGACTGTCACCACCCATCCTTCAGACTGTTCACCCTGCTGCCTTCTGGTAGAAGGTTCCGAAGTATCCGGGCTCGCACCCGCAGACTGGAGAACAGTTTCTACCCTAAGGCCATCAGACTCCTAAATGAACAATAATGCACTCTCATCACTTTACACTCGCCACTTTACTCCACACAGGCTCACTTTCACTGCTGTTTGCGCTACATTTGCAATATTGCACCATCCACAAACTTGAAGTGTCTTTGTCTCTGGGTTATTATGGGTATAATATGTCCAGTATAGCTTAAAATATCATGTAGGTATGTTTATCTGTTTAGTATCTGTTTAGTATGTGTATTTATGTTTAGTATGTGTATTTATGTTGAGTATCTATATTGTATATTTATTGTTTATCTAGGTGGTCTACTACTCTGTCTTTCATATGTTTGTCTAATGTTCAGTACTTATTGTCAAGTTATGTTATGTTATATCATGGATGGAGTACTTATATGTTTATTTGGAGTACTTACTGTATATGTTTATATGTTTATATGTTTATATGTTATGTCTTGTTATGTTATGGTAGTGTGTGTCCTGTCATAAGAATTTCAGTGCCCAGTCCAACTCTGTTGTTCTGTGTATCTGACAATAAAAAGACTTGACTTGACTTGAACCTTTAATATAAGTACATTTATTCTGAGAAATAAAAACCTCATCAAGACGTAATTGTTTTTAACACCCATATGTGCCACAATTATTGGCTCCCCTAGAAATTGTTGTAAACAAAATGTTACTGAAGCATCTTTTCATACTTCACTTGTGTTAGGAAAGTTTGAAACAGTAATCCATGACTTCCTGTTTCACTGGGGTATGAATATGAGGTGACAGAGGCCAAATTCCCTCAGTCTTCAACATTAGAAATATTAGAGCACATAATTAAATAATGAATTAGGGCAATGTTTAAAAAGTAAAAATAAAATTAAAAAAAGCCCCAATGCACAGTGAGGAGGGATGGTGAGAGAGGCAAGAAAATCCCCATGGATGACTGTGTGAGAGTTACAGAAAAATGTTGCATCTTGGGATCACAAAGTTTACCAAAGCTACCTTCAGACGCCACCTCTATGCCAATAAATTATTTGACAGACATGCCTAGAAAAAAAAGCCTAATTGTCTAGAGTGCTTAACGCTGCAGGGACCTTTATTGAAACTGTGTTCTGTTTTCAGATGAAACGAAACCAGAGCTTTCTGGCAACAAACACTAAAGGTGGGTTTGGCGTAAACAGAAGGATGACTATGCTGAAAAGAACCTGATCCCAATTCAGTCTGGTGGAAGGTCTGAGATGTTTTGGGACTGTTTTTCCTCCAAAGGCCTTGGGAACCTCATTAGTGTACTAGGCATCATGGACTCCATCAAATACCATTTTAAATCAAAATCTGTCTGCCTATACCAAAAAACTCAGCGTTGGATCTTCCAGCAGGACAAGGATCCAAAACATATGTCCAGATCAACACAAAAACGGTTTACTGAACACAAAATCAGGCTTCTACCAAGGCCACCTCAGTCCCCTGACCAGTGGTGTAGTGGAGATTTTTTTTGTGGGGGGACGCTAGATGTGACGTCACCAAAAACGGAATCCCACGTGCACGCGCACACACACATTTTGGCAAGTGTGTTTTTAACTGGTGCATTTTCAATATTTTTTTTTTTTTTTGTATAGTGATTTTTTTTTTTCAACATACCCGAGTGAAATCAATGGGGGGACGGTGTCCCCCCGCATCCCCCTCCCACTACACCACTGCCCCTGACCTTAACCCCATAAGTTGACCCCATCTGTGGGTCGAGCCGAAGAGCAGAGTGCACAAGGGAGGACCTAGGACCCTGAATGATCTGGAGAGATTCTGTAGAGGAATGACCTCAAATATCCTATTCTGTATTCCCCAATCTCGATCTTATAGTAGGAGACTCTATTGGCAAATAGGGGGGGTTGTACAAAGTATTAAATGCAGGGGTGCCAATAATTCTGGCATAAGTGGTTTTGTTCAAAATAGTTATTAGAGGGGTTTTTTTCTCTAAGAATGTACTTCAATTAAGGGGTTGGATTTCTCATTTTATTATGAGACTAAGCCAATTAATCAAAAGGTGATTTTCTATAATTTATTTTACGGATCTTTACGGCCATATTTACCATGGGTGCCAATAATTGTGGAGGGAAATGTATTTCCTATTTTACAATGCTAATATAATTCTGTGACTTAATTCTTCTTCAATATTGTTAGTTGTTCTTCAAAAACGAATACATATTGCCTCTGTGTTGCCTCTAACAAAATTAGATATGCAAAGAAAATCACAAGACACCTATGTTCTTTAAAAATCAATCCGCGGTCATACACACATTTCTCAGAATCAGGGAGTTTGTCCAGAGCACCAAACCCTTTGAGCAATGCCCTGTGCTGGCATGGGCTATTATGTAATCTTTTTCTCCTGCATTGCACATGCATAATTCCCATCATTATGACACTGTTTATGGTCTGACCATTGCAGAATTATGAGTGTTGTTGAAGTCGTGCATATCTGTGCAGTGCACTTTGTAAATATTCTAGCAAGTGTATTTAGAAGCAACATAAAGCAACACACACACACACATAACGCACACACACACACACACACACATACACACACATACACACACACACGCGCACACACACACACACATAACGCACACACGCACACACAGGCACACACACACACACACACATCCTCACAATGCTGTGTGCTGATGTAACAAATGAAGGGACACAGCTGCGCGGGAGTGACGGTGTTCATATATCTGGGCATTCTCTGGCCTTGGCCATATTTGGACCGACTCCACTGCCATCCCTCCAATAAAGGCCTTTTAGGGGCCACTGAAGTGGCGTTTATGACTGATATCCCCGGGTCCGTGTCTATTTAGAGCAGCTCATCCCCTTCTTTAATTGCCCCATTAAGGAGAAAGGGACCCAGGGAAACCAGCAGAGTGCCAAGCGTTTTGGAAGCTGTGTCCATCGTTGAGGAGAGAGAGTTCCTCTCTTTTTTTTTGGTGACGTATTATTATAAACATATCAGCTTCAGCCTGTCACGTCAGCGTTAAAGTGCACAGCCAGGGGTTTCAGTCTGGTTTCACTTGAGCTGCCGCCTCCGCAGCTCTCTCTCATGAAAGTGACAGTGCAAATAGACCAGTCCAGCGGCTTTTGTATGGGAATTCAGGTCAGCTTTTCCCTAAGGAGCACACTGGAGGAGGAGTGATACAGATACAGAGCAGGATGTGGTTGTCTGAAGAGGGCGACTTTGGGCTGCACAAGTGCGTTCAGATGTAGTGTCTGCATCTGGCCTGTAGAGGGAGCCATATACATCTTCCTCTTGCGAATGAGTTCCGGTGCTGTTTGAAGGATGGCTATCAGACCCCAGTCACTGGTCCTCTAAGTACTTAGCATTTCAGGCAGCAGGAAGAGTAATGACTCATAGACACCATCCCAATGTCTCCCCTATGGCCTAAGCTTTGAACCCTCACAGACTTAATTGACGTCACCTGGTAAGTGATTGAGTGCAAGAGGTGGCAAGGGCTTAAAAATGGTATGACTAGTAAGCACGCTGCGACATATCACGTTTCTGGGGGGTTCCCCTGGTAACGCTGTTTTTCACATAACAACGCTGTGAACTGTGGGTAATTCTCTCAGGTAAAATCTGCAGAAATGCGGACTTACGGAAAGTGTGCACAAGGGGCTCAAAATATCTGTGTAAGTGCCCTCATGCACCTGACGGTTTGACAGTGGGACAGCCCTTAGCCTTAACGGTTAAAGCGGGGAACGCGCCTCAAATTCTGAGAGTGTTAACAGTGGGACTGGGCCATGAACAGTTCACAGCGTCCACTTCTGCCAAACTGGTGACGTCCATTTAGTGCACGTGGGCAGTGTGGTGGTGTTTACAGCTCCGTGCTGGTGATTAAACAAAAGTGGGTACTCATGCAGCTTGTGATGCAGAAACGCAGAGTGACGTGTGCGTGGGACCCTGAAACAAGCACAGACCGTTCAGAGTCCATCTGATTCAGCTTCCCATGGAAGTGTTATTGTGAATCAGTGGCTGACATTCACTAGACTGAAACAACATCTGACGCAAACGTGCTAAAATAACTCAGTTTTCATGCAAGGCATTATTGTCGGTGCGTCAGAGTCCCCTCTTGGAGCACAGGCGGTTAGTTTTATTCAACAAACACACAGGCTGAAATTTGTATTCAGTGCCAACATTTCCATGGACAACACATTGACTGCAATAAAGAGCGCCCCCCTGTGGATGTACAGTGTGGTGGCATGTCACTCAGCAGCTAAGTATTGAGAACTATTTGGATTTGGAAATGTACATTTCACATGAATCAAAGACAATGTGTATGGATTCATTGGAAGAGACATTTGTTGAATGTCAAACATGGAGCCGTCTGCAAGGAGAGGGAATAACAGACGGAAAGAGACAAGGAGGAACCCTGAAGTGGCATTGCTGATCCGGGCAGCATGTTATATTTTGACCAAAGAGGTCAGAGGTCACCTCAGTGTGTGCAGGGGTGGGGGGGGGGCGCACAGCATGGCTGGAGCCTACGGGGGGGCTGCTGGAGATGGGAACACTCCAGATGTTCACATGGGAGACAGGAAGCGGAGAGCCGCTCGGACAACAGGCTTCCGACCTGTGACGAGTCGGAGAGAGACCGCGTTCCCATGGTTCAGCGGTGGCCCCCAGCGGTTGTCCCAGCATTCATCCTTTCACTTGGCGGACACTAAAGACACGCTCTCACTCTCCTGCAGCGATGGACCGTGGATTTGATGAAGTCAGCGGTGCAGATGAGATTTTTAAACTTATTAACTGATGCTTGTCGCCTTACGTAGGGAGAATGGTGGGGATGGATCGGGGTCACTATGAATCTGGGGGAGACTTGTCCCCCCCGTCCCCAGTGCTATTTGCGCCCCTGGATGAAGTCAAATTTTCCTTTCAGATATATTTGCTTACTTTCCATGCCTATGGTCTTGGAGGCTTGGGTTATCATGACCTTGGCATAATGTGAGCCAAATGAAGATCCACGGTAGTGCATATGAGTAAAGTTTGTGCTCTGAAGAAGAAGAAAAAAAGAAAAGAAGAAGAGGTGGAGAAAGAGGGGGGGGGGGGGTTGTAAGCCTGGTGTCTGGGCATACTCTTACCCTTAAAGGAGGGAAGAACAAGATGAGCCCCTGCTGTGGCAGTGTGGAGCTGAAGATAGATAGCATCTTGGGAATCTGTATACACTGGTGTGACTCACACTCCGTCCTAGCCTCTCCTGACATTTACAGCGGGCATTGTGCTGTTTACACCGCACGCCAGCGCTCTGAAGACACCTGGCTTCTTTTATTGTCAGGGAGGCGCCACCTTCTTCCAACCATCCCCTGCCATCCCCTGACCCAGCCACTTCCCCATGGCAGAGGGCATCAAATGTGGCATGGCACTGCCCTTTTTTTGCTACTCTAAAACAGCTCCAGGTCCGGCCTCCCCCCGCCTGATCTGTGTCGGAGCTCTTGCCCTGGTCAGGGATGCATCACAGAGGTCTGGCACACATGTACATGGTGTCCTCCCTGTGGAGTCTGGCCTGGGTCTTTGTTGGCTGATGCTCGTCTTTCCCTTTTTGTCTATCAGTTTTTTTCCCCCCAGAGAACTGTTCCTCCATTAAGCCGCTGCTTCCTGCAGGCAGCCATCTTGCAGACAGCCACAGTTCTTCTTATTAAAAACAATTTACCTAGGACGCTAACTATTGTGGAGATATTTATGCAAAGGCCAGAAGGCAATATAAATATATTTGGAGAGGGGGGTCTTATGTAAAAGCAATGTATCGTTAAAACACTTACAAACAGGGTGTATTACATGTGAATCAGCAGGGTAACAGGAAATCAAGATATTTACATTGCTTCCTATTTGTATGTTGATGTTTCTCGGGCATAAACATTGGACAGCTCTCTCCAGCTCGGTTTCATTGAAAGAAATACATTGCTGAAGTTGCCGGCGAGCTGGTTGCCTAGGAAACTCCTGGATGGATGATAAGTAACCAGAGATACATTTGTTTGTGTAGAGGGTCTTGTGTGTGTGTGTGTGTGTGTGTGTGTGTGTGTGTGTGTATGTGTGTGTGTGTGTGTAAATGCATGTTGTTTGGGGGAGGCCTTGTGTGTGTGTGTGTGTGTGTGTGTGTGTGTGTGTGTGTGTGTGTGTGTGTGTAAATGCATGTTGTTGGGGGGAGGCCTTGTAAAAGTGGCCCCCTCAGGAGGAAACGTATAAGGTCTGTGAAATCATCCGCCGATTTCCTGCTGCCGTGGCGATCCGCTCCTGCCCGTGGTCCCTCCAGTGCTCCCATCTGTCAGTCTCATGGTGCGCTCTCCAGGCCTCTCCACCATTTTGAGATAAACGCTCTCAGATTACAGCTCTGGGTATATCGTCCTGACACTTCTTCTCTCAAACTTAGAGCTCTGGGGGTGTCGATTCGAACTCAAACTCGGGCTGCACGGCAGGTAGAATATCCCTTTCTACACCACCAGAGGAGCAGGAGAGCCTGCAGTCACCCGAGCGGCAAATCCAGAAGGCTGGCAAAAATAAGGGGAACACACCATATATGCACATTTCCTCCTCCTCCAGCGCACCGGGCCTTATGGAAACACATCACCTGGAGCTCCGACCTTCGTGACCCCCGCCTGTCACAGCGCTGCGAGCACGAGACAACGGCCGCAGATTTACAGCAGAAGTCCCACCAGCCCCCCCCCCCCATTTTTTTCAGACCTGCGATATCGTCTCATTTGACCATAATAGGTACTGAGGAGGCGGGGGAGAAGAAAAGAGGGGGAAAAAAAGTGTGGCTGGTAATTGAAGTTTCCCTGAGCGGCGAAGGGGCTGCCAAGCCTGGCGGGGGGGGGGGGGGGGTTACCGGGGGGGTTACCGGGGGTCTCGGGGGGGGTTTGTGGCGGATACAACGCTTTGGTTGCCGTGGCAACGGCAAGGCACTGTTCAGAAAAAGGTGGTGGTGGTGATGGGGGGGTGCTTATTAAGCAGAAAAGTGATGTCCCAGAGAGGCCTCTGAATGCACTGCCAGCTTGCCAGGGCAAATCATGATTGCAGCAACAGGTACTGCGTTTTATATCTCCAGCCTGTTCTTCAGGGCCCTCAGAGGGACACCCCTGTGCCCTACCCCCCGAGCTCAGAATGAATTTTCCGACAGTGTTTCCAGCCCATTGTTTCCAGATAGGTAACCAAACCCTTTTTCTTTGTCACTGCACTTTTGACAAGCATTAGATAAGGGACTACCATCACGTCTGTCATAATTGTGGACAGATTTGGACTTGAGAAGCTCCTTTCAGTCAAATAAAGTCACTTTGCTTCATTTATAAAGTGCACCTTGTTTTTTCGTTCTGTAAAGACATCTTAGCGACCTCTTATTTTATTGTTTGGGGTAGTATTCACACTAATGCTTATCAAATATCAATCAAATTCAGCACACTAATGGAAGATAGCATGATTGTGTCACACTGTCTCTGCCTCCACGGCCCCCCCAACCCCCCCCCCCCCCCCCCTCTCGATGGGGTTTGGGTTCATGTGTGAGGCAGGGTTTGGGTTCATGTGTGAGGCAGGGTTTGGGTTCATGTGTGAGGCAGGGTTTGGGTTCATGTGTGAGGCAGGGGTTGTGTCGGGCCAGAATGGACTTGGCTGCGGTCTCTGGTGCTCTGTCTAACATGGGTCACAGCAGCATCAGGCGCCCTATCTGATGGGCAAAGGAACAGTAGACCTGGAGCTGCATACAATCTGCCATGGAAACATCATGATTCATATGAGCGCTGTAGCTAATCTCTCTTGTCATTGCCATTGCTTTCTCCTCCTTTTTTTATGTCTCTATCCCTCTCTCTCACTATCTCTCTTGCTTTGTGTGTTGCATGTATACTTTTTCCTCTTCACTTTCTCGTTTTTCTATCTCCTTATAAAAAGCACACAGAGGAGATTGTGATGCTGCTGTTCACTGTCCTTTATGTGGAGCTGTCATAGGTCACCCGTCTTCTCTCAGCTGTGTGCAAAATATGCGGTATATACCACAAAAATGCATGACACATCTATAACACTCATGATTACACAAAGCCCATAATTGCTGAAACTACTTGCAGTGGTGCTGATGCATTGTAGGGACCGCATTCAACAATTTTAGCGTCTTTGAGAAGCGCCATATAAATGTGATGTATTATTATTAATATTATTATTTTACATGTCACAGCCAGCCACTGTTGGTATGTCTGTCCTTGCACTGAAAGACTTTGCTGTATCTCATTGCGTTAAATCGCTGCGTTATGATATTCGAAAGACTTTGTGTTTACCATGTCTTTGTAATAATTCTGCTCACACAATTCTGCTTTTTTCTGGTGTCAGCTTCTGAATATGGATGTGTGTGTGTGTGTGGACAAAATACTTTGGTCAGTCTCTGCCTGTGGGAGTTCAGTGATGGATCACTGTGATATGTGTGCGCAAGTGTACATATGTGTGCAAGAGAATTTGTTAGTGTGTGCTTGTGTGTGTGTGTGATCAGGGATTGCATGAGTATCTCTGTGTGTGTCTCTCTATGTCAACATATTTAGTGTGTTTGTCAAGAGAGAGTCTGTATGTGTGTATATGCAGGAAAGGCAGAGAGAGAGAGAGTAAGAGCGCAAGCGAGAGAGAGAGAGAGAGAGAGCAAGCAACGGTGAGAGAGAGAGAGAGAGCGAGCAAGCAAGCAAGCGAGAGAGAGAGAGAGAGCAAGCAAGCAAGCAAGAGAGAGAGAGAGAGCAAGCGAGAGAGAGAGAGAGAGAGAGAGAGCAAGCAAGCGAGAGAGAGAGAGAGAGAGAGAGAGAGAGAGAGGCCAGAGCTGGGTGCTGGGAAACAGGACCAGTGCTTCGCAGGCCTCCACAGGAGCACTCCTTAAAAGGCCAGGATAGATGATGTCGTGGAGGCGTTCTTTTTTTTTTTCTTCCCGAGAGAGAGAGAGAGAGAGAGCGAGAGAGAGGAAGAATGTTTATGCGGGAGAGAGAAAGCGACCGTCCTCTTTGGCAGAGTTGGCCCCCTCTCCTCGCAAGTTGACACGCGTCTCTGTGAGATGCACCAGAGCTCACGGACCGTTCCAGCCCATTTGCAGCCCCGCTGAAGGCTGGAGGAAGAGCCCCCATCAATCCAGCTGTCACTCAGCACCGCCCCGGTCCTGATGGGCCACTGCTGGAACAGGGTCAAAGAGTCTGGGGAAACCGTGAGTGGCTTCCCTCATTGGAAAAGCAGAAGGGGAAGAGCTACATGAGAAGGTGGAGTGGGCAGGTACAGGGGACTGAGAGCGTGCAGATAGTTAAACCAGACGTCATCAGTTCAGTAGAAGAATATCAGATGAGCACATTTTCGTATGGTTGCTAAGGAGACCATCTTTAAGGCACGTAAGACGCTCTCAGCTGAGCGATGCAGCGGAGCGGTCGAACAGATGACACATCAAGGTGCTCGTACTCAAAACCAGCATCCTGTCTTAGCAGCATTCATACAGTCAGTGACAGTTTGGGAAAGAAACTGGTTTTGAAGGTGCGTAACAGGTGCTTTTGTCTAACACAGACTGCATTTACCCTAGTGGTACTTTAAATGAGAGTTGAGAAGTATAAAATCCCCATCACACACAGAAGTTCTCAGACGACAGCTGGTAGGCCTTTTCGGGGAGGTGGGAGGGGCTGGGGGGGGGGGTCTTACTCACTTTTTCCACCACGACCTTTCGGGAAGGGGTCAGGGAACACTTCATGTACACAATGCCAGTAAAGCCAAAACAGAAAAAACTCCCCCCCCCCCTCAATAATCCTTGTTGGGGCCAGTGATAGGGAGTAGGAACTTGTGTGAGTGTGTGTCTATGTGTGCATGCCTGATTGCATGAATGTGTGTGTGTGTTTCTGTTTCTATGTGTGCATGTCTGTATGCATGAGTGTGTGTGTTTGTCTGTAAGCGCACGTTTGAATGTGAGTGCTTGTCTGTGGGTGTCTGTTTAGTGTGTGTGTGTGCGTGCTTGTGTGTCTGTATGTATGTAAATGTGTGAGTGTACGTATGTCTAAGTGTGTATATCTAAGTATGTGTGAGTGTGGGGTCTGTGTGTGCATGTGTTCTTATGGGGGGGGGGGGGCTGTCCCTGTGTCCCAGGATGAGCTGTGGCTCCTCCATGGCGTTTGAAGTGCGTGTGGGCTGTTATTGTTTCCCCCTGGCCTGGACCAAATCTACCAGACATCTGCTCTAATCTGTGGAATTCTCTGCACACTTTATGGACATATATGTACCAGTGCCTTGACGTCCAACCCCCCCGCCTATTTTTAGCATCCTTTTGCCACTGGAGGCTGTCATTATGACGTCACGCCACCTCTCGAAATAAATCACTTTGTTTATCTTGGGTTGCGCACTGTGATGGCTTTTTTGTGTCGTGTTTGTTTGTGTTTATTTGCCCGTCCAACTTTTATAAGACACGCCGGTCCACTCCGGTCCAGATGAACTAATGCTGTCTCCAAGGATGCTGTCTCCATTCCCCCCTCCCCTTCCTTGAGTGTTTCCAGGGGCCAGATTTAAAGCTATATTGCACAATTCAAATCCACCTACCTTTTGTCAAATTCTGCTAATTGCCCTTCTTGGTCCTCTAGCTGTCAATCTGAGTGTGCAAACTCTGATATTCGAACAAAGGGAATGGAATATTGGAAACAAACATAGTGACTCAAACTGAGGTATAAACAATTCCATCCAATCAACTTGTTGCTTCAGGAGCATGGAAGGGAGGGGTATAATTTGATTGACAGTTCAGCTCAAATATCAATTTTCTTTTACCAGAATTGCAGTCTGGGGGTGTGGGGGCAAGTAGGAACATGTTGAGCGGTTCTGTCAGGGTCTTTTTTTTTTTCTCCGAACAAAGGGGGAAAACCACAAAGTCTGACAGTACAATTGCACTCTGTAGGACAGCCTGTAACTACATCTGTTATGAGTGTTTGTGTGTGTCTCTGTTTACAAACATAAGGACATATCTGTAGCAAAGAGCCGTAGTCAAAGCCAAGGTTTCGTGTACGAGTCGAGTGTTTGTGCGTGGGTGTGTGTGAGTTTGTGTGTTGTTGAATGTTTATATGCATAAATATATATAAATATATATATATATATAAATATATATATATGTGTGTTCATTTATATATCTTTACATATGTGTGTTTGTGTGTGTGTGAGTATGTAACTATGTATATATGTGTGTCTGTGTATGTCAGTGTTTATATTCATTTCTTTGGGGGGTGTGCGTGTTTGTGTGTAACCCCATATCCGCACATATACACAGAATGTGGGTGAAGTGTGAGGAAGGGGGAGCTGACAGCTGGCTGAGTGTGTCTGTCAGAGGACTCTGCTGCTCCTTGGAGACTCCTGAGGGTGAAAGTGCTGAGGGCTGTTTGAGGAAGCGAACACTGACTCTGCCCCACCCTCACCCACACCTCAGAGCCAAACGCCTTATCCCATTCTCCATCCATCTCTCGCACTCCCCCCCTTTCTGTGCAGGTGTGTGATGGCGAGCGGATCGGGACTTGTCAAGGGCCACTGAGAGACAGCTTGTGTGAGGAGCAGCATCAGCCATTGGTGTGTCTCTTCTCCAATGAGATGTCAACTCTCTGAGGCTGACTACAGTTCCTCTGATCTGAGATCAGGCCTTTGGAAGGAAATTCACATGGCAACGGTTACTTTGGGCAGAGGGAAAGACATATGTTAGTCTGATAAAAAGATACATATGGGTAAAGGTATTACTAGCAAAATTTTTAATTGGTGAGTTATGAGGCCTTCCCTGCTATGTTCTCTGCTATTGTTTACTTGTTCGTTAATACAAAAATAAAACCTGGTAGGGCCCCAAATTGTAAGCATTTATGTGTAATCATTTATTCATGTAATCTGTTGAAATCAAAATGGAAAATGGCTTTGAATGTAAATGTTGGGGGGGGGGGGGGGAAACAGGGCCAGGGCCCGCACCTGAGGGCCAGTGGACCATCAAAACAAAACCTGTGTTTTTGTCATTTTCATAACACTCCGTTGTCATGTGGACAGGGTTCCAAATCATTGGTCATTAGCAGTGGCTTTAAATAGGGTGATGGTGGGTTTAGGCCAGGGGCTTGGAGGCCCACTACATGGCAGTTGATTTGGGGGTGGCAGTGCGGGGGTGGAGCTGGACACCAGCCGAGGGTGATGGCTGTGTTATGAATGGGATTAAGGAGGACTTATTTCATTCTGTTTGTCTAATGAGGGAATATCTGTGTCTGAGATAAAGCTCACTCTCTTAGCAGTTCTGAAATAATTATAGCCCTCGTTGATAGAAGCGTGTGTCCCTGCATAGTTTCCTTGGTCAGCGAGTGTTACCAACTGCTCATGTTGGATCATATTTAGCTTTGAGGGAGCGAGACTGTTTATTTTTCAACATTAGGCTTATATAACAGCTTAAATTAAAAGCCAAAATTAACATTAAGCACATCTGTGCCAACCCCTCCCGGCTTGTGTCCACACTGAACACTCCACAGAGCACTTGGAGGGCCTCGCACGGCACCAGCATCTCTGTTTTGCATCATTACATCAAACTATTTGCCGCCAGTTCCAGCTCCTACTCCTACTCCTCCTCCTCCTCCTCCTCCTCCGCAGCCCAAAAGCTTCTCTGCCCCCAGCTCGAAGCTCCGTGATGAGTTAGTGACTTAGCAGGAGTCTTGCTCGCCTGTGAGAAGGAGAAAAGAACATGTCTCTATTTATATCTTCATCCCTGAAGGGGTAGGGGGGGTGGTTCTGGTGGAGGTGGTGGTGGTGGAGGGGGGGGGGGGGGGGGGGGCACAGGCGGAGGAGGGTTGTGTTAGCTTCATCGTTCAGACACAGAGCATGGCTGCTCTCCTTCTTCGTGTCTGAAATGGAGGACCACCGTTACTGTGTACACCAGGAGTGGACCCTCAATGACGGGGGATGCAGCTGAGAGCAACAAGTAAAACTGAAGGTCGAGAAAGAGGGCAGAAAGCGAGAGCAAGAGCAAGAGCAAGAGAGAGAGCAAGAGAGAGAGCAAGAGAGAGAGAGAGAGAGAGAGAGAGAGCAAGGGAGAGAGAGAGAGAGAGAGAGAGAGAGAGAGAGAGAGCAAGAGCGAGAGCGAGAGCAAGAGAGAGAGAGAGAGATTTTTGTGGAATGGCACCTGCCAATGGATACTTGAAGCTGTCAGTATGTAGAAGAACAGCCTCCTCCAAATCTACACATTATTGCCCTGATGAAACCATGACACTTGCCCTCTGAATCTTCAGAGAACGAATCAGGCCTCCACTCTAGTTCTGCCTTCCTGTACATTACAATCATTCACTAAACAGACCCTTTTATCCGGGGCCTAAATTGGTATATTTAAATGGGGGGTTGACATTGGTGCAAATGCGTGTGCGCTTCAGCAACAGTGACAGGCCTAATACTTTTACACACAAAAGCCTTAAAAAGAATCGCACAAATTCAAAGTATAATTTTAACAATTTTTTAAATGATAAAAAGTAGGCCTATGATCATTTGATAGACAGTCATAAGCATCTATCGTAGAATCCACACAACATATAACAAGGTCTGACAAGCCCCTGCTCTGAATGTGGCAGTGTGCAAAACTGCAGCTTATGACAATAGAACCTTTCTGTACGTGCACTCACCTGTGTATCAGTACCAGATATAAGAATGGCGGGGTTAGGCTACCACTAAAAGAGAGAATGTTGATATTAATTTATTTATATGCATGGACCTTTGGTCTTTTTTTAAACAATTACATTAAAAGGGAATCGGTTTACATTATGCAATATTAAAATACATACATTAATCCTTAATTAATGATGGTACAGCTAGGACATGATCAAACTAGCATTACCTACCCATGATATCATTTGCATTGCTCTTATATTCTGTTTAAACCAGGCTATCTAGTAGCTTGACAATTTGACTTCAACTTGAGCTTGCCAGCTAGCTTAATGTAACAACTAGCTAGCTTAAGAAGATTTTAGGCACGTAGTTGACTTGTAGCCTACTTTTTAAAAAGCAGAATATCAGACACATTTACACACAGTTATGAAAGAAAATTAGGTCTCCGCTTCAGTTTCTGACCTATTTATCTCTCTGACATTGCAACAAATGATAAAAGAGAGGGTTGATCTGCAAGGTGGCTTTTGGGGCAGTCCATTGACAGTACAAAGGGAAACCCTGTGAAACGTCTGTTGTGCACCTGTAAAGCACTGGGCCTAAACTGAGACGTACGTATGTAACAGCAAAAAAAATCTAAGACCTCATGGAAGATGCGTTCAGGCATCCCCTCTCTTCTCCCAGGTCCTCGTGTTCACATGTTAGCAACCACAGCGTTGTCAGAAAGATTGATAAACAGGAAGAAAGTTAAAATTCCCCCCGAAACACCCGAGAGGAAATCTCAGCCTCTAACGTCTCCGTCCCAAAAGAAAGATAGATGTCTCCACAAGGAAGTCTTCTTTCTTTCAAAGGAAAGTGCTTTAAAGTAGGGGGGGGGGGGGGGGGGGGGGGGCTTAGCGCATTACAGCGCAGGTTATCAAACTATTTAAACATGTTAACCAGATGATGGAATGTGCCCTGTTCAGAAACAAAGAAGGCCATTAGATAAATGGAGAAAGAAGAATGTCTGCCTTCAGTATTGGATGTTCATCAGATTGCTTCATTAAAAGTTGCTAGGTGTTCAGAGAGAATGGCCGCCAACGAGGAAGGCGAAATACTGTCGAGTATGGCTCTCTCTGGAAGGGTCCTGAAAAGGTTGCTGCTGTCGCCACTGTTGCCAACGTTGCCACGGTAACGCTCAATCGGTTTTGAGTGGCCCTTCAAATAACTCCTACTGGTGGGTGTCTGCGCTGCTCGGAGGTGACAAGAGACTAAACACTCTCAATCACGGGCCATGCTAGCACCTCATCGCACAGGATCTTATTATCCTTTTATGTCAGGGGATGAGTGTTATTTTCCATGCCTTGTGCCTCAAGAATGACTCATTTCAGTAAAAGGCTTATTACTGGTTTCCATCCAGCTCCAGATTAGGTCTATTCTTAGCTAATTTTTCAGCGAAACAAGGTCAGTCCGTCCGCCTGTATGACTGAATTGTCACCTTTCATTTTGCCAGCAAAAGAAATGACTGCTGCTGCCTAGGCTGCAGAGTCAGTGTCCACAACATGGACACTCACACAGCCGACACACACACACACACACACACACACACACACACACACACATGCACGCACACACAAGCATGCATACTACATACATTACCTATGTAAGCACTTCCCTAATGAGTCACATATTGTGTATTTGCTTGGGGCCTGTTTCAGAGGTCTCCTGCGTCCTGGATGGAAAGTGTATGTTTATCTGTCTGCTGGACGTTGTTGGCAACATATGTCATTAACCATCCCCAATGCGGTAATGCTGGTGAGTGAAGGGGGTGCCCTATTTCTGGCCAAGGCTGAAGCCCAGCTGTTGTCTGCAAGGGGTAGGTCATACTGTGAGCCTCTTCGCGACTTCAAACTCCTGTCCATTCCCTGGCCTGAAGTGGATCACTTTGAATGCATGTGTGTGTGTGTCGAATGTGTGTACATGTGCATGTATGTGAATGTGCGGAGGGGGGTGGTGATGTGTCTGGGTATTTACATAAATGGAGGTGGTGTGCTAACATACGTGTGTATGTGTGTGCATAAAGGGGATGGCTAAATGTGTGTGTGTGTGTGTGTGTGTGTGTGTTATAATAGGATTGTAGATTGTGTATGTCTTGCACAAGGGGGATTCAGGGTCTGTGGAGAGTGGTGTGTTGTATTGTGGTGAGGGATCCACTTGGCATAATATCTGCTGGTGTGCGCTAGAAGTTAGCGCCGCTGCTCGCACTGAGCCCGGCCAGGTGGCTCACATTAGTGCGTCTGGAGTGCATTCTCCAGGAACCGCCCGCCACATCCCAGCAGGCTAATAGTGTCTTAAGTGGATGGAAACACATGCTCTGCAGTGTAAATAGCTTAAGAGCGCCAACCGCAAAGTGAAAAGCTCCCCAACACTGCTGCAAGACAACACCACTGCCGACAACGGCCACCCCCATTGGGATGGCTTGGATTGGTACGATCCGCATTGGGCCCTGTGGATCTACATGAGTGAAGAGGTGCAGGAACAGCTGCTTGGTTTGGGGTGGGGGGTTTGGCAGTGCCATTATAGATCTGTCTGCCCTCTGACCTGGGCCTGTCAGAGTTAAATCCCTGTGTCCATCTCACTCTAACTTTGCCATTGCGCCAACTGAGGAACTTGCAGGTAGCTTCTCAACTCTTAACAACTGCACAGGGACCAGGTCGACCATCAAGTGTGGTGAAGTGATCAGTTGACACATTTGAATAACTGGAGAGACACACTTGAAGTGTTGTATTATAAGCATGATAAATCCCAAATCCTAAAACCGCCCTCTCACACACGTACCAAAACAGCACAGAGATGCACAACCTATCACGTACAATGACGACGCAAAAGGCCACAGACTTTACAGCTGCTTGGTTCGGTGAAACGTGACTGCGGTGAAGATCTGACTATTATTACTCTTCGGGTCGAAGACAGATATGTTCTGACAGACTGGAGTAATCATGTGTCTCTGCCTGAAACGTTCTGACATGAGGCATGAACTTTGCCCACAGCAAAACAACAAGCCCATGCAGGGTGCCTTTGTTTTGCGCTGGCCAGGTCACTAACTGAGTTACGCCTGATAGCGGGGGCTGGCAGAGAGCTTTGATACAGACAGTGACTAATTTAGAGGGGCAGAGGCTGAGCCTGCTGCTATCTGTCGCATTTCTAACCGCCTGACCCCCCCCCCCCCCCAACACCCTTCGATAACTTCAAAGCACGTCTATTTCCATCTCAGGGAATGGTGGTGCTGTCGGGGACTTTTTCAGGGATGGGATGAGCTTGAGTGTTTTGCAGGCATTGGTGTCGCCACAGCAACAGGCACCCTTGGCGACAGGATGAGAGGGCCCCTGAATTCACTCGTATGGTAGTAGCTTGTCTGCATTCACCTACAGTCAGTTGGGCCCAGAATACCTTCAGCCTCAGTCACCACATTTACCTGAAGGTGGGTTGTGTCACAAGCCACAGGCATTTTGGGTGAGAACTGCCATTGGGCAAAGAGAGACACCTACACACGAAACACATAACTGCACTGGTGTAGCCTCGGGGTGTTGGGGTTGTTTGACCTATCCCATACAGAGAAGGTCTACAAAGGTCACATGTACATACATTTATTTATCAGACGCTTTTGTCCAAAATGACTTAAAGTACAGGAAGGGTGTTATCTACATTAAATCATCATGCACCTTGTGATATTGCTCCTACAGGGAAAGTTCTGTAATAAAACAAAGATTTTACATATTGTATTGCAACACAATATTTTTCTCGGAGGCCACATTTGGGAAAATGACCCCCCTTCCCCTGTAACCTATGTGAGTCCCTAAACAATGGTGTATAAACTGCATGGGTATAACATCACTAGGAACCTGATAAACAGATGTATTGTTTTATTATCATCACAACAGTAGACTCTTATAATTCAGGAATTTAATCTGCTGGGGGCGGATACACTTTTAACACCCAAATGGAATTGGATGGCAAATTATGCAATGGTTTTTGGCCAGATGAGAGTACTGATGACATAACACATGGATCAGCAGTGATCCCTGTCCCTGGTCAAATGAGAACTGCTCCAGATTTCACAGAACAAAGCACAGGTGGCAGAAAAATCTCCTCTGTCCCTCTGAACAGGATTGTTGCCATTGTTTCCTCCTAGGACCCCCCTCCTGCCTCGCGTCCCCACAACCCACTCATACGCCCCCCAAACACACCCTATTGGTTTGGGGCATTGTAGTGGACTTACACCCCATCAGGTTTTACAGATCATGGCAGGGGACAGTCGGCAGGGAAACAGAAAGATAAACACACAAACACTGTTGCACCACAACACAGACAGACAGAAATGGGCATGGGCCAGAGTGTCCAAATGGTACATCTCTGAAAACAGAACAGATGAAAAAACAAGGGAAGGGGGTGACTCATGGCTTTGGTTGGTGTGGTTAATCCAGTTAGTGTGAAAGTTAGTGCATGGCTTTGTGTGGGGTGGATATTCCAGTAAACATCAATCTTCAACTGATTATTTTTCTGACCAGATTTTCTTTTTGTTGTGAGTGTTGTTCTTTGTGGTTCTAGTGGTATTTATTGACTCTTATTATGCCTCACCGGAAATGCGACCGCTAATTTTCACACACACCCACACACACACACACACACACACACACACACACACATACACACACACACACACACTCAAACATATACCCTCATGATATATACTGTATGTTCAGGGCAATTACAAGCACACAACACAACCACTGAGCTCTGATTGTGAACTGTAATGATGGACCTGAGGATATAGTTTGGCTTTGGCTAGTACAGCTGACTAAGGTATTAGGCAACTAGCCCCACCGCTTACTGTATATTACACTTTCAGTGAGCTCACCAAACAAATCACACGAGGCCCCCCAGACTAGATTGGCTGCTGTTGTGGTTTTTGGCTATGGTAGATCGGCCCCAGCAGATAGGTATTGAGTGGTGAGTGGAGATGACATGAACTTTTGCGGGTCTTGGGTAGCACTCTTTAATAATAAAAAGAAGGCCATTCGTGGCCCTGTAACAAATGTTGCTTCAAGGTCAAATGTTCCTTAACCAATGCTTTCACCCACACATGGTCTTTGTGCACCCTCCAGCTGCTGTTTGGTTGCCAACCGCCAAGTCGCTGCTTTGTATGGGTAAAATTTGTCAGAAGCTTCAGATAAACCTTCAGAAGTTTGTTTCATTAATTTGTATTGTTTCTTCTCCAGCTCCTGAGAGTTATAGCACTTGGACGTCTTCTTCTTGACAGTAAAAGTTTAGGTCAGGTCCATGCATCACTCGCTGACTATGACATGACAATAAGGCCCCATGCACATGAAGTCTAGTTTGCCTGAAGCTGGGTTCATTTTTCACATGGATCCAATCTCTAATAGCGTGCAGACGAAGCCGGGTCAAAAGAAATTTGCGTACACATGAACCCAGCGGATCGGATTGAATCCGCTGTAGTACATCACCCACATTGGTGGTGGCGCATTAACAGTGCTACAGCCTGTGCTTTATGGAGAGGCTGAGCTTGAGCACGAGAGACCACCTTGCAAGTGGTGTGGATCCTTGATGTTTCATGGTTTACAATTGCTTCCAACTTCATGGTTTTATTACTCACAACAAATGTATGCTATTATTGAGGGCTTTGTCCTTCACGTAGTGTACCTCTGAAGTGACGTTAACACTAGCTAGTAGGTTACGAAAGCAGCTATCGTTGTCTGACAGGACTAGAGCTTACGTAGCATTCATCTTTATTATAGACCGTTTTGAAACCTTCCGTCTATAATAGAAATATTTATACGTCAGATTTGCTCATACGTATAGGCTATTGCTGAAACTTTCAAAAAGCAGTTTTGTACAAAGGTCTGATGTAAATAGATTAAACAGTGATAGATTAAATTCTGGCTTGTCAATGTCATCCCTTTTCTAACAACATCGATTTAGGTAGATAGATAGATAGATACACTTGTATTAATCCCGTTAGCGAAATTCATGTGTAATATCAGCAAGGTAATAGGAAAAAAACTTTTATTTATTTTTTAAGCTGGAGAGCTGCTGCACTCGGCTGCCTCACTCGCTGTGCCATGGAAACTCAGTCAGTTATTAAATATTGACGGTGGTGTCCGTGTTTAGACTGGTCTCAAAAATTACGTGGCTAAGTAAGACCACGAAAAAACTATCCACATGTAGGTAGAGCAGCACACTATCCCAATACAAACAACTAAGCACAGTAGAAAACATACATTTAGTTTGTTGTTGCTGTTATGAAGTGAAGCAGTGGGGTGAATATGGGTTCAGCCTGATGTTGCGAGGCGATCACGTGGGGCAATGACATCATCAGATTAGAAAGGTTTGCGGATAGGCGTGCACACGAACACCTAACCGCAGACAGATTCGAGTTTACTCACTTTGGACCCCCGATTCAAAGGTTACAGGTTACGGATACAGTGTGCGGATACAGCAGATAGGGCTATCCAGAGACGTTTCTCTCCGGATACAGGCAAACTAGACTCCTTGTGCACTGGGCTTAAGTGTCTGAAGGTCATCTCATGAATCTCTTTGCCTTCAACAGCACAAGATCAACGAGGACTTCACCCACCATCACACTACTGACAGGTGTTACTTCACATTTATCACCCTCTCTTAAAAAAAAACGTTTTCTATGTATTTGACTCACAGACTGTACCATGCTTTCTCTGATCATTTTTCTGAAGCCACCAAATTAAATATATATACATCCCAAGCTTTCTGACTGTATGTATGTGAGTTTTAGGAGTGGTTAGCCTCTGACCCACGTCACACTCTCTGTATGGCCTTATAAGAATTCCCCTTGACCTCTCCTCGCCCCTTTGCTGCAATGACGTGTGCAATGTGCCAGTAAATCAGATGTGTGTCTTGGCCTCCATCACCCACAGCTCAGCCCCCTCTGACTTTAGCTCTCAGCCTGCCCTGCAGAGACATCTCCCCCAACACACACTTAAATACACAAACACAAATGCTCTCTCTCTCTCTCTAATACACACACACACACACACACACACACACACACACACACACACACACACACACACACACACACACACACACACACACACACACACACACACACACACACACACACACACACACACACACACACACACACACACACACAGACACACATACACATACACACATACAAACAGACACACATATATAAACACACACTTGGCATCTCTCTCTTGCCAAGGAGGCTGATTCATGTGCCTTGCTTGCAAAAACCAGTTAAGTGTGCGTTCTCTCTCATCGGACGTCCAGCAGCAGCAGGTTTGATAGATGGGCTTGGGCTCAGGCTAATGGTACATCAGCACATGAGATCTCTTCACGGAGGAGGGGAAAGCAAGCAAGCCCGTCCTGCTATTCTTGATCCTCTTCTGCACAAGCCACCCTTCAACTCATGCATTTTAATCTGTGAAAATGTTTTGAAGAGTGCTGCCTTTCTTCTCCGGAGGTTTATTTGCCTCTTGGCCCGTTCCTCAGCTTCGGATTCCGTCTCGAGGGATTGATGCCAGACCACTCTGAGTCTGAACATATCATCAAAGAAGTAGTGCAGCCCTCCATAACAAATTAGTAGCAGTATTGTTAATCACAGCTGTTTATGAGGGTTTTGTAGTGTTTCTTTCCTTTCAGCAATACTAAATTAATTTGTCAAGAGCCTGATCATTCTCTGTCTGGGACTGGTTGGACCAATTACACTCACACCTGATGCATTTGAAGTCCTAAACATGGTCATTCATGACAGCTAATGAAGGACTCTTTTTATTTGACAACTGTAATAGCAATCTTTGTGACAACCTCTTCACTGGCTTTTGCCAACAATGCATATCCTGAAAAAAAAACCCACACACACACCTCCTGCAGAGAACACATGGGCGTCTGCCAACAACAACGCACCGTGGTTCCAAAACTTTTTTTTTTTGCCGGGCCGGCAGAGAGGGACCACCCCTGCGAACATATCCACTAAACATTCCTGACAACACAAGTGCTCAAATGAAACCATTTATGATGCCTCTAGCAAGGAGAAACTGTTTTATTAATTAATCTAACAGTATATGCTGTGTGTGCCTCAATTATCAAAAGTAGAAGATATGACTGTTTTTTTTTTCTTTTAAACAAGTGCCTGAGGAAGGCAAGAGGTTTCCTGCCGTTTCTGTACCACACACATCTTGGTCTCCCACTGGCTGTGTTATGGAAAGACTGTCTGGGAGGAGGAGGTTACCCCTACATCAACATGCGTATCTAAGCTGCATGTTTGCATTGTGTCATGGGGCTGCTATGAAAAAAACAAGGCTTTACAAACTGTATACCTAGATCTTATCCATGTGGTTGCTGTGGCAGGGTTTTCCTTTTGATCTTTCACAAGAACTTTCCTGCAGATGCCAAGGGATTAAAATGCACAATCAACACCAATTGCAAACCCATCATTAAGCTGTAAAATGAAAAGCAGTGTTTATAATGGAGAATTGGTTGAGATAAATATGAGGTTAAGACCTCCATCGAGAAGGCTCTAAAATCCCAGGGGTTATACTCTAGATATCTGATGTAATCATCCCTTCTGGTGTCTCATCCAAAGTTACACAAAGCATTAGTTACTAGACTACTTCTCTAATGGGCTTCCTCATAGACTGTTCATTGAGCTCACTCAGATGAACACAACCCCAAGTAAACACTCCGAGATCCAGCTCTGAAATGGGACAACGGCGGCACTGCAGTAGCCTAATACCCTGAGATAATCATGCTGATGTAAACCTTTCATCCCTGAAGTGGATTAAGAGTGGAGTAAAAGCTTCACAATCATAACTGTTACACAAGATGAGGCTCACAGGGTGTTATTAGAACACAGCATTCCCAATTATTCCTGTCTTAACAGACAATACATCTGGCTGCTGAGTGGTTTGAGTCCGGAAATCTCAAAAAATATATATTTTCCATCAGGTCAGGACATCAAGTAGCTACCTCTATGGTGGATAGTCAAGATCATTCCTCTTATTGTTACATCAGCAAGAGAAATTATGCAATCTGGCCACAACTTTTACTGAGCTCATACGAGTAGGACATCTTGCTGCCTGGCGTTGTCAGCTTTACAGTCTATATGGATCCGGCTGTAGGCCAAAATGCATGTTCACTGTCTGATTCACACTCACAAAACAGCAACTACAACAAACAATACTGCAAATGTACAAGCTAACAACAAACTCAGTATTGTATTACATTTAAGTCAGTTTCACTTCTTGTTTTAAGACACCGAGGACATCACGTGTGAATGAATATCAGTTGACGGACATACTGACGAAGTTCAGTTCTTCTTTTTAGATTTTTGGTCAGTTGCGAAAGCCTCTTTGCTGCACAAACAGAAAAAAGTTCAACTATTGCCCACTTTTTCAGTTCAGCATATTCAGATAAGCTAAATAATGAATATTTAAACTGCTGATTGATTTTATATTTTGTAATTAGCTAAAAGCTGAATTTGTCAACTTCGCAAGGATATCTTTTATACCCTTTCTCTGCTTCATGTCAAATGACGTTATACTGCAGATCCAAAGGTGACGTCGCTGTTATGTTTCCTCGCGAGATTATGGAAAACAATCCGTTCGCTCTCTCGCCCCCCCCTTCCCACGCCCCAGTGCGCTGTGGGATAGTGGCAGTATAAAGTATATCCTCTCTCGGACAGAGATAAGAAGCCCAAGGCAGGAGGGGATGAAGATGGCGGACGCCAAGCAGAAAAGGAATGAACAGTTAAAACGGTGGATAGGCTCGGAGACAGACCAAGAGCCACCTGTCCTGAAAAAGAAGAAGACGAAGGTGAAGTTCGACGATGGCGCCGTGTTTTTGGCAGCCTGCTCCGCCGGCGATACCGAGGAGGTGATACGAATGCTGGACCGGGGCGCTGACATTAACTACGCCAATGTAGACGGTCTCACTGCCCTACATCAGGTAAGAAGCATTTTATATGCCAGCTCCAACCGTTATTTTATTACAGCTGTTATGATTTCCATGTTGAGGAATGCTACCATGGAGGAGCGATAACCTTTCTACCACAATAAACAGTTTTGTCGGAAAGGGAGTCGTTCACTGTGTTTACTCAGCCCGCCCGACCGTAATCGGCGCTGAGAGAGGGCCGTTTGCAAAGCTGTGTTGATTGAATTGGTTACAAGGCAGAACCTGCAGAAAAAGACTCAGAGTATGCATACATAACATTGTCTGTTTAATCGACGTGCTCCTTTGATGCGTTCTCCCACATCAAATGATGTGTGTTTGCCCAACATTCGTATTAATTGAGTGCTTCGCTGTTTACTCAGCGCTAGCGGCACGTCAAATGGCCAAAGCCAGGAAGAAAGCTGCTTGGGTGGTGGTGGTGTAGTTCGAGCAAGCTAGCAGTTAACTTAGCCCGATAGCTACTTAGCTAGCTTGCTAACATTACTCACCCATGTCGACAAAAAAAAACTAGCTGCTGCTAGGATGCCAGTCATTTTCCAACTCCAGTTATAAAAACATGAATTTGTTTAGTTAATTTTGTACACTAGAATATTCTTCATTCTGCAGTTGGCTGACCAACTTGAAAGGCTTTCTAAGTGGGTTAAGGTTATGCTTGTTGTAATGGTTGTCAGGAGCTAGCCACCTAGCTGGCCAACTTAGCTGACGTTTTTTTTCCAAGGATCGCCAATGCGGAATAATGTCCTGCTAGGTGCTAGTTTAGAGTAGCTGTTGTCGTTGTTGTCATTGCTAGCTAATAAGTCAAGCAGTTTACTTTGGCTGACCAGCTAACTGACCAGTCAATAAGATAGCATTGTAACGTTAAAAACATGTACTGACTGAATACCTCAAACCGAAATGTGTCGCTCAGTTGCTCAGAGGTTTTCCAATATCTTTGGTGATCTCCAAAGTTTAATGCTATGGCATCCATGTCATGGTAACGTTAGGCTTTGCTGACGTGTTTCATTTCTTTCTAATTCGCAAGGAAAGACCACCATAAATATTGTTTAACACTGGCTGAAGCTATGCCGCATCGGGTCAGGCCGACAGTATTACATCATAGGCATGGCAGATTATTGTTACCAGTACTACCGAATCATCAAGGGCCTCTGTAAATGGTAATTGGGTGGTTTATTTCATGGGATTAATGACTTGCATTTTTTTTTTTTATCTTTGATTTGATTTAAATGTGCAGAGTAGAACAATATTTGACAGCTATAGGGCATTTTAGTTTTTTTGGTAAAGATTCACTAACTAGTATGTTTTGGAATGAGCATTTGTTTATTTCATTTGTAATGATGATGGTTTTCTTTTATTGGTTTACTCTTATGCTAGGCTTTTAACTTCTCTTGACCAAGATAAAGGACAGACTAAGAAGGGAGTTTCAATTTGGTCTACCAGCAGAGGCTAACTGTTAAGCATTTAGATTATCATCTAGCCTATCATTCAGATTCTAAATCGCCTTACAGAGAGTGTATGTTCATTAAGATGCACCAAAGATGACATCATTTCAACAAGGATGTTTTCTTAGTGCTCTGAAAAAACAGATGTTGACTGCAGGCGTTCCAGGCAGTGAGGCTGTCATGTTTACATGTCAATACCTGTCGCTCACAGCAGATCCCTAACCTGTAACCAGTCACTTACACAGGTTCAGCCAATACACTTATAACACAGCTGTTCCTGAGGTATTATCTTATTGGAACTGTTCACTCTGTAAGTTATACGAGTATTCATTTACCGAAGATGCCATTGAAAAAGCCTTTTCAGCTTTGTTGTTGTGTCTGGGACATGCCTTGGCCTCTTGTTAAGAAATGATACTGAGCCTCAACATATTGAAGCTCTCTTTAATCACCTCCTTTCCTCTTTGTAAATCATGCATCATCAATGATCTCATTTTCTTACTCATCACGCACGGCTTTAAACATAGAGTAATGGCTGGGCCTATTCGTGTCAATGCATTGCAACGTACTCTCAGATAGACTGGTAACCACCCAACCAGCCGTGTGCATACGTGCTTGTTTAGTCACACTTTTAGTCTCTGTATCTGGGCCTAGGTTTTCTGCCTATTGTGTTCATCTTTTGCGATGAAGGTGAAACATATCTCTCTCTCTGTGGCCCTTGTAGGAAAGACTATGTGTAAAGGCTATGTTGCATTGAGAACCACTTTGAGATTATTGGCAGCGGTGCGTGCTTGACCGGCCCTGGCCCTCACTTCGATCTCGATAGAGCCAGTGTCCTGCACAGACGCCCCAGAGCGAGACTAGTTGCCTTTTTTTGGGCCTGCGTTGAGGGACGAGCAGAGAGGGGAGGAAGGAATTTGCGCAGTGGCTCCTTCTGAGACCTAACCATGTCTGGAGAGGCTTGGAGCAGGACTACTGACGCTGTGTGTGTGTGTGTGTGTGTGTGTGTGTGTGTGTGTGTGTGTGTGTGTGTGTGTGTGTGTGTGTGTGAGCGTGGCATGTGTGTGTGAGCGGCATCTCCGCATGTGATCCCACTCTCCAGGGTCTTAGAAAGGAGCTGGAGGTGATGCAGGGATTTTTGTGTTGCTTCTTAATCCAGGGGGGTTGCAGAAAGGTCAGTCCTCATGCTGATTTCCCCTCTGCTTTACATTTTTATTTTTAAAGGACAAAGAAACAAACAAAAACAATCATTACAACCTCTGTCTTTTTTGGAATGCGTTCACACTATATGCCGGCTATATTAGGTTTGAATGGAGAATGTATTTGCATATCTCCCTGAAGTTAGCGAGACCGTTCTCCTTAAGCAGTCGGCTGCCTGGAGAATCAGAGACAACTGTGTTGCCATCGACACTTGCAAAATGGGATTAGCCACTTATTACCACGGCTGACTGCTGACCCTCTAGCTCTGTTCGATTGTGAAGTTGCAACGTGAAATCATACACATCTTTTAAGTTTATGTCTCTAGGACGGCAGAGGGAACTTTCTTTTGGGCTTGGTGAACTTTATGTGCTCATATTAAAAGTTACATTTCACCTCGCATCCGTTCATGTAAACAATATTTCTGATCTTCGATATTCTTTTAAAACTACCGGTCCTTTTTCCTGAGCGTCAGGAGATAAGTTGCCTGTAATTTTGACCGTGCTGTTTATTAATAGCTTTTGAGTGGAGTGAGTTGTTGTAATAATTGGATTACAGTGACTCCAGCCTGCCTGGTGCTTTAGTGCAAGAATCTCTAAGACCCCTTAAAAGAGGAAGGAGACTAGAGTGGGGGTCTTTGTGAGGATCTGCTCCTGGCTATTCCTGACTGACTGAATTCCACATTCTGTTATCGTCTTGAACATCACACCCTATGTTTTTGAATGGCTTGCTTAGTTTAAATTGTTCTGTGTAATAAGCATATGACTGCACACAGTTGGTCTCGTTTGCTGCAGACATTGGCTGCTCTATTTAGTTTTTTCATTTCATAGTGAAAATCACATGCAGTCATTAGCTAACAGGTAACAATGATTGAAACGGGCTCATTCTGACAGGCGATTCTGCGTGAAATCAGTCTTTTAATCTTTTTTTTTGTTTTTTTGGTTCCCTGGGGGCGAGAGGGTTTAAGCCCAGTGGGACTTGCTCAGGAGCAGAGTCTTGTGATTGTGCTGGCTGCACTGGTCTATGGTGGATGGGTTATAAATAGCACCCTCCCCTCCACCACTAGAGGTTTCTCTGTAGACTGAGCTCTTAGGAGTTGAGTCTAAGTTTGGCTATGAGTCACCATACACACACACACACACACACACACACACACACATTCTGGGCTGTGCCTCACTAGCAGAGAAAGAGCTCTGGTGCATAGTTTAGAAGGTCTGAGGTCAACTGTGATGGGGGCACAGGCCCTGGTCTTGCTTGGAAGGTTGCATCATGTGTCTTGCCTCGCATGTTATGCATCAGTAGCTAACGGTATCCCGGTCGCTAACCAAGCGACTCGCTTGATCTACAATCGGTCAGCGGCACACACATCCGCTCCTGCTTAGACACGACTCGTGCGCCCGCCTGCCAAACTTGCGGTCTGGCGATGAGCTTTTAATTACAACGATGCCCAGGCGGTCAATGCGCCACGGCAGGATTAGCTGAGATAGATGGGTAGGGAACAGCTGAGACTTGTGGTGTGGTGGGGTGGGGGACCACCAAAGCCCCATGTGTTACGTGACAAATTACATTTATCATACCTCCCTGCCCATGAACCAGCCCCATGGTTTCCTTTCTCAACACCTGTGTCGCCTCAGACCACAGGGCTGGGTGAGAGCCGCAGGTGTGCTCTGTACCTGCAAAGCCTCATCCGTGCCGTGGTCTTTTTCTCTAGTGTTTGCTGCAGAGAGCCGAGGCCTGGGCAGATAGGTGGGTGAATGTTTGTGGGTGGCGAAATCTGTCATCATTGCAGAGGAGATGGAGAGAACTGTGAATGAGAGAGGGAGGGAGGGAGAGAAAGAAAGAGAGGAAAAGAGTCGTGTGTGTTGGGGGACGCAAGAGATGTGCAGATATGCACTGGGTGGGTAGCATTCCGTCCGGCTGGCCATCAAGAGCTCGACATTCCTCACATGACACTTAAGTGGAAACCATGGCAAAGGCAGAGAGGCATTCCTCAGCTGTCACCTCTACCCTCCTCTCTCTTTCTGTTGCTCTACTCCTCTCTTTCACACTCCGGATCTTGTGTTTTCTTCCATACGCCCTTCGTCTGCGAGTAGTTGCAGATAGCTATCTATGGTGTGCTCTTAGTAGCATATCACTTATTACCATTTTTAAGTTGGCCTTCTTAGTAAGGCTGTTTTATTTTAAATGTTCATTTTTATGTCACCTTGCTGTGTTTTTAAGGGCATTTGTTTTAGGTTTCTTTTTAATTAAGAGTCCCAATTGAAGATGCCCACTTCATAAAGTGAAATGGCACTGGCAACATGCTGTTGGCTCAGAGCTAATTGGATTTGGAGTATAGTGTTCTGTGTCACAAAATGGCTATTTTGTGGTATCTATCTCTCTCTCTCTCTCCTTTTTCTCTCTGTGTCTTTTCTCTCTCTCCCTCCACCCTATCTCTGTCTAATTCCTGCACCATCATCATGGCTAACATTAACACATTACACAATTAGCAATGAATGGGGCCCAGAGATTGTCAGCTGTGGCTGAGCCTCCCCAGTGTCCAATCAGAGACCAGCAGCAGCAAGTGGTGTGCCTACATGTCCAGAGGGCTGTTTTTTTTCTCTTTTAAAGGCATAACCAGCAGTCTGTTGGAACTAGTACTGACTGAGCAGTGTGCACACACACACACACACACACACGTTCAGTCACCCAGACATAGGGATGAGTGAAACATGAGTAGTTCACCTCAGGGAGAGAGGCGTTTGGGGGGGAGGATATGAGAGTTGGAGAAGAGGGTTGTCCATGTTCGAGAGGGAGGGAGAAAGCAATAGACATCTGCAGATCACATTCCATCACACCTTTCCACCTGGCTCTCAGCAGCAGCAGCAGCAGTCTGCAAGTCACCTGTCTTACGAGCATTCAGATGCTTGTGTAATGGAGAGACACACACACACACACACACACACACACACACACATTGACACACTCATGGAAAGCGTGGACTAATTCATCTCAAATCTCAGGTTCTCAGCTCAGCTCTTATGAGACAAGGGTGTTGAACGCGAAACGTTAAAAGCACCCTCAAACAATGCTCCGCTTCTTTCCAGTCCCGATAAATCATCCAGCCCTACCCCTCAGATTTATTTGTTTTCAGCTCTCTGCAACTGAGCTGTGTCTTGTTCTCACTTTATTTTAGCTGGTGTCATGCGGCATGCTAATATTTTGCCTTCTGGGAGTTCTAAACTCCTTTTGAGACAGACGGAGAGAGCGAGATAGGGAGAAGGAGAGAAAGAATGTGGACCAAGGAGAATATTTGGGTTGGTGCTGATCATCTGACCCGGACTGTGGTGTGGAGCGAGTCGGGCCTTGAACACTTTGCACGCAGTGGGCCAATTTGAGCTAAATGGACCTGAATTGGCCTGTGTCCCCAGAGAGCGAGAGAGGGAAGGAGGGAGAGAAAGAATGAGAGAATGCTGTCTTCAGTAGAAAAATGGAGGTCTCACCTCATACCACCTTTCACAGTCTGTAAACACACAAGGGGAACAAGCAGCCCTAAACAACAACAACATTGATCCCCTCCCCCTCGATCGTAATGGTCAATGTTAGACTGTTGTAGAATTCTGACTATAAACCTCCCTGTATACTTATTTGCATAGTACACTTACACTGAGATTGACACTTTATTGATACTTGATACATTGTGGGAGGAATTCAAATCAAATTGGGCTGTTGTGGGTCTGTTGAGGGCTGTCTTGACAGCGTGTGTGTGTGTGTGTGTGTGTGTGTGTGTGTGTGAGAGACTGTGTGTTTGTGTGTGTGAGATGAAGGGGCTGAAGGAGCACATGGTGTTCAGGTGGGGGGTGGAGTGTGTGTGTCTGTGTGTGTGTTGGGGATGGAGGGGGGTGTGTGTCCTCAGTTTCTTTGTTTAGGACCTGGCTGAGATACAGTGGCTCAGGCCCCTCCCATCTCCTCCCCAAGGCACACTCTCTATCCAATCAGAGGAGTCGAGGCCCCCGCCTCAGGCACATCATGCCTCATCTGCCTCCACATCAAGCCTCCATCTATCCTACCGTCTGACAGAAGGCCTGCTCTCACCCCTTTCTTGTCTGATTTCCCCCAATTTGTTTTTCTTTAAGAGTGTCTAACTATAGTGTTTACATAGGCCTAGGGGTGTTTTTTATTTTATTTATTTATTTTATTTGTATTATTTTTATTGTTATGATTTTGCTTCCTTTTGTCTGCTTTGACTCCGCCCTGCTCTGACCCTGCCCACATCGTCTCTGCTCATGCATACCTAATTGCCCCAAGAGGCCCAAGTGGCAGGCAAAGCCATTCTAACAGCCACTTCATAATTAATGGTACATGATTTAAAAGCCTATCTGGACACGGGACACAGGGAGGTAGGTGTAGGAGGTCTCCAATTAAAGCAGTGTTATTGGATTTTGAATTAGCGTGACCTCTATTTAGTTAACCCCCTGGAAAGAGCAGGAGAATGTCACTGCACTCGTGAGCGCCTGCGATCCACTGACCCGTACATCATCTGAGGAGATTGCAAGACGGACGGATGTTTTGATTAAATGCCTCTTCATGTATTATTTTTGGCCTCTTCAAATGTCAGCTATAAATAAAGGAAGACATATTTTAACACGACACCTATAATTTTAATTTGGCAACCAGTGATGAATCACTCGTCAGCTTTCGCAAAAGCGTCTGGCCTCCCAGACGCGTGAAGTTGTTGGCATCCGAGAGTGCGTTTGAGTCAGACCTGCATGCCGGACCTGTTCCTCTAATTGGTAGGTGTAGGCACCTTGTCTCTTCAGAGAGGCGTTTTCATTGGACGGCTCTGTGTCGAACACGTAATCAGAAGCAGAAAGCTTTTGCGTGACACACTTCACACCTTCACCTGCTCCCATTAGAACCTGCAGGACCGTCTGTAGCTCAGCATGCAGGTCAAGGTCAAGATGTCTGGATTTTATTCAGGAGAATAAAATACATGGAATATAAAACGCAGGCAGCATGAGTATAGTTTTAATCAACCCTCACTTTGTGGGAAAAGATTCTGTTACATAACCTAGAGTGGATGTCTGTTCATCTCTTTGATGTACAGATTTACAGGTTGTGTAATACCCATTATGTAATGAAACAGTGCATCTCAAAAGGTCAGTGAGTTTGAAGTTAGTAGTTGTACTCCTAAAACTGAACGTTGCAGATTAAACTGAATGCGTGTTGCATAAAGTCTATCGGCGTAGACCTTCCACGTCATGCCATTTTGAGTACACCAGCTACCTTCTGGATTGAGGGGGGGTGGGGGGCTGGCGTGCTTTTTGCCTTTGTCTCTGGATGCGGTGTTGGGAGCTGAAGCGTTGTTACAGGTTGGAACTGGTTCCCCCCTCAGGAACCTTTTGCTTATGTATAGGAATGCCTGAGGAGGTGCTTCCACTGGAGGAGCAGCTCCTCACTCTGCCACGTCGAGGGCTCACTGGAGAGACCCCGGGGGATCATTCCATGCCAAAGCAACAGATTTCTAGAACATTTTCCAGACTGACCTTCTTGGATTTGCTTCATACTTAATGTAAATAATGTCATCACAGTGTGCCACATTTTTTGACTTCATCTTAGTCTCTGAGATGTAGAAGCTTTAGAAGGGGGTTATGGCCCTAATTTAACGGCAAAAATACTTCATAATTTGTGCCTTTACTTATTAAAACATGCCTTTCCCAGTGGTATGGCACGGGCAATATCATGTCATACATATGCACTTGAAATATAAAAATGTACCTAGTTGTATAAAGTACTATAACGAGCATTATATTAAAACATTTAAATGTCAAGATGCAGTGGGAAAAGTTGCTCCAAAGCACAGATCATTTTGTATATAATATGATTTTCAGTCAGTCATAACAGCACATATAACTGTAGGCCAATTACTTTATAAGTTAACAGTATAGAATAGTTTTAAGTTCCTGAACATTGAAAAAAAGCACCCCGTATGAATGGTTCAAAGGTAATGAGCTAGTCATCTTTTTACACTCGTCTTTCTTGCAGTAAAATTAGGCCCACAATCTCTTTGAAGCCACCATATCCACCCCCCCCAACCAATACATGAGCTCACCTATTTTTTTACTTGTAACAGTCTCTGTGTGCGCATGCCCGTGCTTGTCTCTCCCTCTGCCCTCCACACACACTCACACACTCACACACTCACACACTCACACACTCACACACTCACACACTCACACACTCACACACTCACACACTCACACACTCACACACTCACACACTCACACACTCACACACTCACACACTCACACACTCACACACTCACACACTCACACACTCACACACTCTCACACTCTCACAAACACACACACACATACTCTCACAAACACACACACACACACATACACTCACACTCAGGTAGTCTGTCCTGTTGGATGAGGTCACCTACATTCCCTCATCTTCCGTAGGCTATTCCACAGAGATATGCCAGGCCTCCTCTGCAGCAGTCATGTTGCAGATGGGTGGGAAATAGCCGGGATGCACAGTTACCAGTTCACATCTGTGTGTGAGAGGACTAATGTGTCTGTGCATGAGTCTGGGAGAGACTACGAGAGAGGTAGATGGAGAGAGAAAGAGAGACATGGAGAGAGAGAGAGACACATAGAGAGAGATGGAAAGATGGAAAGAGTGGGAGACATGGAGACATGGAGATGGCTAAGAGAAAGTGAGAGTTTGATGTAAGTGTACCTGCGTTGGCTCTTGTCAGTGTTTTTTTTTGATAGTGCATGTTGTGCCTACTGCCCATATGATGAGTAAGAGGCCTCCTCTCTGGTCAGGTACCACCACAGGATTCATTGCTCTCCATTTGCAGTGTGAACATTCAATTTGGAAGAGTGCAAGAGACATCTTGTTCTGTTTGTGTTTTTTGTTCTTGTTTTTCTTGTTTTTCCCTTTTTTAATTTATTTTTCTCAACTTGCTCACCTCACAACAGCCAACTGTTGAGACGAGCAGGGCCGAAACATTGTTGTGTCTAAAAGAGGCTGGATAACGAGTGGCAACCTTTGGCCGTGAGGTCACTGAATGCAAATGTAAACAAGGTACGTAAAAAACAAGCAAAGTTAACATGCTAATAGGGCATGTGGAAAAATAAGATGAATGATTTAGGAGACCTTAGCATCTGGATTTCTGGATGGATCTCCATGTGGCAAAGACAGTTGGTGCATTCCGCTGTGAGGGGATGCCCACCAGTATATCTGGGGCCTTCGATAGATAGATGGAGGCAGGCTCGAGTGCCCTGAGTACCACACATACTCTAGGACTGCTGTGAAAAGTCTTTGGTATGACTTAAGGCGTCTCAGCCCTCATTCCTTCACCTCTAGCGTGTCTCTCTGGTTGAGATGTCCTCCTGTCCTAGGTCCCCCCCCCCCACCCTCCCCTCCTGCTACCCCTTCCATTCCCTGGCTCTAAAGAGGCATTCAAGCACTTGAGTTTTGTTTAATTGTATTTAATCAAATTGGCTGTATGTTGCGTAAGTGCTTTTCAAGGTGAAATATAATTGTCTCGTTGACTCGGCTAAACAGCTGACTACCGCCCAACACTTTCCTGCAGGATTTCTCTCCCATGCGGTGACCGTGTTAAGGAACTGATGTTGTTCTGTTCCCTTTTTAAGCAGAAAGCATGTTTCTAATTTAGTCCAGTTTTATCGTTATGAGTCTGCTTCAAAGAGCCGTTTAGTCTTTTCTTTTCTTTGGGGAAGAACTCACCCTCTCTATTTCCCCACACTTTAGTTCCTCTCAGATCATCAGATTGGCAACAGGAAGTGTGTGTGTGTGTGTGTGTGTGTGTGTGTGTGTGTCACTCTCTTTGTGTGTGTGTGTGTGTGTGTGTCTCTCTCTTTCTGTCTATGTGTGTGTCTCTCTTTCTGTGTGTGTGTGTGTGTGTGTGTGTGTATGTGCGTGTGTTTGTGTGTGTTGTGTGTGTGTGTGTGTGTGTTGTGTGTGTGTTTGTGTGTTGTGTGTGTGTGTGTGTGTGTGTGTGTGTCTCTTTCTGTGTGTGTGCACTCTGTTTGAGTTACAGCGTGCTTTTTGTTCAGTGCAACGCAGTGCAGCTCAGCGTCCCATGATGACACTCACCTCACCTGAGTGCAGTTTGATGTCCCGTGTGCCTTCTCTGCCACCATGGCATGGCATGCCAGCCCAGCGCAGCGCTCGGGACTGCTCTGCTTCTGGGCCTTGTGCCTTTAATTAGGCCACTATTTGTGCCTGTTATGCAGTCAATGCCTTGAATTTCAGCCTCAGCCTGTGTGTGTGTGTGTGTGTGTGTGTGTGTGTGTGTGTGTGTGTGTGTGTGTGTGTGTGTGTGTGTGTGTGTGTGTGTGTGTGTGTGTGTGTGTGTGTGTGTGTGTGTGTGTGTGTGTGTGTGTGTGTGTGTGTGTGTGTGTGTGTGTGTGTGTGTGTGTGTGTGTGTGTGTGTGTGTGTGTGTGTGTGTGTGTGTGTGTGTGTGTGTGTGGCCTCTCCATAGCTGCGCACAGGGGCGTGGGACGCAGTGAGATCTCATGGTTGTGGACCTGCGGAGGGACGTCCTAAAGCCTCTCCTGGCCCCGAGAGGCTCAGGTGAAGCAGGGTCGCTGGCCCTGACTGGCCCAATGACACTAAACCTGACGAAACAAAACACCTCATTGCAGATGGTTTCTTTTCTGACAGTTGATAACGGGGAAGCCCTCACTTTATACCACTTAAGGAGATGGAATGACCTGGTTCTTTGATGGTTGGATTTCTCTTGACTCGTGCACTGTTCGGTTTTAATTACACAATTGAGTTAAGTTTCAACAGACCTCATGGTCCTGCCCAAATGGAAGCCTTATCTGGTGAGCGTCTCTGCCCAAAGAGTGTGCCGTATATTCAGGTCCATCCCCATGGTGATGGTTATGTGTTGATTCCCTGCTTGCAGAACCAGGGCGGTCAGGCTGTCGACTTGCGATCAACTCCCTTCTTTCATGAATGAAACAGGACCCCCCCCCCCCCCCCCCCCCATGCACGTACGGTTGTCCTGTCAGCGTGAAGCCTCTCTGTGTTTGTTCCAGTGTCCATCCGTCTGCGTCTCCGTCCCCCCCCCCCCACGGGTTTGTTTTCCCCAGATAATGAAAGGTGTGTCCATGCATGTGTCCGTTGCTGCGGCTTGGACGATGTTCCTTGTCAGTTCTAAAGTAAGTGTGTGTGTGTGTGTGTGTGTGTGTGTGTGTGTGTGTGGGTTGGGGGGGTGGGATGGGGTGTTGGAAAAAAACATTTTTTTTGGCGTGAGAGGAACAGGAAGAGGGTGTTTATTTTTCTCATTTCCTTGCTGAGCTGTGGCTCATCGGCCAGCCGCAGAGCTGAGGCCTTATCACCAATGAAAAAGCCACACACTCACTGTACAAGTTTCACACACACACACACACACACACACACACACATACACATACATACATACATACACACACACTCTCACTCAACAGTAGTCTATCTTACCCATCTGTCGTGTTGCAACGTCTTTCCTTGAAACTGAGAGATGGACCTTGTCATGTTCTGGCTGCACAGTTGCAAGGAACTAGAGAGTTCTGTGATGGCGGGCTTTATCCTGCTACATATGATATCCCCTCTATGTCTCTAGTCTCTACTCACAGGCCTGTATCCTGATGCATATCCCCTCTATGTCTCTAGTCTCTACTCACAGGCCTGTATCCTGATGCATATCCCCTCTATGTCTCTAGTCTCTACTCACAGGCCTGTATCCTGCTGCATATCCCCTCTATGTCTCTAGTCTCTACTCACAGGCCTGTATCCTGCTGCATATCCCCTCTATGTCTCTAGTCTCTACTCACAGGCCTGTATCCTGCTGTCTCTACTCACAGGCAAAGACTTGTGCTAGACTAGGGTGGCCAACTTGCCAGGTCTCCCATAACCTAACCTGTGGTGCGTGTTTGCAGCTGCCCCAAGTTGAGAAACTCTTCATCACATCATTCTTGGGGCATAAGCACTTGGAACTTGAATGGACTTGCAGTTCAGTTAGTTGCCCAGGACACTGGACCTACAAACTTAATTGAGCATGCACCTGTCTTCACTAAACACGGCTGCTGCTGACTTGTGCACACGCCAGGGTTTTTCTAACCATTTTTTTTTTTCTTACCGGTACAGTGTCCGGCAATAATTCATTTTACCAGCAAATTCTAAACTTGCTGCTGCATGCAAACACAACTTTAATGTAGCCTGTATAAAATACAACTAGGTTGACAAAAGAATGACCGTCATCCTGGGGTGGGCCTTTGGATGTAGGATGGGCAGCTTTGCAGCACGATTGTGCTTGACACCACTCCACTTTGCAATGGCAGTACGGGACGAGACGAGACAACATATTCATTATTTATTTGTCAACATCAGTAACACGCTGTTTGAGAGAAGAGAACTGCCCATGTGAGGTGACTGAGCCTACTTACCCTTAAGGTTGCTGGCATTTACCGATAGATAATCGATAGATTACACCCTTCTTGTAGAAATAGCAATTTTGATTAGCTAATCACTATAGTGTGTTTGACAATGAAAATGGGATTTTTTTTATTCATTGCTTCAACTGCGAATGTGGTTAATGCTTTGGAGGGCGGCGTTCGTACTGAAGCTTCTTGCACATTGAAACGTGATTGGTTCAAATCCATTTTCTCCCCATGCTGTCAAATGGGAATAGAACCGGTTGAATTTTGTTATCCCACAGTGAACAATAAAATAAGATAATAACAATTTTTTTTTTTTTAATTTCTTTTGTTTAAATATACAATTCCTATTTAAGGATGTGTTTTTTGCTATGAGCATTATTACTGGCCATTTTGACTGGCAAACTTTTAACTAACAAAAAAACGGTTATTACCGGCTAACGGAAACCCTGACCCACACACGCGCTTACATATACTGTATGTTCCATATACGTTGTGATCCTATGCAATTATTTTGTTTACCCAGGCGGCATTGACCATGCTCGAGGTGCAATCTATACCGACTGTACTAATGGCCATAGATCAATTTGATAGGACTGTGTGTGTGTGTGTGTGTGTGTGTGTGTGTGTGTGTGTGTGTGTGTGTGTGTGTGTGTGTGTGTGACTAGTGTAGCTTCATTGTGTTTGAACCTTTGTGAAGCAGGGCTGTGATGTGACGGAGGTGTGGGTGGAGATAGAGGGCAGGGGGAGCAGGGAAAGCAGGTGTGTGTGTGTGTGTGTAATGATAGCTGTCACTGCGCTCCCAGCCCCCATCAGCACTTTTGGGTGTGTCTAGCCGTCTGGCCCCCATATTGTGCTGCGGTTGGTTAGTGCTGTGGTAGTCAGTGCTTCAGGTGGGCTCTCTGGCTTTCTTTTCTCTTCTTTCTCTCTCACTCGCTCTCCCACATATACTCTCTCTTTCACTCCCTCCCCCCCTCAAACACACACACACACACACACACATATACACTAGGGGTGTAAATCACACCCATCATGGCGATTCGATTCAGTATCGATTTCCTGACCCAACGATTCGATTATTTTCGATACTCATGAATACACCACGATACGATTCGATTTCGATTCGATTCGATTAATTTGTTCTTTTTTTTACCTTACAGGCTAGACAATGTTTCAGATTTGAAATAAATCAATGAAAGCTGTTATATCGTTATGCATTTTATTTGAGAAACAACAGCCAACAACAGAAGTAGAAAAGTTGTACTCCACCTAGGCCTATGACAACCTCATTCACTGAAAAATAATAATGCCCCTGTTATAGGATCTGAAAGGCCTTGCATCAAAAAGTACTGTACAAAGTACAAAGTGTTAAGTAACAAAAACAGGCCTATACCACATTCACTATAGAATAACAATACTCAACAAAATCAGTGCAAAAGTGCACTAGCAGCAAACGATAACAAAAAATAGGCCTGTAGTTAATTCAATTTAAAATGACAATGCTCCACAAAATCAGTGCAATGAGTGCAAATGTGCACTAGTAGCAGCAAATGGTAACAAAAAATACCCCTGTAGGCCTACTTCATTCACTATAAAATAAAAATACTCATCAAAGTGCACTAGCAACAAAAAGTAAAAAAAAAAAAAAAAAAAAAAAAAAAAAATTTTTTTTTTTTTTTTTTTTTTAAATCGATACTCTTGCGGACGTGTCGATGCATCGTATCGTCGGCTGTTGGATCGATGCATCGATGCAAATCGATTCTTTTTTACACCCCTAATATACACGCACAGTTGCTACTGATGTCTGATGAACTTACTGCCCCTTCCTCCTCTTCACACACGCCCCCACGTACAAACACACACACACACACACACACGCATACTACACACACGCCTCTCTCTGTTGTGCAGAATCCCCTGATGCTATCTGACCCATGGAAACTAACATGGCATATAGCTGGCTGCTATTGTTTTGGCTGCCGAGTTGAGTGCAAGGCAAAATGAAATGTACAGTAGCAATCTGCCTGTCCTCTTTCTCTCTCTTTTTTCTATTCCTACTCCCTTTCCCCCTGCCTCAATCCCTCCCTTCTTTTTCCACGGGAATCCCAGGGCCATATATGGTCGTCAGCAGCGGCACATTGCAGTGCTTTCTGCTGCCCGCTCGCCTGCTCTTATTTTTTCTCTCTCTCTCTCGCTCTCTTGCTCTCTCGCTCTTCTCTTGCTCTCTGTTTCCCCCTTTTTCCTGGTTACTCTGCTGCTCTTTCTCTCTCACACACTTTCTCTCTAAAGTTGTATTTTGTTCGCTGACATTTAGTGTTAATCTGTTTTTTTTTTTTGTTGCTTTCTGCTGCCAAGCTGCTGGCTTTTTCTCGCTCTCTTTCGCTACATCATTCTCACTGTAAAGTTCTCTTTCTCTCCCCCAGCCTTGTAGTTCTCTCTGAGGCTCTTTGCAGTAGCTGTATGTGAACTCTTACTCTTTCTCTTGCATTCTCTCTCTCCTTTCACACACTTAGCAATCCACTGTGTCTCCCTTTCTCCTGACACACACACACACACACACACACACACACAGACACCATGAAGGAATTCCTTTTGTGGAAGTGGCTCGGCTCGGAGTGAGAGAGTGGCGTAGCAGGAGGAGGCGTGGTTAGGCTGAGTGTGTGTGTGTGTGTGTGTGTGTGTGTGTGTGTGTGTGTGTGTGATTTAGGGCTCTCACTGAAGTGTGTGTGTGTGTGTGTGTGTGTGTCTGTTTGTCTGGCATCTTAGTCAGCAGGCAGGTGTAGTTTAGAACTCCTATTTCCAACAGCTTTGTCTGTAGATAGTTCTGTAGATAGTTCTGTAGATAGTTCTGAAGATAGTTCTGAAGAGTTGTGTGGGGCCTAATGTGACTGGACCTGTATAGTTCTGAAGATAGTTCTGTATAGTTCTGAAGATAGTTCTTAAGAGTTGTGTGGGGCCTTGGCTGCTCCACTGCTGTGCGTCTGGAGATCAGAAGGGCCCGTGTGTCTGATCAGGAACCCCGGCCCTCTACCAAGGTCTCGGCCCCTAAAGGAGACCCTCAGCTCACTGCGCTCTCTGTGGCTTTATAAGGGAGAGAGTCTAACTCCTCAGTCAAACCAAAACAAAGCCTTTCTGGTTGTATGTTTTTACTGTATTTATTTATATATATATATATATATTTATTTATATATATTTATATATTTTTTGGTAGCTTTGAAGGTCCAGACTTTATCTCATTGGCTGCTGACTCACTAAAGCAATGGGCGAAGCGATTACAAATCCCTGCCACATCTGATAACTTCCCCAGAGCCAGGAGTCCATGATGAATTATGCCTGGGTTTTTTGGCCTGCTGGCAACACAAATGCTATTCTCTCTCTCTCTCTTTCTTTTTTCTCTCTCTTCCTCCCTCCCTCTGTCATACAATGAGATCACCAGGATGGCTTCTAAGGGTGGCTTTTAAAGCTCACCTTCGTCCCATTCCACAACATCGGACAGCGTTGATCGTTGTCGTGGAATAAGTTGGCGACCTGCACTCCCCGTGCCAAAGTGCGGGAGCAGGAAGAGAAATGACTTGCGGTTCTTTTAACAAAATATTACATTTGCCTCTAGAATAAGTCGTGTGCTGGTTGAATGGTATATTGGTATCCCTCCAGCGCTCTGTACATAGGTACCTCATTACAGATTGATGCCTACGTTGTGTGGCGTGGCCAATTAACACCAGAGATGTTTCTTTTTACGCTTTGTTTTGTTTTGTTTTGTTTTGTTTCTCCAGGCCATCGTTCGGAGTCTGCGAGTCGCTTAAGACTGCGTCAGACTTGAGTCAGATGCCAAGGTGGTCATTATGTCGGCTTGTGTTGTGGTTACTCACCCTGGTCATCAATCCTGTTTCGCTGCCGAACGCGTCCCGTCACTTCCTCAGTTTCTCAGTGGTGTGTGTTCAAGCTGAAAAGGACGTGTGGCTGTGGAAGTTTCGTGTTTTTTTTTGTTTTGCATTTAACTCTTGTCCTAAAAATTCAGCAACTGAAAGGTGTCTGGCCCAAGTCCAGCATATTTTCAATCAAAATAAAATGATGAGAACTAGGAGGATACGACCCATTCAGCTATAGTACAGTACAGTACACAGGATGATGTTTGGCAAGCCATCTAAAACTGGACTCGCGCTGTGGCTGATTGGGCAGGGAGGAAGGAAGGAAGAGACAGACAGAGAGGGAGCTGCAGAAAGGAGGTATGGAAGGAGACTGATGGCT
>NC_137912.1:8960038-8965038 GCF_963457725.1 Sprattus sprattus
GTTATATTCTTTAAATTCTGTTTCCTGTATATTCTCTGCATTGGTGCATAATTGGTTGGTTAAATTGTTTAATAGTGATGGATTATATATAATAAGTCCTTAAGAACAGAAATGGGGTGACTACGCTCTGCCTTTGCAACATTGCCTTTGTCATGAGTGATTTCCTTACAAAATAGTTTGAAGCGGCAGGGGAAGTAGGAGTCGATTCATTTGGACGTCTGCCTCTGACGCCACCGGTCCTGTACCTCACATGGTAGATCAGGTGACTCATAGTGCCCAGATCAATGAGTTCAGGCTAATTCCCACAGAGCACAAACATCAACAAAATGTAACTTGATGGTCGTGGCTTATTTTGCATGAAAACACATTGCACTTGAGTACTTAAGCATGATGCAAAGAAGGAATCAGTTGCCCCTTCAAAATTTGGTCCACAGCCAGACATGATTTGTTTTCCGGAAAAATATGTTTGTTTTCTTTTCTTTTAATGCAAGCTACCACAGTAAGGCACATTTTGAGTAACTGAGCACTAGCCCTCCTATGTGCCTACAAGGTGCTGCTTCAGGATAAAGTGATACAATACTATGTTTTGGCTCACTTCATTGATTGTTTTGAAATGGAGTGTGGATTTCTGAGTCTTGGGAGGCAAGGTTGACTCACTGGTGGTGGTAAAGCTGTTTTCACTTTCCCAGAATGTGAGCCTGAATTATATTGACAAAAAAATACACAAAAACATCCATGATGAAGGCTTAATTGATCAGCTGAAAGCCCCCATGTCCTTCTCAGGAGGATCTTCCCAGAACTCCACACCCTCCATTAGTCAGATGCTTTTCAGGGAAGCCCTCTTTTGGATCTCCTGGAAGATCTAAAGACGGACCCTTGTTTGTGTGCCTGTGCCTGTGCCTGTGTGTGTGCCTGTGTGTGTGTGTGTGTGTGTGTGTGTGTGTGTGTGTGTGTGTGTGTGTGGGTGTGGGTGTGGGTGTGGGTGTGGGTGTGGGTGTGGGTGTGGGTGTGGGTGTGGGTGTGGGTGTGGGTGTGGGTGTGGGTGTGGGTGTGGGTGTGGGTGTGGATCTGTGGGAATTATTCTATCCTGTAAGGATGTTTTGAACATTCGATGCAGACCTAGTTGATCGTTCTGAAAGACCAGTGCGATCACAGGCTGCTGGTGCTTTTAACTAAAGAATCAATGTGTAGTGAACGCCTAACCTGTCACACCTAACCTGACGTAGAGCATGCCAGCATGGATAGTGTATGCAACTGATAAATAAAGAGGAAGCTGACTGCATCTAGCCTAATATTAATGTTAGCCAAAGTGCGAGTGATTGGTGGTTATGACAGGCAAAGATACAAACTAAGATCACAGTGTGTGTCTGTGGTAGTCGATAGATAAGGGTGCAGGATATCACAACAGTGTCTATATTGCCATTTGTGTGATGTTGGCAGTGGACTGAAATCTGATCTCTCCTGCAACACACATTTAATGGGTCATGGCTGTCCCAGTTTTGTATACTACCCAGTTCCCTTCATTTTCAAATTAGGTCGCTACGTTTCCTCTTCGGATAAGTTCTCACTTATTACAGAACAAAGAGGAAAAATGTAACACATGCTTGTCACAATCAAAAGCAAATGCTAGCAAGCAACCGAAAAAAAGTATTCCCCTAGATTATGTGGCATGTTCAAAAGCTTAGCAAACAGGATAGTACACATAGATAGTACACATCTTGTCCCCAGGCTTTAGTCTGACTGCAGTAAGGAACCTGGACATGTTTGTGCATGGCTGTTCAGGTTCAATGATAGTGGGGATCTTGGACTGAGGGTCAGCTTGTTGATACTGCTGGAGAGTGATGATCCAGTGAGGCGAGATGGTGGACTGGGCTGTCGGTGCATCCACATACCCTCGGTGGTTGTAGCTCAGCGTTGGAAGTCACACTGCTGTGTATAAATACCAGCCTGACCAGGGCAACACAGTGTGCCAGACCCCCAAAGATGGCATCTGAATAGATTCAGTCGGATAGGACTACAGCCTGCAGTGTAGATCTTGGCGTCATCATCAGTAGGTCTCTCTCTCTCTCCACTGTCTCTCTCTCTCTCCACTGTGTCTGTCTCTCTGTCTTCCCTTTCTGCTGCAGCTGTCATCATGCCAGCCTTCCTAACTTGCGCTCTTCTCTCTCTCTCTCTCTCTCTCTCTCTCTCTCTCTCTCTCTCTCTCTCTCTCTCTCTCTCTCTCTCTCTCTCTCTCACACTGTCTTTCTGTCTCACCCTCTTTCAGTGTCTCTCCCTCTGAGCCCCAGTCTCCCCTCCCTCTCACATGTGTGTCTCACCCACTTCATCTCCCACAGACTGACTCCCCGTTAGTTTCGGTCACTTACTCCCCTTTCACTTGCCTCACAGCCTGGCACTTGCTCACTTTCCAGTGAAATCTATACCCCGGTCATATATGTCGGCATGCTGATCTATCTGCTTTCGTAAAGAATGAAGACAAACCGAGATGCCAGCACTCATCTCAAAATGGTGCCTGAAAACGGGTTATTTTTAGCCAGTCTTGGTTTCCATCACACAGCGACAAGGGGATACTAAAAAGGAAACTGAGGCAAAAAAAAAATGAGCTCTTTAGCACAGCGGGCTTTCGCTTTCAGAAAGAAAAGCAGCCTCTCTGGAAGCCAAAGTTCCCTCTACCCTGTCCAGCCTCTTTTACACCCACCATCCCAAAAAGCCAAAAGCGTTTTTTATTTCTCTCATTGGGTCTCACCAGCTTGCTGTGGGGGTGAATTTTTTTATTTTGTTTTGTTTTTCATGCAGCACCTTTCATCATAGGCCATCGTCAGTGCCTGAAAACAATACGTTTGCACAATAGATGAGCTGTTTTCCAAGGTGTCGCTGAATCACTGTAATACGTGTTGGATGCCCACCACGTAGCCAAAGCCTCGGTTGAATTAGTCTTGACACATTGGATAAACATCCAGTACCTCAAGGCTGCAAGGCTCCATCAGGCTGGGTTCATCTCTCGTTCTTGATCATCTGCTGTTTACTGTAATCCCACCCCCTCTCTCTAACCCCCCTCCCCCCCCTTTCAGTCTGTCTATCCCACTCTTCCCTCACTCCTCTCTGGTCTTTCCCCCTCAGTCTTTCAGCCACAGCTTGCTACTTGACTCCAATATGAGGAGACAGATCCCATTACCCAAATGTGTGTGTGTGTGTGTGTGTGTCGTTGCATCCCCCTCAGCAGCTATACAGCTCTGAGTACAGTATAGCTGCTTAGGTCTTGTGGACCACTGCTATTAAGTCATTTGTTTCTGCGTGCATCCCTCTTAAGTCCTGTGGCCTGGCTGCACTCTGGACAAGGCCCAGTCTCGCCGGGCCTCACACACACACACACACACACACACACACACACTGGCGAGGGAGTGTGCGTGAGTGAGAGGGGAGGGATTTGGGGGACACAATGCCATCTATTCTTGCCAACATTAATAGTCAGATTAGCTCCCACTCTCAGCCCCGTAGCGCGCTCACGCATCGGGCCAATAAAAGGCACGCTTTGTGCCCGCCTCTGCCTCCTTAACCCCTGCTGCTACTCCTAGCTGTCACCCCGCTAGCTGTCACCCCGTCGAGAAGTGATCCAAACCCATACAGTCGACTGGAGAAGAGCACCTGTCACCGTAGGCTGTCTGGTTCAAAATGAGCTGTCCGTGTGTGATTGGGTTGTGCTTGCGGGGCCATCTCATCATGGTTACCTAAACATACAGAATATCTGCAGAGTTTAGGCACAAGGAAAGTAAAATAAACAATTTGCTTTTTTTTCTCTAGATTTCCATAATTTAAAGTGTGGAGTAGATGTGACTGAGGATTGAACTTCAGACAAGCGCTATTCAAACGTTTAGTTTGCTATAATCCTGAAGCAAGTTAAAATTAGTAGCATCTAACTCTCCCCATATTAATGGATTTGGAGTTTATTTTAGCCCTCATATTCCCTTTTTGCTGTGCCTGTGTGTACCATTCCAACCCCCCCTCCACACATACACACACTGGAGTGGACGATATTTCTCACACCTGCCAGCTTTTAACAATTACTGCTATTAAAGGATTACCATTGTTGGTTTGTGAGAGGAGGAGGGTCAGGGGGGGAAGGGGAGGGGGGGGGGATGCTGACGCACTGCACGCAGGAGAGCTGGAAGAACAGCCTTGTTTGCCTTAAGGGGCTCGGTTGCTGCTTGAGCCAAAAGATTCCAAAGAAGTGTGAAAGACTGACTGAGTTAGCGAAAGAAGGAGGGAGGGAGGGAGAGAGAAGGGGGGAGGCGGGGGAAGGAGGGAGGAGAGAAAGAGAGCGCGTAGGAAGAGCGATAACCTATATCTTGCAGCCTGTGCGAGAAGGAGTTGTGCAAGTATGCAAACAAATCCATACAAGTCGCTCAAGTGCTGCCCTGTCATTTGCATGGCTCACTCTAGCTGTCACACACACACAGTTCCCCAGCTCTTAAAGTGTTTGTGTGTGTCTGTGTGTGTGTGTGTGCGTGTGTGTTTGTGCGTGTGTGTGTGTGTGCGTGTGTGTGTGTGTGTGCGTGTGTGTGTGTGTCTAGTTTTTGTTAAATACCTGATATGTTCTTGGGTGTTAGTTTGCATTATGCCTGCCGTCTATGCTTGGAACACCCTCATAGACTAGTTACCTCTTGCAACGTATATGTAGACAGTCCCTTACATTAGTCTGTATGTATGTATGTTCTGATGTAACCTTGTGGATTTTATTGTAACGTTGCATTTTTCTTTTTCTTTTCTGGTTTAATAAAACAAAGGTAGAAAAGGACAAAAAAAGGGTTCCGAAAACAAGTTACGCCTTCGTAGCGTAGTGAAGTTTTGGCTAAAGTACTGCTGTGATGGAAAGGGCCACTGACAAACAGACCTGCCAGACAGAGGTTAAGGATCCACCCCTGTGGAATATCCCCATCAGGCATCCGTATGGACACCCATGCAGTCTCCACTCTGGCCCAGATAAGAGTGCAGAGGCCCTG
>NC_137912.1:8967538-8981947 GCF_963457725.1 Sprattus sprattus
ATCTCAATATAAGAGTAATAACACTAGGTTAGAAAAGCATTTTTTGCAGTGTGGTCCTCTTTGTGCCTCCGTTTTTTTGGGGGGTCAATGGGTTTGAGTTTGATTAGCTCATCCAGGTGTTGAGTCATTGGTCATGCATGCATTACAAACACACGTTATTGTTGCGCATTCGGTTCCCAATGTAGATTTTGAAAACGTTAGGCTTCACTGCAGTCTTATGACGATAACTGGTCTGGAAGTCACTGCGAAGTACACGTTCACGTTGCCTAATCCACTCGTAGAAGCCCATCCAAGTAAGCCATCTGAATAACTATGTGCGGCTCCTGAGTGTTTCGATGCTACCTTGGCGGGCCTCCCACGTCCTCTGGCATGGCTGGATGCAAAGCGTAGGCCTTAGGCTCGGGTCCAGCTCTATTAGTGACCTCTGTCCGCATACACACATACACAGCCTCTCTAGTGATGGATGGTCCCCAGTTTATGCTTTCTCTTATTCTCTCCCTCTGCCCTTGATTCCCAGCCCCTTTGCAATACATCAATATCCTATATAAATGGTGGACACAGTGAGGTATTGGATCAATGGTTTGTTTTAGACCTTTTTTTTTTTTTTTTTTTAATGAAGTGTGTAATGGGCAAGTTGATACCCTCAGGAGGTCGTGGGTTGTCATGCATGTAATGATGTTCCTCCCACACATCTTTTAGAAGGGTCACCTATACTCTCCAGAAGCCCTCTGACCGTCAGCCGTGGGTCTGGGATTATCGATTGCAATCAATGATGCATTTCTTTGCTCTGCTCACTCTTGCAAATCATATATAAATGTATTTTGAGGTGGTTCCGTTGTAACATAGAGTAGAATAAAACCGCACTCTCAAGATTTTCTCATTGCTATTTAGACCAGTTTATTTCCAGACGCGTTTAAGCCATGGTCCGTTGTAACAACCTGACCAAAGGTTTAATTTGAATTGAAGCCTAATTTTAAAGGCAGGAGATCTGAAACAGTACTATAACAAAAAATCATCTGAAAGCAAGTGACCTTTCTTGCATATGGTCCATCAGCTGTCAGGAATGGTAACACTGAAGACGGACATTCTACAGTTGTATGTGCTTGCCTGGGGTCAGCCATCCAAAAAGATAAACTCACTTACTGAGAAAAGGGTGATGAGGCTGACAAACATTCTGATACGATGATGGTCTTTCTCAAAACCTGAGTTTGAGAAGTGCCAACTGCGTGGACAAGCAGGTTTAAAAAAACGAATGTGCCCTTGTTGTCTGGATGTGATTATTCATTCTTGTGATTGACTGCATGGACAGCTGATGGGTTGAACTGACAGCACAGCAGTGTCCACCTCGACCCACAGTAAGTGGGGGGTAATATCCCTCAGATCTCTGTAGCTATAACACCAAGTAGTGAGGTCAAGTATGGCTTTCTTTTGTTGAGAGAGAGAGAAGTCACTGAGGTGTGTGTTTTATTTGGGATGAAACTGGAGTTTTGATATTGAGTTGCATCCACAGTTAATCTAGAGTCAGAAGGGTACCTTTCAAGAGAACAGAAGACGCCTGAGATTTTTTATCAGTGGACATTCAAAGCTCCGCTGAACCTGTTCTGTGTTCCTTTGCCACTCATTGTTCAGGGTACTGGGAGGGTGGTGCTCTGACCTTAAAATGTCAACACATTATGTTTCAGAAGCCCATTATAATTGTCCTATCAGGAAGAAAAATATATTACTGTCAAATGTAATGAAGTGATGTGTGGGCATGAACTTCTCGGCTGCATTGATTCTTCTTTTAATTACACTCTTGTGAGGTTTCCGTCCTGACACTGTAACTCAAAAGTCGTAATCAAGACTTGGCTTCTTAAAAGCCACTGTGGCTCACCCCCCAGGCTAAATAAACATGTCACAGTCAAAACTAAATGTCTCCAGCCTTGCTAGCCTGAGTTTAATTATTATCAGTGAGTGGCGCTCCACACTTGTCTCCTATTGTGCCATTAACTCCCATTACCAGAGGCTGGTGACTCCACCCTATTGTTCAGGAAGACAAGGGCTGGCTTGTTCCAGAGCGGTACAATGGGACGATGGAGAGGTGAAGTGAAAAGGCTTGACTTATCCACTCACCGAATGGAGTGCCGTCGTCCTCAGGAGGCCACACTGTGGATCAGCGAATGTCCTCTGGTAGCATGGCAGGCATACACATGTAGGTTAACTCCTCCCTGCCCCTCTAGTAGGGAATATACTGCTGGAAGGGAGCCTTCAAAAGCCCCAATACCAATACCACAGCCTTTACCCCAATCAGGGTGGCCCACCAACCACAAAGCCTGTGGGACTTGTAAAGAAACCCGAAATAGGATTGGCTGAATGCTAATGTGAAAGAATATATACCTTTGGTTTTGTGGACCCTGGCTTTTTGAGGAACTTTTTTCTGAAATGTCTGTTTTTTTTTTTTTTAAAGTGGCGTGTCTGAAATGAAAAGGGACTGCTCACTCCCCACATCAGCGACTAGGCTAATTGTTAACAGCCTCAAGTCGGTATGCGTGTTTTTCAGTTCGAGCACCAGTTTCCCTGAGCACTAGTCATCTCGGAGAGCAGGCTTAGGGGAAAGACATTTTTGAGTGCTAAGAGTGCTTAGCTTAACAGGCTGAGAGGCTAATTATGCTGCACTGGATGTGAGCAGCTGAGCATCGAAGGCATGTGTCGTCATGTTGCTAATCGCGTCTGAATGCTAATAAACATTTAGGGGACCTTCTGGGGCCGGTATAGGGTCAGTGGAGTTATATGTGTCAGGGTTTTTTTTTTTTTTTTTTTTTTTCTCTCTGAAGGTCAAACAGTCGGGCTAAGCTTTCCCCAGGGGGCAACAGCACTTCTTTATCACCAGATGGCATGCACGGTGTTGTCAGCCCAAGCTGCTAGCCAGTAATTTGAAGCAAAAGCACACACTGACTTGCTCTATGGTATGCATTTTATTGACAGCGGTCTAGGCCCCGTCATTTACCTGCAGTAACTGTTGCATTCTTGGGTCAAGCCTTCACCAAATAGTTTTGAATTTCAAATGTTGGAAAGTGTGTTGGATGTAGCAAACTACTCATGGGATGGATAACGCACATCACGTATATAGTACACACTTAGTGTGTGTTCTCAATGTTTTGAAAGAAAAAGCTTACTCTTCTTCAGTCTCACCACAAAATAGACAAGCAAAGTCCCCCCCCCCCCCCCCTCCCCCTTACCTGCTTGCTTGCTTTTTTGGCCCATTAAACACATTTCAAGGGTGTATAATAGCGTGTGTAGAGCTTGAGTGAATTAAGCCGTATTAACCTCGTGCTTCTGCCTCTTCAGGTATCTAATCAGTCAGGGTGCAAGTGTGGGCGTCGTCAACAGTGAAGGCGAGACGCCATTGGACATTGCAGAGGAGGAGGCCATGGAGGAACTTCTGCAGAACGAGATCAACCGACAAGGTGACTGATACACAGACATCTTAGACAGACCATGGTGTATTAATACCACTCAGACGTTGGGTGACACTTTAAACCTAGACAGAATCGCTGTTGCCCAAGTGTGACTTATCATCTGTGTGTAACACATTTGTTCAGGTTTGGTCATTGATAGCCATGTCAGGAAGGGACAGGGGCGGGTCCTATTTGCACAGGATCGCGGTGCGTGCAGCCAGCCAGCCAGGCCACTGTGCCCTGCAGTCATATCAGACAGCCAAGCTTTGGCAGCCTTCCATTACTCCAGCATTCGCAAACACCAGCAAGCATAGAATACAAGTTCCACTTGTCTCTCTTTCTCTCTGTCTCTCTTTCTCTCTGTCTCTCTCTCTCTCTCTCTCTCTCTCTCTCTCTCTCTCTCTCTTTCTCTCTCTTTCTCTCTGTCTCTCTCTGTGTCTCTCTCTCTGATTCTCTCCTTTTTTGCTCCCTCTCTCTCTCGCTCTCTCTCTGTCACTCTCTCTCTGATTTTCTCCCTCTCTCTCTCTCTGATTCTCTCCTTTTTTGCTCCCTCTGTCTCTCTCTTTCTGTCTCTCTCTCTCTCTCTGATTCTCTTATTCTCTCCTTTTTTGCTCTCTCTCTCTCTCTTATCCTCTCTAATCCCTACTGTTATACCACGCTGTGTACATCATGTCCAGGTATGTCATGCGTGTGCCGTCATACAGGATTTAAGAAATCGAGCGAACGCAACAATGGCGTGACCAAAACCCCCACACTCACCCCCGGTCGGCTCTTGCTTGGCTGCGTACTTGGGCCCGGTTACATAATGGGAGGGGTAGAAATGTGATCCACTTCACTTGGGACCTTTTGTGATGATACTAAACTGGATGGGAGGCTTTTTTTCTATTTTTGGCCGCGGCCATTCTTGAGTTGATGAAATGAAGCTGTGCCGTTGGTTGAAAGGCTTTGTTCAGACATGCGGCGATGGCCCCGGGCCCTGTAGGACTCCTCTTCTCATGCAGCCCAAGCAGTGGGAGGTGATGGGCCGTAGCCTTTGTGGCGTGGCAGGGGGCTGAGCCGCCGGATTTGCCCGGGCCTTTCCTCGCTTCTCCCTTACGTCTGTGGGAGAAGGTTTTTTTTTTTTTTTTTTTTTTACAGGCCCTGACCACTTGACATTGCTAGAAAGTGTTACAGAGGGACGCCTTCCCTACAGTACACCGTCACCCCCTGAAGCTGTCTATGGAAACGTTGCGCAACACGCACGTTAAAGTGTAGGTTTTCCTTCCAGCTCTGAGGCTGATTCGGCTAACACCCACTGCATCATTTTGAAAAATGCTCTCAAAGGTGGGAAAGGTTTGAAGGGGTGTGCAGGGAGGGAGGGACCGAGTGTTGACTCCGTTTGAATGTATGTATGGTGTATCCTGACGTAGATACGTACCAACCAGTCGGCGTCTACGTCAGCATTTGCCTTGGATGACTTTTAATGTTGTTAAAGCCATGTGTTGAGCCATTTCAAATTGGTGTGTTTCATCACAGTAAACTCATAGTTTACAGCAACAACAAAAAACACTCATTTAAATGTACACTACCACTTTGAAATACTGTACATTTTCATGAGTTTGTGTGCAGGCAGGTTTGGGAGTCGCGAATCCCTGCATTAATATAAGACCCCCCTCCAAGCTTGCCATCTCAGGTTTCTTCTGAGAAGCACAGAGGGAAGGAAGGGGGCTCTCCATCTGTCACAGCTTGTTTGCACAGATAGAGCCCTGTAAGTGGGGTAACACAGAAGCAAGGCTGCGCTCCCTGAGGTAACCTGAACCTGACCCTCGTATGTCGGAAGGAGTCAAGGGCAGGAGCTCCGGGATCTGGGACTAGGTTTGTTTGGTCTACTGTGGTCAGGGCAGATCCCTCAACACGCCACAAGTCTAGAGGGTTTTTAGGATGCAGTGCTAATATTCCCAGCCTGCCGTTTGTTAGCATGTAGCATTCCTTAAAAGTGTATTATATAACTACCGTGGCTTAACCCACACCCAAAGGGAATCAAGCACATCCTAGCCAATGGCAGCTGTCAGGTTTTATTTGTGGAGATTGACGGCCACAGTGTGGCTTCGAGGTTGTGACTGCATGCAGCTTGCAGCATGCAACCACCCTCTAGCCTTTGCTGAAAGACGAACTCCACTGTAGTCATTTCTTGAAGACTGCAGAATTTGTAGAATAACTAGCGGACTTTTCTTCCTTCCTTTATTGTTTTCTTTTACTAAATCCCATCTGCGGCAGTGTTGCCGAAAGACGAACTCTACTGTAGTAATTTCTTGAAGACTGCAGAATTTGTAGAATAACTTAGCGGACTTTTCTCCCTTCTTTTTTCTTTCCTTTTTCTAAATCCCATCTGCGGCAGTGTTCTGATGGGAATGCGTTTAAACAGGTCAGGACGGATACTCCTCAAGTTTATTTGATTCAAGTCTATTTGAGGCCGAAGCACGCACTGATGGGTCAGCAAGCGGAGCTGTGTGAGCATTGCACAGAAAGGCCCATATAGAGCCTGATTGCCCTGCTGCTGCTGCCGCCGATCCTATTACAATATAGAGATAGAGCCCTATTCTCCGCCGTCGGAGATGTTGTTACATAACAGCGTTGTGTAATGCCCCTCTGCGCCAGTAATGTGATTTGCCTCTCTTGTCTTGTGCTCCACTCTGAGCGAGACCCCAGTCACGGGGTTAAATTCATCGAGGACGGACGGACAACAGTTCCCCCCCACGACCCACTCGACCTTTATTCCCTTCTGTGGGGCGGCTCACCACTGGAGGAGGTCAGGTGACTGGGCCTCCTGCCATCCTCACCCCCCCCAACCCCCACCCCCACCACCTCTCCCTCCAAAATGGTCCAGACCATGATTCAGTGTCTTGTTAAATGTGGTGATGATGGGAAGGCCTTTTCCCACGCTGTAAACTTCTGCTTTTATTTGAGGGTCTTTTCTTAGAGGGCTTGTTTTGTTACGTTTCCTTCCTGCTAGTTTTAATGTAGATTGGACGTGGCCAAAGACACACATTTGGACTGAGAAGGCCTGAACAGAGGCCGGTGGCAGAAAGAGGGCGTGATTATCAGTCAGCTTTTGGGGTTGCTGGCTTTTTTGTCTTGTTTACTTTCACAGGGATGCCTTTATGCACTGGCCCAGGGTGCAAGGTTTTCTGTTGTAAAACCAGCTTTGAATGTGGGCCATATTACCCAAGGAGCTGCTATTTTGTGGTCTTGCGGAGGTCAATTAGTCTTCCTGCTTTTTATAGACCCAGCATGTGCTCCAGCTGAGGCCTTTTGTTCTACCTGTTTTGCTTGTTACATGCAGTAATGGGGCCCTTTGTAATTCCGCAAAGAGAAAAGGCCATTATGACATCCAGTTGTTACGGAGAGCACTAATGACCCTGAACAACAAGAGAGGGTTGACTGAGATCAGTGTCTTGCCCTCAAGGCCCCCTGTCCTCTGCTACACAGGGCCGTGTATTCGCTGGGACGACCAGTGACCTCATGGTACGACTGCAGTTTTGCTGAGTAGCCTTCTAACAGTGCTTCTCTTAATGTTTTTATATAACTGTCTGAACTCTCCCACAGTGCTGGGTGCAGGCTGGCTATCGCAGTGGAATAAAGGGACTAATTGAAACCCATTACGGGAGCACAGTGTAAACCACTGTAATGGCGTCATGTGCGTAGAACTTAAGGCCATGGTTCTTATGAGCCTTGTGGCCGCTATTCCGTGTGACTTGAACTCTGACCTCATTTGGAAGCTCAACTGGGATCGATCTAGTCCTGGGTTTGCCTCTACAGCTCGGAATAACCTCTCCGGTGCATTAATTTGACCGGAAATTGTCAACAGTGTGCTGGGTAGGAAAGCTACCATTCCCTTGGTGATTCTATAGATTCTTTACTATATTAAACCTTTTGAAAACTGAGTGTCATTTGTATACAGAGTCAGTATTAATTTGTTGTGCCAGTTGAAATAATCCACGTGCACCGCCAAGTAAACAATAAATCTGTTTGTAATTATGATATCAATCAGTTTTTCAATTCAATATCTTTACATAATTCAGTTCAGTAGCTATAATAAAGTTAGGCTGTTTGCTTTGAAATTTCAAGCCAAACTTTCAGCGCTGCATCTCATAGAGGATTGAGTTGAATCTGAGCATTCCTTGACTTTTTATTTTTTCTTCTTCTTCTTTTTTCCCCTGCTTGAATTTCTTCCCACGATTGAAGTGCATACTATGCACAACCCTTGCTCTGTCAGTGAATTTGTGCAGGAATGTTTAGCTGACTGAACAGCGTCCCTATCATTCCCTCTGCTCCCTGCTTTTGGCAAAGGGCCCGTAGCCTCACACAAGTTAACCACTCCCTAGCCAACCTGACAGTCAACAAGAATCACTTTCAAAAGTGCTGCAGGTCATTACCACGATGTTGTTCGTCCACAGTGTTGTAATTAAATGAACTCACACATGACAAATGGTATTGGATTAATGTTACAGATTGCTATTGTTTTATTTTTTGCCTGAAGCAGGAAGAAGTGATTCTGTAGTTCTCCATAGATTTGGTTTGATTATGTGTACGTGTTCCGTTCAAGTACTGTGATGGTAAAACTGTTATGTTGTGTGTCACTGTTGCCTTCAGGATTTGCCTTGAAGTCTTTTTCCCTTTCCATTTTCTCCTTTCTGTTGGCGGGGTGTATTGAAATGCCAAAAATTCAACTTAAGTATACTTCATATGTCTTTAACCCCCCTTTTTTTAAAGGCCTGCATCTTGGCACAGATCCTTATGTGTCATTTCCAGAAAGAATTCAGTCTCTCTCAACGGTTCAAACAGGCTAGAATTGGAGCCATGTTTTAAAACTGTACCTGCAGCTGAAATGTTGGCTTTAGGCCCAGAGAGCCTTGGACTGTTTACGTAGTTCTGCACGGTCAATTCCAGGCAGAAGGCGCTGCGCCTCTGCAGCTGCCAGACGACCTGCATTTAAGCCCTCGCTGCAGTCTGTGATGGACAAGACGGCGCATGCCTGAACGCGCTACAACCATATATAGCATAGCTCCATTGACCTAGTTACCAGACTTACCTGTCCTCTGAAAGAGACTTTTTCTTTTTTTTTTTCTCCTGTTGAAAAGAAAAACAAATAGTTTCAAGAAATTTCAAAATCGAGCAGTTTTAAGAAATGCCACAACAGGCAGAGTTTGGAAACGAGGTCAGACTCTCAACGCCTCCCTCCGGTGTGCCGTCGAGCGCTGGGCTGCTACTTACCAAAAAATCCCCCAGATTGTGCCCTTATGGGACTGCTGTTGGAATTAGGAGTGAGGGAGACGGTGCTAGTTTTTGTAGAACAGGTTTTTTTTTTGTCATGCTCTCAATGAAGCTGTGAAGGTTACCCAGACAGCCCCTATTGTACTATGCAAAGGATATAGCTGAGGATTGTAAGGGAGTAGTGGCTGTTAACTTAACCTTTGACTACTCAATGGTTGGCATTTGCTTATTCCCATAACATGTTTTTAATCTGAGGCAAGCCAACTGCCTAAGACTGCTGACTCCAGTCTTAAACCGTATACAGACTGAGACAGCAGCTGTGAGCCGGGCCAGGTCTGATTTCTGCGTCGTAAGGCTTTTCAGTGGTCGCCTGCTCATCCTTTTTTGATTGCTCTCAAACGAGAGTGAGTGTCGAGCCCCTCGCATCCTGGCGTGAATTCCTAAACCGTGTGTTTGTGTGTGTGTGTGTGTGTGTGTGTGTGTGTGTGTGTGTGTGTGTGTGTGTGTGTGTGTGTGTGTGTGTGTGTGTGTGTGTGTGTGTGTGTGTGTGTGTGTGTGTGTGTGTGTGTGTGGGATGAGCCTGACGAACAGCATGTAGACCTGCATTTCGAGCAGAGCAGGCCTTGGGGCTTCTGATTCATTTTTTCCACCTTTCCCAGCTAAAACTTCATAGTTCCCAGAGGTTCAGTAAAAATATCATGCATGTTTCCTGGCCTTTGTTGAAGCGTCCCGCTTTGTAGGATTGTAAAGAAGATGTTAAACCTCAGGATCTGACCGTCTATTTCTCCCCCCACACCACCACCACCACCACCACCTCTCCCAACCCATCCACCTTTTTTTTTTTTTTTGTACATTTCTTTTGCCAGGAGTGGACATAGAGGCCGCCAGGAAAGAAGAGGAGAGAATCATGCTTCGAGACGCGCGGCAGTGGCTCAACAGCGGTCAGATCAACGACGTGCGGCACGCCAAGTCGGGAGGCACTGCGATGCACGTCGCCGCTGCCAAGGGATACACAGAGGTTTTAAAGTGAGTTCACTCGCCGGCCAAAGCAGGCTAATAAATCAAACCCCAGAGCATGTTGTTACTACTTTTTCAAAAAACTATCGGCCCGTCTTCCTTGTCCATGCTGGTTGTAATGACAAACATAGCAAGTGGAGGATGGAAAAGATTGCCATAATAAGGCTCTCGTCGCCTCCGTCTGCCATCTGCCTGACGAGCTGCGAGGATGGAGAACAGTTGCTCTTCCCAAGGCAGGCAGGCAGGCAGGCAGGCAGGCAGGCAGGCAGACAGGTAGGTTGTGTTTCCAATAGCATGTCTCCCGTCTATCACGGTTGCCTTTGAAAGCCTTTGCCAACTGCTATTGACTGACCGCCGTGCAACCCGACGGAGGCGCCCTGTCCATCTGGCACTGGGAGACTGTCCAAAAAGTCTAGCTCCACTCCACTCCACTCCACTGTACTGAAGAACTATAGTGACAAGGCAGCAAAACCTCCTGTTATATGCCTGTGAATTGGTGTGATATTGTTGATACTATACAAAAATGTATATTCCATTGGATTGGATTACAATCTACAGTCTACATAGTCTAGTTACAATCCTGTGTCTTCACGCTAAGGTTGCCCATCAGCCCCCATTCCTTTTTTTTGTGAGATGATGTGGTACCATACAGTGTCCACAACGTCAGGCCCTGGCCATCTGCAGTCAAGCTGACAGCAGCACCCATATATATATAAAAAAAAATAAGTTTTGCTCCGATCTCACGTCAATCTTTTCTCTTGTTCCCCCCGTCCCTTTTGTGTATTTTTTCGTGTATCAGGCTTTTAATCCAGTCATCTGCAGTCAAGCTCAGACAGCAGCACCCATATAAAAAATCACGTCAATCTTTTCTCTTGTTCCCCCCGCCCCTTTTATGTTTTTTCGTGTATCAGGCTTTTAATCCAGGCAGGATACGATGTAAATATTATAGACTTTGATGGCTGGAGCCCCCTCCATGCTGCAGCTCACTGGGGGAAAGAGGAGGCATGTAGAATACTCGTCGACCAGCTGTGCGACATGGACGTCATCAATAAAGTGGTATGTATGTATGTTTATTTTTCTCCTATACTCGCTTTTGTCCCTTGTACGTCGCTTTGGACAAAAGTGTCTGCTAAATGACTAAATGTAAATGTAGCAGATTACTTAGCAGTTATTTAGAGGCAAGTGAACTAGGAATGGGAGGATGTACTGTCCGCTGTGTGTCCCAGCACTGCTATCCCTACTTAGGCCTGGGTGGCTAGCCAGATGGTTTCTAGTGTTCCATTCTGAATAACCAGTATGCCTCTATGCGCTTGAGCAACGCACTTAACCCAGTTGGAAAGTTGTAATAGTTGTTGTACTATAAGTGTTTTGCCTTTGTTGGTTGCACCATGTCCATGGTAAAGGATTGACTTTGGAGAATGGTGTTTCTCTGCCCTCAGGGTCAAACAGCGTTTGATGTAGCTGATGAGGACGTTGTCAGCTATTTAGAGGAGCTGCATAAGAAACAGAATTTGGTAGGCCAGCTATCTTTTCTGTTTTTCCTTTTTTTTTTTTCCTCCTGAAGCATTCCATTAAAGTTTATGGAAAATAACCAGTTAACCGGTGGGGGATTGTTTTTTTTTTTAATGGAGAAATCTTCCTTGTGTGCAAATATATAAGTTAAAAGAACCTGTTCCCTGATGTTTCAGCTTTTGAGCGAGAAGAAGGATGTCAAGAAGTCACCTTTGATAGAAACTACAACCACTGGGGACAACAATCAGTCACTGAAACCACTGAAGAGGTAAGTAGTGTCCACCTGTGAGCTGGCTGGGCTGACCACTTGGAAAATGTGCAATCTTTTTTTCTCTCCCCTTTTTCTTTTTTTTGTTTTGTTCTAATCTTCTTTTGTAACATCCTGGAGTCGTGTCCTTGTCCAACCCTCTAGCTGAGGTTGATTGCATTATTATGCCTGAACAGAGCCGTGGGTCAATGAAGTTTCACCCTATTGTGTGTGTCTGTGTGTGTGTGTGTGTGTGTGTGTGTGTCTGTGTGTGTGTCTGTGTGTGTGTGTGTGTGTGTGTGTGTCTGTGTGTGTGTCTGTGTGTGTCTGTTTGTGTCTGTGTGTGTGTCTGTGTGTCTGTGTGTGTGTCTGTGTGTGTCTGTGTGTGTGTCTGTGTGTGTGTCTGTTTGTGTCTGTGTGTGTGTGTGTCTGCGTGTGTGTCTGTGTGTGTGTGTGTGTGTCTGCCGGCTTCTCAGCAAAGAGACTCTCCTGCTGGAGCCGGAGAAGCCTGCGCCACGCATCGAGACCCTGGAGCCGGAGAAGGTGGACGAAGAGGAGGAGGGCAAGAAGGACGAGTCTAGCTGCTCCAGTGAGGAAGAGGAGGAGGAAGACTCAGAGTCTGAAAATGAAGCAGGTCCGTGACACCCCCCCCCCATCCCCCTAAAAAAGATCATAAACTTATTTTCTGAATCAATTATCATTAAAAAAAAGTTCACAGTGTGCATATGCTTTAAGATAAGAAACTTTTATTAATCCCGTTAGGGAAATTCAGGTGTCATAGCAGCAGATTATGAGTTGAATAAAAGGGACAACAGAAATGGGAATCAAACATACACATAAAACATTAATAAATGTATCTATCTTACCATGGGCATACTATTCCAAATAAGTGCTACATATGAAAACGTTCCCTTAAGTCTCGACACCTGTAGGCTCTTATAATGACCGGCCCACCAGTCGCTGACCTTGTGTGTTATTTCCCCCCCATCTAGAGAAGAGTAAACCGGCTGCACCCGCCACCACCAACACCAACAACACAGCCCCAGTGCCCACCAGGGTCACCAGTCCCACCCCAGTCAGCCCCACCAACCAGGTGACCCCCACCTCGCCCACCAAGAAGGTACGTCCTCTTGCCCAACACCTTGCCTCTCTTTCCTATCTGTTCCCCCTAGAGGGTTTTCCAGCTAGCTTTGTCGTATCTAATGGCTTTTAGAAGGTTCTTTTTTAAGGGGGTGAAAGGGAGTTTATATTTGCCGAATATTATTAAAGTATGTTATACTGTCTCTCACCTCAAAGGGCTTTTAATGACAGGATGAGGTGCTTTGAATTACACACATTAGCAAACAAGCCTCCATGATCCGCTGTAATGACCTCCATGGTCAAGGTGTGACATCGGTTAGATAGCTACGAATGGGATTCTTAGACGTGTTATCTTTTTTTTTTTTTTTTTTTACATGCATATTAAGTGGCCAGGGAGTTGGTGCAGAGCCCAAATGCTCTCGCACAGCTGAGAGCTGCCGGCTGTCTCTTCCCCAAACCCGCAAAGAGTTAAGATCATTTGAAGAAGTCTGTGAGCAGCTCTTCAGCAAACATGGCAGTGTGGAGACAGAGACAGAAAGAGAGAGGGGTGGGGGGTGGTTAGGTGGGATGATATTCCTGGAAGTCAGCGCTGTGAGGTAGGCATTACTCTGAAGCACTAAGCTAAGCAGTCTGGGGCCAGTCTGGCGCTTGCTAGACCTCATCGGGCGGCAAAAAGTGACTCTTAAAATGGCACCCACAGCCATCCGTTTCCCTGTGTGTCTGCTGCCCCCTGCAGGAGACGGAGGCCTCTGCATCCGCTGAGGAGCTAACTGCAGAGGAGGCAAGTCCTCTTGAATATGAATGGAGAAGGTCACTCTCATTGCCGTGTGCATTCGTTTGTGATGTTCCCAATCCCCACCATCCTGTGTTTTTTGTGTGTGTGTGTGTGTGTGTGTGTGTGTGTGTGTGTGTTTGTGTGCGTTTGTGTGCGTGTGTGTGTGTGTGCTCTACTGGTCAACCAGCATCATTGTGAACATGTGCATCCATAGGCCACAACAGCATTGTTCACTTCTGTGTGTGTGTGTGCTTATGTTTCAGTGTGTTGGTTTGTATGCCCACATAAGTTGCAGATGCTTTTTTTTGACAGGGTGGATAGTGTTTTCTTTTTTGTTGTTTTGTTATTTATATGTAAAGATGCAGTCTGCGATTCAGGATTGGTTTCAGGAAAGGTTGTTAATAGTCGTGCTCAACAGCTTATCAAATGACCGCTCTCCCTTTGGTGTTCCTAAAGCACTGTGTAGGGTGGCTGAGATTGTCTATGGAGCAGTCCGAGCCACTTGTTTGTGTACAATGCGTACAGGAGGTAGAAAAGTTTAGTAATCAGAAAGTTGCTAGTTCGATTCCCTGTCGAAGTGTCCTTGAGCAAGGCACTGAACCCCTAATTGCTCCTGATGTGCAGTATGCCATCAGTCTAAAAAATTTAAAAAATAAATAAATAAATGTGTATACATCCTTGTAAGTCGCTTTGGATAAAAGTGTCTGCTAAAGGACGAATGTAAAATGTAAATGTAATGCGTATGAACACTGGAGCTTTTTGAGCGCAAACACTGAACGGACAGGTAGAGGTGAATTAAAAGTACATGGGATTAGAATGGCAGACTGCACCTTTTAATACAGTTGAATCATCTGGCCCCAGTGTGACATGATCACAGCAGCATTACCTAAGGCTGGATTTGACTTTGAAAAAAACCCAAGATCAGTACCTGATAGTCTGATTCTTCATGGGAGAAACCGCTTCAGTGCTCTTTGTTGCACCTGGGTTCTTCGAGTGGCTCATTTAATGGTGCCATACTGAGAGCTCGGCTGACGTGAACCCCCCCCCCCCCTCTACGCCCATGTCCCACTCACACACACAAATGATGT